>NC_140626.1:34562441-34797441 GCF_057382275.1 Copadichromis virginalis
GGAAATGGTACAAAACATCATACAAGCATAAAGTTTGTTTATCGAGTGTTTGAGAAGAAACGCTGACCTGCACGTGAACCTTCTCTCTTAATTCCCCGTTAAGCCGCAGGCTGAATTAAAAAAGTGAGACAGGCCATAAAAAATGTGACGTCAGGTCATAAATAGGCAGAGGAATGCCAGAGACAAGCGAGGACACGGTTAGACGGAGCAGCAGATCCGCCTTCAGACTATAAATACTCAAAGGATCAACTGAAAGTTTCCTCCTTCAACACCACAGAGCCGACGTTCACCCGAGACTCGAGTGACCGGACGCATACGAAGAACGACAGTTTGTTTCTCCAGGTTCATCAGGTCTTTCATCGGATCAGTCTCATAATTACTGACGTCTGGAAAAACGGGACTTCTTCTACAGCGAAGAACAGATGAAAGTTGTCATCGGTTAATTCAGATTTTTATGAATTTGGGTGTTTTTGTCATCTTTACACTCAAAGCCTGAACGTTGAGATCAGATCCAAGAAGAAATCCTGTTTTCTGCTTTCAGAAACCTGCCAGAAATAAAAAAGATGCAGATCGCCTCTAATGTCAGTGTTACATCATAACTGATGTTGTTCTATTAATACAGGTGGGAGGCGGGCAGGTGAGGGCGGTTCCTGGTTGGTTGTTCTGCAGCAGGATCGATGATGGAGAGGACTTCGTGGAAAGTTGAGTCTGTGATGAAACGATGCTTTTCTAAATCCCACAGGCAGGTCACGTCCTGCAGTAGGAAGTCCTTGGACAGCAGACGAATGAGTTTCCCATCGACATGGATGGAATTGCTGCAGGATCCCAAAATAAGAGCGTTTGTTTCCAGACCGAATGCCTCTGAGACTAACGAGTTTCCCAAGAGTGTATTTTTATCTCTGCTGTCCCAGGATGCTGCTCGGACACAAACCGTCCACACTGTTGAATCCTGCGCTGCAGTGACCGGGCGGCTGCAATAAAGCTGAGTTATCTCCTCAGGACCTCTAATGATCCTTTATTGCAGCTCATCTCAGCATAACTCTCTAATCCTTCATTATAATCCAGAGACACGTGCTGCTGATACCCGGCAGCATCAGGACATCTTCATGCCAAGTTTCCTTCATTCATCACAACACTTTTTATTTAATCAGGAAGTGACACGCTGAGGACGAACAGCGTCGCCGGTGAGCGTGTCCCGGGTTAGGCTGCACCTGAAAACTAAACCCTCACTGAGTTTGCAGCAAAGCACAATAATCACACAGAGCGTAATGTGGTGCTGATGAAGTATCCACGTCGGGTGGAGGTGCAGAGGTTCTGTCTAGATCCTGAACTGCTCTTTATCTGTTATCATTTATTTCACAAACACATGCGGATGTTTTGTGTATCAAGATATGAAATAATCAGCAAGCAGCGTTCATGCTGGAGCAGCTCCACCATCAAAGACTGTAGAGCTGTAGCTGTAGAGATAAACGTGCGTGCGGTGGAGTCACTGCTGGTCACTGGTCAGCATCAGAGGCTCGAGGACTCTGCTGAATAGCAGCTTCAGCCCAGTCTGCTGTTGATCTGCTGCTCCAGTGGCCGGCGGAGAGGTTTGAGATGATCCACAGGAAGGAAGATGAGGGGGCGGAGGATTGACGGATGTTTGTTCAGGTTCCTACAACACCTGAAGCCTTTAAGCCTGAGCTGGAGAAATCCAGGCAGAAACTTCCAGCAGCATCAGCTGGATTAGTCGGTCAGAGGAAAACAGCCCGAGGTCGTCACATCCACCCTCTTGTTTCCCTGCTGGTTCAAAGCGTTGATGGTGGAGCTGCATCTGTGCTGCATTAGCAGCCCAACGAGCTTCTGGAAACACGAAACCTCTCGTTGCTTTCAGTCAGCTTGTTATTGGAGCCGGTCGCTGAACCTCGAAGACTTTTCAAACAACATGATGGATGGAGCAAAAGTGCTGCGTTGTTTGTTGACTCTGACTCTCTGCATTTATTTGGGATTTCATCAGTTTCCACTTTGGATCTCTGAGAGGTTTAGGCGGGGAGGCGGGGCTGACGTGACAGCACGGCCTGACTCTCTGCCTGCGTTTGATTAAATGACTCCGACAGTAAAAACTGTGTTGGCACGATGTCGTATTGTTTATTCAAGGGTTAAAAAATACAGTTTGCAGAAGTTCTGTTACTGACAGAGAGTCACAAAGGCTGCAGGACGGGCGATTAAAGTGAACGGCTTTCCCCTCCCATGATGTTCACAGAAAATATGATGAAAGCTTCAGTTAACGAGGTCAGCGTTGAACCACCTCATCCCTGTGAGCCTCAGACTTACACTTCTTTCTGCGCTGCGATCTTTATGATGTCAAACAGAGCAGATATCCTAAGCCCCGCCCACTAGCTGTTATAAGCCATATTTCCAAGCAGCAGCCAGAAAACTGTGATGACCGGAGTGTTTGGATGCCAGCTTTCAGCTCTCTGGGATCACTTCACATACACGAGCTCAGTGTTAGAGACTGTGGCCATGTTTGGACCTGATATACGACAGGAAACAAACTGGTACTTTAGCTGCTCCTGTGGAGAAACACCAGCAACCATCATCCACTCAGCCGTGAGAGGAAAACACGAACATATGTGGTGTTTAAGCAGTGGCAGAAAGATTCCCGCTGCTGTGAGAGAAACCAGGAGGACGAAGATGAATCTGAAGAGGACGAGCGGGAATGAGAAAACAGAAGAAGGGGAAAAGCCAGAGGACAGGGTGGGAGGACGTGGGCGTCTTATCATCAGTGTTTACCCACAGCAGCAGCAGACGATCAGCAGGACGTTCAAGTTATTGACCGCTGGCCGTTTATCTCACACGTCTGCTCCCTGCACACGTGTGAGCGACGAGCAGCGGCGACACTCAGAGACACACACACACACACACACACAGAGTCACACACACACACACGCACACAGAGTCACGTCGATGTGAGTCTGAGTCGTGTTTGTCCTCCAGACCGTAAATACTGAGACTGCAGAGTGCATATGCTACACACACACACACACACACACACAGAGACACACACACACACACACACACACACGCACACAGAGACACGCACAGAGACACACACAGAGACACACAGACACACACACACACAGAGACACACAGACACACACACACACACACACACACACACACAGAGACACACACAGAGACACACACAGAGACACACACACACACAGAGACACACACAGAGACACACACACACACACTGGAATAACAAACCTCCTGCCAAGAGCTGATTGGTCAAAATGAAAAATGTTATTGTTGTAAGCTGGTGATGATTTAAGGACACTTACATCAAGTAACTAAAAGAAGGCCGTGGACGCGGCGCCAGGATGCAAACAGCTGATCAATAATGTGACCCAATGAAGGCAGAGCCATTTTACAGTCGTTGCTGGTTTATGAAAAGCAGTGTTGGGTAAGTTACTATAAATCAGTAACTTAGTTACATTACTAGTTACTTCCATCAAAAGTAACGTAGTTACTTCAAGTTACTCGTTACTTTCAAAGTAACCAGTTACTAGGGAAAGTAACTTTGGTTTTACTCAGACTTCTCTTGTTAATGTGTTGCTTCTGTAACTGGATACCCAGCAAGACTGCCAGTCTTCTAGCTTGCTTACTTGCCTAAATCCCAGTAACGAGTAACGCGTTCCTGATTTTGGCATAACAACTAGTTACCGTGCTCGTTACCACAATAATAACGTAGTTACTGTAATGCGTTACTTAATAACACCTTAGTCCCAACACTGATGAAAACTCACAACTTTACCTTTACAGCCACTGGTTCATTTTCTAGACCCAGGAGTGACCTCGAAAGCTGTGACTCGGTAATCAAACTGAATCACACACGTATTAAACCTGAGCTCCGCCTCCTTGGGCGGTTTGTTACCACAGTAACCTCACAACAGCCATATTATTGGTCACATGATGTCATTAAAAATGCTCCAAAAAGCTCCAACAGCACAAACATGTCCAGAGGTCCAGTTCAGGTGAAGCTAGCAGCTACAGCCGCCTGGGTCACCATCAGTGTTGGTCAAGTTACATGAAATAATTAATCAGTAACTAATTACTGATTACTTCCCCAAAAAAGTAATCCCATTACTTTACTGATTACTTATTTTCAAAAGTAATTAATTACTTAGTTACGTAGTTACTTTTTAAAAACACGATTTACAACCTGAAGAGGTGATAAAGCGATAGATCTTTCAGCCCAATTCTACTTTTTCTGCATAATCCATCATACAAAATGTAATCAAATGGAAAAGTCTCTTTTTAAAACTTGTTTTATTAGTTTTAATCTTTTAACTTTATGCATCAAGCAAAAATTTAATTATATGCAACATTCTCTGACTGGAAGAAATTAGTTTAACATTTAAACCTATTTTCTGCACATTCCAGCACATAAAATAAAGCGGACACTAATGTTTTTGTCACTTTTTATGGAATCAAACTCAAAGTAAGGTCAGTACTTCCACGCTTTAAACGCTGCACGCTCATACTCTCTCTGCACTCGATATGTGATCCATTGTTGATCTGCACACAGCTGTTGTCACTAACGGCGCACTCGCTTACGTCACTGTCACGAGACATTCTCGCAAAAAAATCACGGTTTTAGTAACGCAGTAACGCAGCGTTCCTACGGGAAAGTAACGGTAATCTAATTACCGTTTTTGCAATAGTAATCCCTTAAGTTACTCGTTACTTGAAAAAAGTAATCAGATTACAGTAACGCGTTACTGCCCATCTCTGGTCACCATCCACCTGTCAGTCACAGAGGCCACGCCCCTAATACTGCAAACTTAACTTTTTGAGAGTATTATTATTATTACTATTATTATTATTATTATTATTATTAGAGGACTCTGTAATGTCTCTGCAAACGTCTTCCTTCAGCATCTGCAGCAGGGATTGTAGTGATTCTGATCACAGTCACATTTAAAACAAACCCATTAATCTAATCTCAGGAAAACTCTGTTTCCCAGTGTACACTGCTGCTGCTGCTGCTCTGTGGTCGTTTCCATCATACCCCCCCCTCAGAAAAAAAAGCTAAACTTTGACTGATAGACAACATTGAACCTTCATAAACCTGCATTCACACCTCAGGAGCAGCTCAGGCTTCAGCACCACCAACCTTCCAATCACAGGCCCTGCTCCATCTCCTGAGCCACACACAGGTGTGCACATCCACCCAACCCCACCACAAAAACCAGACTCCTGTGCTAACTGAAGGCCTGGACTGACTCACCAGTCTCTGTAGGATCCTCTTGCTCTTGTCGTCGGTGCAGAAGTCAGACAGGATGGTCCTGTGGACCAGAACCAGGCCGTTCAGGAACAACCAGGACCCGAACCAGAGCAGAGCGAAGACCAGTGTCCCCCGACGAGACCACAGCCTGAGGCCCAGCCACCGAAGCAGGCACAGGCCGCCGCCGCCACGACCCCCTCCGCCAGACCCCAGCCCTCCTGGGAGCATGGCGGTGGATGCTGCAGGGCGCCGTCAGTCAGAAACGATCCTCAAAGCGTCCTCTGAATATTCAGCTAGGAACAGATTCTGAAACATCCGAATGTTTCAGTACGTTTGATTTGTAGTTTCGCAATTTTGAATGTTCCCTTTAAAAGTTCAGATCGTCTCTCGTAAGCGAGACAAACTCTGTGTCACTGCCATGTTCCAGTCCGAAAACAAGAAGCAGGTGTTCGCCGGCCTCCTTTCAGAGCGATGCTCTTCTGTGATGTCAGGTCCAGAGCGTCGCTGGACACTCAGTGACCCACCAGTTTGTCCTGAAAGAGCCTGAAAACGACACGACAGTCTGTGCTCATCACAGACACACAGCCCAGCTCTGCAGGAACGATCTGAAGCTTTGTTTGTGCTCGATGCCGTTGTGTTGTTTCATATCCAACCTGCTGATTTATTTTCCACTCACAGAGTCAGCGAGAGAAATCCGAGGAGTCGCCTTCGAGCTCCGTGACACGGGCGTCCGAGCTCGTCTGCAGCGCCGTGTGGCATCTGCACGCACACTCGCTCAGCCCCACAGATCTGCGTCTCCACTGTCCTCGCGTCACCTCCTCGTGGCGTCGGCAGCTCTTGTGGTCGTCTCGCTGTCGAGCTGAAAAATGTCCCTGAAAAACATTCAGAGAGAAAAAAGTTGAACAGACTGCAGCTCTGGATTCTGGAGACGAGGATTTAATGAGAGGAAAAACAGAAAGTGAATTCATACAAAGAAACAACAGTGAGGAAGACCCTGATGAAGCTGTGAGAGGAGGGATTTGAATCTAAAGAAAGGACGGCAGGCGGCATTCAAGGAAGTTCCCAGAATCAAACATTCAATTTCAGGAGCTTGTCATGTTTTAAATCACGAGTTTTTAAAAAGCCATTCCTCCAGAAACGGTGACATCTCCAGAACGTTTAAAAGGAAGGTTCTCTTTCCCCACCGAAGAGCGCAGATGTTTCTGTAGACAAAGCTCACGAACGCGTCTTCTTCATCTGCTTGAGGAAGCCTGAGAGCTGCTCGCCTGGGTTCATGTGCTTCCTGCTCAGTGACAGAGCAGCGCCTTCGTTTGTAAACGCTGCAGAAATGTTGCAGAGACTCATTAAAGCTTGTGGCTGCGGTCGCTCTCTCTGAAGCATCCGGGGCATGAAGAAACCCGACAGCCGCAGCAGAAACACAAACATGTTTGAGAGTCAGGCGGTCAGCAGAGCTCGCTGGGATCAGAAGTCCAGATGATGAGCACCATCCAGGTGTTGTTGATGGGAGGCTGGGTGGAGGAGAGGACGCTGCTGCAGACGGAGCAGCTGATACCTGCTCCTCTCCACTGGCGGGTGGATGTTCGAGTTCTCGGAGTTTGGTTTTGAACATCGATGTACTTCGAGCCACTTTTCTGAAATTAAAGCAGACGGCAGCGTCTCTGAAATAAACCGACCCTGCCAGAGCGTAAACACCTCCATAAATCATGAAGCGCTTTAATGATGCTGCGTACTTGGTGGGAAACAAACGACAGCAGTTCTCAGCAGAGATTTTACAGCTCGGCAGGGGCGGATCTGCTCTGAGATGCAACGTCCTCCTCAGAGGGGCCGCCATCATTTTTTACCAGCAAATATTTTACCGACACTTGACTTCACTGTGTTAGCACGGATTTCACACGCTACACGAACAGCTTGTGTCTGTATGTTTGCAAAGGACTCCGACTGTGGACAAATGAAACGCTCCGACGACGACAGCTTTACGGCACACACAGAATTCCCAACGGCGGTGACAAACGACAGCATCCTCTGGCAGTCACTCGACTGTGGGGAGGAAGAACTCCATTTTAACAGGAAGAGACATCTGGCCGAGCAACATCTGCAATAACTGGTTAAAGGGAGACAGGAAATGGGGCTGGGGGTGTGAAGAGTGCTTAGTGCATCATGGGAAGTCCCACAGCAGGCTGACGTCATTAGCCAAACAATGCACTGTTTGTCCATCACTGTGGAAACAGATGAGGACAAAACTAACCAGCAGCTTGTTTCTGGTTGAGAGGCCGACAACAGCCACAAAGGATTTCTGTGGCTTGTTTAAATTAAATAAAAGAAGATTTGAAGCTTTGAATGATAAAAAGCTTTCAGGACCACAGAAGGACGCAGAGACACATAACGAGCAGAAAGCAGCGTGACTGAGGAGGATTCAGATCGCCAGGAACAACCAGCGAGCCTGCAGTGCTCTGATAGGCTGATACGGTACCGTGAGGCCATTAAGATGAGAGGCCTGATTATTGTTAATCGTTTTTTCTTGGATGTATTTGAGACACAGAGTCTGAAAAGCTTAAACAAAGGCTGAAGGTGACACCAGTACCTGATTGATATTCGAAGGAAATCCAAGGAAGCTGGAAGAAGTTGCATCGCTAGAACTGTTCACCAAGCATGAAGTTCATTTTGATGCGAGGAGCAGAGCACAGCCATTCATCACTCTGGAGGCGGCCGATACATCACAGTGTGGATCAAGTTTATAACTGAGCAACACATTTAAGCTGAAATCTTCCTTTTTCTTCAGCAGTGATGACTGATACAAACAACAGACTCATCAAGAAATCAATTCTGCTTCGGCTGGACGTGCCTGGAGCTCGCAGCAGGTCTGCATCCATCGATGCAACAGGTGCTGAAGCTCTGCTGCCCTGCAGACCATCGTCACTCACAGAGCGCCTGCTGGAGCTTCTCCCACAAACGTGTTTGAGCAGCAGCTGTTCGAGCGTCGCTGCACTTCTCACGATGATACCAGTGCGTTTGCGTTCCTGTTGTTCTCACTGAAACACTAAAGCGCAGCTCCAGGTCTGACTGTGACAGGGCATAAACGGCACTTTTACTGGGCGTGTCTGAAGTCTGAAATGATGCAGTGACCTTGATTTACACTGAAAGAGAAATAAACAGAGACGATATGAAATCTTGCCGCTCACCGTTAAACTGTTGTGTCGACGCTCAGGAAGCTCTGCAGCCGGCTGCCATGACAAAAGCCTCCAGCCAGGCTCAACTCATGAAAGCTTTTCTTCCAGATGATTAAACCTTTGCACAAACGTGCACACTGGCACTTCTTCTGCTCTTTTTTCCCTCCGCTGGTGTTTCTTCTCGCCCCCTCAGGTGATGATGATTTTCCCTGTCTTCTTATTTTAAAGACTGAAATAATCCCAAAGTTTTCCTCTGAGCTGATGAGACTCCAAAATGTGCAGCAGCTGCTGAAACGATCCACCCAGCCACCCAGCAGACCTGAGGTCTGCAGCTCCTCCACTCTTCTGTGTTTCAGCAGAAACTCTCGGCTGTGTCTCTGAGAGCAGCAGGAGGTGCAGGTTTCTGCTGCACCTGGGGACGAGGGGGTCTGTGAGCCCTGACTCCGGTCTGACAGGCAGCCGCCGCTCCGGCACTCCTCCGCTGTTCCAGAGCCGCTGGTTTCTCCTCAGAGTGCTGCCTCCTCCTGCTCCTCCTCGCTCTCTCAGTGTGCCGCGAGAGAGAGAGCGAGCGAGCGTGTGTGTGTGTGTGTGTGTGTGTGTGTGTGTGTGTGTGTGTGTGTGTGTGTGTGTGTGTGTGTGTGTGTGTGTGTCGCACTCAGGCTTGTTCGTTCGTCCTCGTTCCCTTCCTTCCTTCCTCCCTTCAGTCTGCTTCCTCTCTTTATTCCTCAGCTGTGTTTGCTCATGTTGCGGGACAAAAAAGTCCGATGAAGCTTTAAAGCAGCTCCTCCTCCTCACCCCCCTTCTCTTAAATACTCTTATACTCCCCCTCCCTCTCTTCTGCAGCTCTACCGAGGCTCGCCAAATTAAAAGCTCTCCCCCCATTTATCTCCCTTTCCTTTTCTGTCCCGGCCTCCCTCCCTCTGCTGGGGGGCGCAGCTCAGAGCCTCGTGGCGTGTTCGTAATTGCCTCATTTGTAAAAAAGCCAATAAAGTTGTGCGAACATAAGAAGAGGGCAGCAGCAGCTCGATGCTTTGTTTGATGCCTCAGGGTCCAAAATTAAAGGTGCATTTAGTTATTTGTGGCCACTAGAGGGCAGAAAAGCCCAAACATGCTGATGGATAAACGGGTCTAATAATTACAGGTGTTGGTTTTTATTATCTTTATTCAAATTCCCTCTGACATGTGTGAAAATGCAGATATGTCAAAATACAACGTGAAACAGAAGAGAGACGTCACACAGCTTTGAGCTGCATTCACTCCTCACGCCCAGCGTTTGCTCCTCACAGAACTTAGTTTGAGTTCTTTGCATGTTTCTGTGATTTATTGAAGGATAATCGATGTTTAAAGACAGCTCAGAAAAAACGTTCAAAATTCAGCTGAGACGTGGTGACCTTTCTTCTTTAGAACGTCTGCAGGTCTGTGCATGCTGAACATCAGCCTCTGAGCCAACCGCTGACTGATGGGGATGCCACAGCTCCACGCTGATCACAGGTTTCAGCTTTTTAAGCACTGACCACACCACAAACATCCTCGATGACCAGCCTCTCCCACAGATCCAGGAGCGTTCTGGAGTCTGTGCATTTTCCAGCCTGATGGAGCGCCGCGTCTCGAGGCTAAACTCAACACTAAGCGGCTCTGAGATCAGAAAATTAACAATTTGCATCCGAGGCCAGGAAACTCCCCGGTCTTTAATCCCATTGAGAATCTGTGCTCAGTCCTTAAAAGGTGACTAGAAAAGTCTGCAAACTGATCATCTGGGTTTTCTGATGAAGCAGGAGTGGATCCAGCAAACCAAAAGATGTGTGGCCACGACCGTGGGAGGCAGCTGGAGCGCTGCTGGTGTTCAGAGGCCAGAACTATCTGTTATAAACTTAACAGAGCTGCAGCAGACTCAGCATCATCCCTGTGACTGGTTATCAAACTCTCACCTGCACCATAAGGAGCTGGTGACAGAGCTGACGTAGAAGTTAAATAGTCTTTTTATTCCATTTACACTTATTCATATTTTCCAGGTTCACTTCCTGCCCCGCTCAGAGCAAAGCGAGCGTCACTAACAGCAGGAGATCAGAAAGCATTAAAGGGGAGGTGGGTGGAGGTGGACGTGGTTGCAGAGCAGCAGCACCTGTATACAGGCTGAAGAAGGTTAAATAATCTGAGATTAGCAAACCTGAAACACACAATAAAGAAAGCTGAGCTGCTGTAAGACGGCACCGAGAGGCTCCGGTGATTTATGTTTCATATTTTTATAAAGCACAACCACCACTAACTGAGCTGTCCCTCTGATGGACTCAGAGGGACAGCTCAGAGTCAGACAGGCTGAGATGGAGGAGGGAGGATGGTGAAGATGGAGCTGCCAGGCAGGAGGAAACATCTGAGATCATCTACTGGAAATGCTGTCAAACCTAAACGACGACTGTTCTCAGCGAGTGACAAAGTAAATCTGTGATGTTTGTGCTGTTGCTCCTTTAACTGAACCATCATATATCTCCTGAACTGAGTTTGCAAACTAACCTGAAGTGTTACTGAGATCTTCATCGTTCCTTTAAATAATCGCTGATGCGCAATCTGAATGTGAGGAAGATCTGAGCTATTTAAACCAGGTGACACATTACATCAGGTAAATCCTCCAATCAGGACACAGAAAGCGTTCTGATATCAGACTGAATGATCGGCTCACTGCAGTCTGACTCAGAGGGGAGGCTTAAATGGGTCCTAGCAGTGTAAACTCACTACACTTCTATCAGAAACTGATGCTGAAAGCTGAAAATTGGTGCCAGGTGTGGAAAGTGCAGCTCGTCACGCTCAGAGGAAATCCGACAAAACAAAAACTAAACTTTGTCCCAACTAAACCTGCAGGAGAAGCCCAGCAGAGCTCCGCGTCGCTCTAATTGCCAATTAGACCTGCAGGCTGTGCAGCCTCTGGCACTCCATCTCAGCTGAGCCTCCTTAATAACTGCAGCAATTACCCGAGGCCTGCTCATTAGGCCCAGCTTCTTAACTCACAGGTACGTCCTTAAAAGTTCATGTCTCAGCACATTTTAACCTTCAGGTTCAGGTTTTGTTTTGCAGGAGAGAAGAAAAAGAGAAAGTACCCACGCTGTTTAAACCAGGAGGGACGTGGAATAATCGGCTTCACCTCCTGCAGCCGCCCTTCAAACGCTCCCTGAATGCATCACTGAGATCATCTCCGTCTACACCTTGGACAGGTCGCCTGCTGATTACTGGAGATACAGATGTTGTGTTGCAGCACCTCCTATTGGTCAGATACGACAGTCACAGGGAGTCTGCGTCCATATTCAGAACGATTCTCCCAGTTCACCTAAAAATATCATCAAAGAGCTCGAAACCTTTCCCTGTGTGAGAGTGTCAGAATTAAAATGCTGTTTAATAATAAATAAACCTGTGATATGTCTGAACGCGGTGATTCACCTCGTGCTGGGTCACCTGAGCAGCAGTTTGTTCCTCAGGTGTGATTGGATCTTCGTCTGGAGAGGAGGAGGATCCTGCAGATGGACCTGAAATCTGCTGTCTGTTATAACCAGGCTAAACTTTAACCTGAAATGGTTGAAAGCACCTGAAATATCTAAAAATACTAGAAGATTCTGACCTTACAAAGCAAAAATACAAACAGATGAACGTCTTTTCTTAGCTGGATCATCCGTTTGCTCAGACTCTGGGTGTCTCCATCACTGTGAGTCAGCTGCTCTCACAGCCTGTTCTTATCATGAGAACTTATCCCAACAACCCCCCTCCTCCTCCTTCTCCTCCTCATGATTTAAAAGTAACAAAAACTAAACAAAACCAGCTCTTCCATTCATTTACCTTCTGCGGGCAGTAACAGAGGAAACCGCTCAGCTTTTATAGATGAAGAAACCGCCGTCACTCTTATTTATTAGATCCCTCTGCTGGTGAAGGTCAGACTCATCACTGCTGCCAAACACCTGCACTGTTATTGGACCGGAGACGTCCTGTGACCACGTTTAAAGTTTCCACGTTAAACAAATAGAAAGAAAAAACTAAAGTGTTGGATTTCAGCTGCAGCAGCAGAAATATTCCACACGATCAAAGACCCACAAACAACACATCACGTTTACATTTACTCTCATTATAAACAAACACAGATGCAAAGGCACGTCTTTAAAAATGTTCATGAGAGAAATCAAAGTCCACGGAGGTGTGAGGAGCTCCTCCCCCTCACGGACAGGCACAGGTAGGTGGAGGAGGGCGGTCCCTACAGTCTCCTGGGTGATGTCATGATATGAATAATTGAGCAGAGCCAGGCTCAGTGCAAAACTGCTCACGGATGATCTGAGGACTCAGCACGCTGATGTTTCAGGTGACGCGCCGACTCTGCTGAAACCCGGTGCAGACAAAGAGCCGCAGATCCACAGACACGAAGCCTCTTTGTGCCCGAGCGCACACGGGCGCGGCGGCTCTGCGAGCACAAACAGAAGTGCTGGGAAATCAAGTCTCGCACACAGAGCGCCGGCCCCGGAGATTAAGCGGCTCATCGGTGTTTGTCTGCACGGCGAGGCCCGCTCAGGTCCTGAAACAGCGACGCGCACAGTTTTGGAAACAACAGCTGAGCGAACCATCGCTGATGCATTACAAGTCTCACACTTTAAAACAGGCACCGGCGCCGTTCTGCACTTCTTAAATCGACAAATGTTCATATTTTTATGTAGAAATGTGTAAAATGTCATTTTTTGGAGAAAAGATAAACTCTGAACGCCCTTCACTTCCCCCTGGGCCTGTTCAGGTTCAGCTCTGCTCCTGGATCCAGGACCTTCAGCAGAGAAGCCAACAGTGACGGGATTTGGGAGTCTTCGTTCTCGTTTAGCCACCACTAGTGAGCCCACTGAAACTATTAGAATTTAAAAATACGCTCATGTAAAGTGTTAAAAATAAGTCGTGTAAAATGGTGATTTGGTGCTTTATAAATATTTCAAATAGGACAAAATGCTGATTTTACAGCAGCAACATTATTGTATCTCTAAAGTTTAAACATTTAATAAACTTTGTGTCTGCACAGAGTGGCACAGGGTGAGTCACAGGCAGAGCCCAGTTTATTTTCTACAGTTTTTTGGTTTTTAAAATTGGTGAAACCACAAGGCAACAAATCTTTGCATTTTATTATTGTTCAATCAGCTCCTATTTTAATGTCTGCAGTCTCAGATCAGCACAGCCCCGCCCTGCAGCACCATCAGCAGCAGCAGCAACATTGTACCCATCAGGTGAAACACAGGCTCCGCCCACACTCGCCTGGATACGTCTGAAAACGCTCCGCGTCCACACTGGTGTTTTCAGTCGTTTTCACAGAGTTGTGCGTCCACGTCGCACTGCACTCTGTCCTCCTGCGACGTAAAACTTTCATGAACTAAGATGAGCTTTAAACAACGGGGCTACGTGCGGTGATGCTAGCGTTAGCCACGTTACCTTCACAGGTGGTCAGGCAGGTGCACACTGGGAGGTCCAGCTCTACGTTTCACTGCACCTTCATTCTTCACATGTCCGCGTGGAGCCCAGTGTAAATCCCGGGGCTGAACGGCCTTTGTACAAACACAATGAGTGGAATCGCCCTTTTAAGTGCCAGAAACCATTTAACTCGTTTCTCTTTTCGTGTTTTAACAAACATCTGTTTTTAATATGTAATTCAAAAACGGTGTTTGAGACGAGGTTTTCAATGTTTAATTCTTCTTTTGTGAAATTCATTTTCAATTTGAAGTATTTATTGATGGATTAATAATTCATTTTAAAAATATATTTAAAAATAATGTTTTTATTTAAAATAAAATTATTAAATAAGAAATTACTTTAGTAATGTTGGAATAAATAATGTAAAAATGAATTCATGAATGAATTTACAAATGCAGAATTTATTGTACAATTCATTATTTAAGCACAGATTTCTTTATTTCGATACGTGTGGCTCTTGTGGTCCTCCATACTCTTACTCGTTGATCTCATCCTCCTCGTCCTCAAAGTTCTCCTCGCCGTCGTTGGCGGTGGCTTCCTGGTACTGCTGGTACTCGGACACCAGGTCGTTCATGTTGCTTTCCGCCTCCGTGAACTCCATCTCGTCCATGCCCTCGCCGGTGAACCAGTGCAGAAACGCCTTTCGGCGGAACATGGCCGAGAACTGCTCAGAGATCCGCTTGAACAGCTCCTGGATGGCGGTGCTGTTGCCGATGAAGGTGGCGGCCATCTTGAGCCCTCGGGGAGCGATGTCGCAGACGGCCACCTTCACGTTGTTGGGGATCCACTCCACGAAGTAGCTGCTGTTCTTGTTCTGGATATTCAGCATCTGCTCGTCCACCTCCTTCATGGACATGGGCCCCCGGAAGACGGTGGCCACGGTCAGATAGCGTCCGTGGCGAGGGTCGCAAGCCGCCATCATGTTCCTGGCGTCAAACATCTGCTGGGTGAGCTCGGGAACAGTGAGCGCTCGATACTGCTGGCTGCCCCGCGCTGTCAGAGGAGCAAACCCCGGCATGAAGAAGTGCAGCCTGGGGAAAGGAACCATGTTCACGGCCAGCTTGCGGAGATCTGCGTTGAGCTGTCCGGGGAAACGGAGCGAGGTCGTCACGCCGCTCATGGTGGCTGACACCAGGTGGTTGAGGTCGCCGTAGGTGGGGGTGGTGAGTTTAAGAGTGCGGAAGCAGATGTCGTAAAGGGCCTCGTTGTCGATGCAGTAGGTCTCATCTGTGTTTTCTACCAGCTGGTGCACCGACAGGGTGGCGTTGTAAGGCTCCACCACTGTGTCCGACACCTGACGGACCAAAGACAGACAGGACGTGAGAAGAGGCGAGTCGGTATTTATGTTTATTAAGCATCCGAACAAACACGTTGGGAAATGTGGGACAGACGGACAAAATTTCCTCCTCCTACCTTCGGTGAGGGCATGACGCTGAAGGTGTTCATGATCCGGTCGGGGTACTCCTCCCGGATCTTGCTGATCAGCAGGGTGCCCATCCCCGAGCCAGTGCCCCCTCCCAGAGAGTGAGTCAGCTGGAAGCCCTGCAAGAGAAGTTTCGTCTTACAGTAAACGGTGAGGAGACAGACAACCGGTGCAAGGATGGAGCTCAGTGTCATGAACAAACATGCTGTTCACAGTTTATCCTAAAGGCACCATCACTAGAAAACTGACATTCTTGAACAACCCCAGAAGTCAGTCCACGTTACCAAAATTTCACTAATGAGACAACGGATGGTGTCCTGGGGGGCGTCCTCGCAGATCAGGGCATCGCTGAACTCCTGCACAGTCTGAGGTGTGACCTGGCAGCGTTGCAACGACCGAAACATAACGTCCCAACGGTCTATACGTTATATTTATGATGAAGAACTGAGACTGGATAAAATATTTCCAACATCATACAACATGAGTCCAAATAGATTTGTTAGCATGTAGCGCTAACGTGAACTAAATTCAGCTGAAATTTGAGTCCAAATCATAAACGTGAATCTGCCGGTGAGGAAAAACACAGTCTCGAGAAAACTTTAATGATCCTGCATCTTGTTGTTCAATGAATCGTAAAAACTAAAGCAGGAATGCTGAAGAAGAAAAGGTTTAGCTCCACCCACTGAGGTTAAACTCAGCCAATAAGGCTGCGTCGGTCACATAAAGATGACTCACCTGGAGACAGTCGCAGTGCTCGCACTCCTTCCTCACTATGTCCAGGACAGAGTCCACAAGCTCCGCCCCTTCCGTGTAGTGACCTTTGGCCCAGTTGTTCCCTGCACCTGTCTGACCTGCAGACAGCCAATCAGAAAGGGGAAAATGCATCTGTGAAATGTAAACTGATCACTGCGACAGATGGACACACACACAGTTGCTGGTGGTGACCCATTTCTCAGCTAGTGGACAGTAGGAGTGTGTGTGTGTGTGGTGTGTGTCTGAAACCTCTGCTTCATCTTCTGCTCAGACATAGTTTATATAAGAGACGCTGCAGACGTGTCAGTCTGTTTACTCGGACGATTTAATGCTGGAAAGTTTCGCTGCAGCTCGCCGAGCAGGAATTCTGTGCTCGGCCTCGTCAGGTGGGTCAAACACTGCTGCTAAATAAAGACCCGCAGCTCTGCAGGATCAGGATAAAGGATGAGACTAAACTACTTCATAAGTTCAGAGCTGATTGGCGTGTTCTGATCGTGTCTGCTGAGGTTACCAAAGATGAAGTTATCTGGTCTGAAGAGTTGTCCGAAGGCTCCCGAGCGCACGCTGTCCATGGTTCCCGGTTCCAGGTCGACCAGCACGGCCCGGGGGACGTATTTATGCGCTGCACACAGAGGGGAGTGGTTACCTTTGTGCACCAAAGTTGAGCAGGAGTCTAAGTGATCTCATCACCCTGAACGGAAGGTGACTCACTCTCCTCTGCACTTACAGGAGGCCTCGTTGTAGTAGACGTTGACTCTGTCCAGCTGCAGACTTGAGTCACCCACATAGTTCCCTGCGGGGTCGATGCCGTGCTCGTCACTGATCACTTCCCAGAACTGAGCGAGTCACAGAGAGAGAGAAAAGCATTGGTGATTCAGCAACTTCCTGACTCTGTGGTGCGTTCACTGACTCACCGATGTCCAAGGTTAAATGTTTGCTCTAAAACCTTCACAGCTTCCTCCTGAAGGCCAAAAAGTTTAGTTTATAAGAACATAAAAGCTGTAAGAAACAGACTCTCCCACATTTTACTGAAGCCTGAATGCAGCACGCGTCACCCCCTGATTTTAACCATTACTGTAAATTAAACGGACTTGATCTGACACCTCATACTGCAGCGTGTGAAAACCACCGCAGCTAACTCAGAGCTCTGTTCAATGGGAAGAGGGCGGCTAAAGATGTGTCAAGGACTTCAATTTAATTTATACAGCATCAAATCACAACAACAGTCGCCTCAAGGCGCTTTATATTGTAAGGTAGACCCTCCAATAATACATACAGAGAAAAACCCAACAATCACATGACCCCCTATGAGCAGCACTTTGGCGACAGTGGGAAGGAAAAACTCCCTTTTAACAGGAAGAAACCTCCAGCAGAACCAGGCTCAGGGAGGGGCGGGGCCATCTGCTGTGATTGGTTAGGGTGAGAGAAGGAAGACAGGATAAAGACATGCTGTGGAAGAGAGACAGAGATTAATAACAAGTGTGATTCAATGCAGAGAGGTCTGTTAACACATAGTGAGTGAAGAAGAAACACCCAGTGCATCATGGGAATCCCCGGCAGCCTACGTCTATTGCAGCATAACTAAGGGAGGATTCAGGGTCAGCTGGTCCAGCACTAAAAAGGAAAGTTTGAGGCCTAATCTTGAAATTACAAATAAAATTAAAATAAATCTTTACTTATAAATGAGCACAGGCTGTGATACCTCTCACCTAATGAGCTTTGTTTAATCAGTCTGAGGTTCTTCGTAGGTTTTTTTTTAGCTTTCTATGCACTAAAAACCCAAAACAAAACAAAAGAAAGAAGAAAAACACTAAAAAAAAACCACTAACTCAATCTGAGGGACGAGTTAGTCCCTCAGATTGAGTTAGTGGGTCTGATGGAGATTCTGATGGAGGCTAAAAGCTCGGATGGCAACAGGGAAGGAAAGTGTGAGAAAATGAAAGAACAAGCCAGTAAATTCTAAGGAAACTGGGAGATTTTAGAGAGTTGAGTGGCTGCACTGAGGTGAGAGCCTCACGCCTTTAATCTGTTGTTTTCAGTGATTATTTTTGAAAGATTTTCTGAGGTTGCTGTCAGAGCTGCAATCGTTGAATTGAAACTAGTTCAGAGTGCTGTAATCCTGCTGTACTCCACTGGGTACCAATCCAACTGGGACAGTTTATCTTGTTCAAAGTGTCAGACACGTTCTAGTGTCTCCGACTCGATGAACGAAGCTGCCGTTCTTTGAGTTACAACCTAACCTGGACACCTTGTCAGTAAGCTTACACAGAGGTGGAGGCTTTGCTCCGTTATTGCACCAACACCACCCTGTTACACATCAGTGTCTGTGCTAACAGGAAGGAGGCACCGGCTTGTTGCAATAAACGAACAAAATAACCAGGAAGAACCACAAAAACTCCACAATTTACCCTTCACAGTTTTAACGAAGTCAAAAAGATTAACAATCTGTGCGTGTTCATCTCTGACTTCCAGCCGAGAGAAGAGTGTGTGTCTGTGTGTGTAAGTGTGTGTAAGTGTGTGTCTGTGTGTGTCTGTGGGTAAGTGTGTGTCTGTGTGTGTAAGTGTGTGTCTGTGGGTAAGTGTGTGTCTGTGTGTGTAAGTGTGTGTCTGTGTGTGTAAGTGTGTGTCTGTGTGTAAGTGTGTGTCTGTGTGTGTAAGTGTGTGTCTGTGTGTGGATTCCTTGAATAGTCTCTGGGTGGCTCACAGAGTTCACTTCTCTCTCCCTCACCACATGTACTCTAGATGAACTTTTATTATTCCCTCTGTACTCTACTCTGCACTCTACTCTGTACTCTACTGCAGCGGGTTCCAGAGGCGCATCCCACTCGCTGCTACGTTTGAAACATTTTACTTAAATAAAAAGTAACGAGTGTGATTCACGTCTCCTCTGCTGTTCCCGCACTAACCCCACGGTAGTGATAATGTACGTGAAGCCCTCGCGGTGTCTCTGATTGGTTTGTTCACAGTCGTTTCATGACGCCCCGCAGGTGCGAAGCTGTGAATCAGCGTGGCGCGGTCCCTACCTTGGTCCCGATCTGGTTCCCGCACTGTCCCGCTTGGATGTGAACGATCTCCCTCATGGTTCCTCCGCGTGTGTCCGCTGAAGCTCTGCTGTGAGTCTGCGGAGCGGGAGCGCGCGTCCTGCTTCATCTTCTCCTCTTGTCAGGCGCGTTCACGTCACCACGCCCTGGGGGGGAGGAGTGGGGGTCACGGTCCAGTTTGTCCCAGTCAGCATGAACCTGTGTCCAGCAATGAGCTCACACTCACAGCAGAGCCCACTGCGTTTAAAACACCACCTGTCAGGTAAAACACGCGGACGCTCTCGGGCAGGCTGTGATCACTGTGGACAGTCTGCGTGAAACAGCTGGAGTGACGGAGGCTCCTCGTGGTTGTTCAGAAGAACAGCTGATAAAGGGGAAAGAATTTAAACTTACTACGAAATAAATGGCAGGAATTTATTTTGAAAATCTGACACTTTAACGCATCCTTGCGCATCTCTGTAAACTGCGGCTTTTATTTTGTAACTCCTACAATCTGATCACGCCGGTGAAGTACGTGGAGGATTTCATCCGGATATCCTGACATTTAAAATCATTTTTAAAATTCTTTTTATTGTGAAACTCTGACACGGCTGCGCAGATGAATTATCGTATAATTATTTTGAAAATCTGATACATGTTCAACTTTAACATATATCAGATTTTCAAAATAATTGCTTTGACAGTTAAAGCAAACACTCATGAGTAAACAGGTGTCCGCGGAGCTGGAAGCTGATTGAGCATGCGCAGACCGTCTCTCAGAGTGGGATGATGATGATGAAGCACGGTCAGCTGTTGCTGAGGCCAGCAGCAGTGTCAGTTTACAGCAAAGGCTGTAAAACAGGAGCTTTGCTCCGTGACCGATCCTCCTTCAGACACAGTGGCGGGGAGGAAGAGGAGGCGTGACCTACGTCACTCAGGAACCTGCAGCCGCATATGAAACAAAGAAAAGTGTCTGCACCACAGCCTCCACACATCCAACTCTGAAGGTCTCCTCCAGCCAACATGAGGCGCTGAGAGGTTTGGGTGTGCTGCCCCCTGCTGGAAGACTCGGAGAAACACAGGGAGCAGAATTAGCAACAGGAGACATTTTCTACATCCTGTCTGAAAAAACCAAAGTAAAGCTGTAAAAATGAACATAAAGCCAAGACAAAAACGGGAGTTCCTCTGATGTCCAGCAGAGGCAGCAGTGAGCCAGTCCTCAGACTGCCACGTTAAAACTTTACAGCAGAATTAAACATGTTTACAGCCTGATACACAAACTGTCCCCTTTATAACACCTGTGCAGTACGAATGCTTTAATAACTCACCTGTTTCAATTGGAGTTTGCATTATTAGGGGCGTGGCAGCTCGATAACCAGGTTCACCAGTGTTACCATCACCTCGGAGTCTTTGTGGAGGGTAAAGTTCTCCTTCTGAAATGCGTCTGGTGAGATTCGAGGCTCTGTGGACTTTGGAACAAACCTGATCAGGGACAAGCAGATTTCTCCTGGACCCACTGATACACTTAAAACAAGCCAAACTGTGACAGAATGATGGAGGGTGGTTTCAGAAACCGTCCCATCCATCACAGCTTCAGAGGGTTTCAGGACATCCAGACCTGCAGCTGCAGCAGACAAAATGTTTATACTTCAGTTTTTATTTTATTGTCACTTTTTAAAAAAGGAACTTACATATTCAAACGTTTTTATTTTCAAACACTTTTAATCAAAAACCGTCGAAACGTCTCACAAACACAGACTCTTTATCTCAGCGGTCCAAAGCTCCTCCGTCCTGCGTCGCCTCCAACACCATCACAGGTCAGAGAGGAGAGCCTCCGTCAGACGGAGCACAGGCGCGCTCAGCTTTGTGTCCATGTGATGAAACACCTGAAACCGTCCAGCTTTACTTCCTCAGACTGGCGCCGAGCAGAGCGTCTACGCCACGGCGGGGATAAAGTACTGCAGCGACATGTCTTCATGCAGCAGAATCAGGTGGAGGACGCTCTGATGGACGATGTCTGAGGAGGACGAGAGAGAAATGTGTTAAACTGTGACGTGGATTAGACCCCGGTGGGTTTTGTCCTGAGTGCGAACATGTGAGGGGAGACTCACTGCACATGGCCTTGCTGGGGTTGACCTGCTGCCCCACGAGGAACTGCTGCAGCCTCCTGATGTCCACCCTGGCCTCCACCATGCTCTCCGGGTCCCTGCTCTGAGACGGGCCGCCATCCTGGGAGGCGTCATCGCCTGGAGGGACGGAGGAGCAATGTATGAAAAGTATGGCCCACAGCTGATACACTGACAATCAGTAATTATTAAATATAAACGAGGCTCTCAGCAGCAGGTGGAGGGTGAGACTTTAGGCCCCGCCCCCCAGAATTAACTGGTTATTAGGGATGTGACGTGATGACTGAGCTCATCCGTCAGCAGGTCTGAGCTGCTCGTGGAGCTAAAGCGTGTTTTTACCCCACGGAGGGTTTCCCAGGTCTCTGAAGTGAGTCGTCACGGAAACCAGATCGGTCTCAATCTTCAGGTTCATCTCGCCGTTCAGGTTGGCTTCGATTACCTGACACACACACACACACACACACACACACACACACACACACACACACACACACACACACACACACACACACACTAATGTTCAGGCGTTTGTTGGTTCGTTCTCCTGAAGATTCAGACTTTAAGGTCTCTTTAAAGGAGTATGATTCAGATTCAATTCATTCAATAATTTTTTTAATTTGATTTTTCATGTCTTTGAAGGTCATCCAGTTTTGGAAGAGAGAAAATGTTGATGCCTGCTGGAGAAAAGTGTATAAAGTGTGCAGTGAAACATCTATAATAATTCACTGCTACTTCACGGATTTCACCTGTCACGGGTTATTTTTAGATTGTAAACGAGGGGCTGCTGTATTTCACTAATTCAGCGCACAAACACTAGGTGGCAGTGGTGTTTTCCTCTTGGAGTTGACTCAGTGTCAGAGTCACTGCTGGAGGTGTTTATGAAAGCTGAAATGAGGCTTCTTGAAAAGTTCCCATTGGTCACAGCGAGGATTTAACACAGAGCTGTAACGCCTGCTGACGTCTTAACACCTTCACTTCCTGTCCGACTGCAGGTAAAGACATGAAAACGCTCCAAATATTTCAGCATATTTCATCTAAACATCTAAAGCGACATAAGGCTTCAGGTTCTGTGTGATCACCTGTCGCAGGTAACACGAGGTTTAAATATGTAATTATTTTCATCTGACATCTTGGCTTCTCGGGAAAAGATGACATAAACATCGTGTTCACATTCAGTTCAATATTTCTACATCGAGCCGGGCGGAGGGCTGACATACAGGAAGACGCCTTTTCACGTATTTCAAAATAAAGGAGTTTACCGTTATGCTAAAAACATGCCGGACAGTTTGTTACACAAACGCGGCGACAAATGTGACTGAAATGACCCAAATCCAGAGAAATAAAGCTGCAGCTCCTCTCTGCATGAGTCCGTGTTTGATCTGAACATGTTTAAACTCCTACCAGGAAGTTGGAGAGGTTCTTCATCCTGTCCACGATGTTCTTCATGGTCTTCAGGGGAGGGAGGTAGATGCTGACCTGCAGTGACACAACCGTGATGAAAAGGCAGCTCTCATAAAAAGGATGATTTGGTGTTCGGCAGCTTCACTTACATCAAAGTCCGGCATGCTCGGCTCTTTGAACTCGTGCCACAGTCTCCGGGGGATGACGTCAACGGGGACGTCGTGAGTGACGACTCGACTGACGCTGGACAGGGTGGGCTGGGCGGCACAGAGGAAGAGGGCTCAAGTTTCTCAGATTAAAGGTTCAAATGAGTTTTAAAAGCAGCTAAAGATGAGCCAGTATGAGCTGTCTTGGCTTCTATATCTGACTCGTGTTTAGTTTCCTCTCAGGGTTTGGGCGACACCTCGGCTTTATTGTTTTCTGGCCTTGGTTCACACTGGAGTGCCACGTTTCTTCATGACTGAATGATTAATCTAACTTTGATAAACCTGTGGCTGGATTCTGGTTCGGAGAGCCGACCGTAGATGAATGTATCCCCAGACGCAGCGCATCTCCTGATGTTATGAATAATAGGCTAAAATTAAACGTATGATTCGAGCTGTGGCAGAGACAAAGACGTCTCAGGTGAACTTGTTGCTGACTGTGAGTTGTTCTCAGGCGCTCTCACCAGCTCGGCGGCGATGGTGAGGCAGGGGCAGTGCTTCTTGGTCAGTTTGACTTTGACCGCCTTGGCGTTCTGGACCGTCTTCAGGGCTCTGGACAGATTCTCCGGAGTCACCTCCAGACAGATCTCGTTGTCCTCGGAGGACACGCCCTCCATCTGGTACTCGTCGAAGAAGTTGGCCTGCGCGAGGAAGGACGGGATCAGGGTCATTTATTACGGTCCTGATCATCTCAGACTCGTTCCTGAGTTTATTTTCTTAGCAGCTGGAAGCCGAAGCGTCGGCTCTCACCTGTGACAGCTCACACCACATGCTGACGCCGCCGTTGGCCACTTTACCGGACAGAACGAAGAACAGGTTGTCCGGCGTCAGCCGCAGGACGCACATCTTTGTCAGCTTTGAGATGGTGGTGACGACTCCTGGTGAGAAAGATCAGAGGTGTGAATCGGGAGAAATATTTAATCAGTCACACGCAGACTCGGTTAGTTTTAATAATAGTTTACTTCAATCAGATCTCTGATCTGCACTTCTGAAAAAGTTGATCGCGATAAACACACTAAAAACAATAAATCTACAGTTAATATTACAACTGTTGAAAACTAAGTAAAACTAAACATTTCAACAGTAAAACTGACTTTAAACAACAAAAATTAGCTGAAAACTTGAAGTGGAAAACTTTTTACAGAGCCGGTGTTGTGCCAAAAAGTGATTGTCTGCCAAAAACTGATTTCCGGTATTTGCCAAAAAGCGATTGCTCATATTTAAACTGCTATAAGTAACTTGTTGGGCTATAATATGTTAAACATATGTCAAATGCATCCCTTATGGATGACATAAAGTCATCTTGAGCCACAAACAACATTCGTGTAGCAAGATACAAGCCGCAATCAGTTTTTGGCAGCGACTTTTATATAACCTTTATTTATGCAGTAAAAAAAATCTCATTAACATTAAAAATGTATTTTGTAAGAGTAAGTTGGCCAAGAGCACAGCAGAAATGGCAGCAAATATTACAATAGTTCTGTAAAAATATGTTAAGTGGGGATAAAGGACCAGATATGGTTATAATGTAAGTACAAGTTGTAAAGATACTTAAAAAACAGATAATTTTTTAATTCTTTATGTAACCCCTTTGTATCCCCTGTTCACCGAAGTCTATTTACAAACATACGTAAAGATATTACACATAAAAAATACACAGAAACACTGGAAATCACTTTTTGGCAGACAATCACTTTTTGGCACAACACCGGTAAATAACAGATTACTCACGCAGCATAAACATATAGCTGATATTTTTGTGGTAATTAATCATGACTCATTAGGCCTGCACCAGACTCCATGTAGATTTTGTTAAATTTAGATAACAGTAACCAGTCTGCGGCTCTTTGAGCACATGCTGTAAGCCGAACTACAGACTTTTCCTATTAAGTCAGAAACGCTAAAGAAAGAACAAAGTCCCGCATCGGGAACTTTTAATTAGATGTAATTTTATTTTTTACAGTTTGTGTGCAGCATTTGGAGGGAAGCTAACAGCTTAGCTTCGGCTCTCGGCACAAACAGATGTTTCACACTCACGGGTGAAGTGGTTCAAACAGGCGATGTCGATGATTTTCCCCCGAAACTTCATTTTTTCGTCCCGACAGCAGAATTTAATCTTCCGTTTTGACTTCAGGCGGGGAACTTTTTGATTTGTTTGGTCCGTCTGTGTCTACGGTCCGGCGGAAACAATAGCCACCTGGAAGCTGTTAATTGTTCCGCCCAACGAAAGAAGAAAACAACCAGCAGTGGCCCGGGGACCACAACAGGACCCCTTAAATGGTCTGTACAGAGGCAGAAAACTGTAGCAGAGTCACCGGTTCCTGGTGCGCTTTATATTTTTACTTACATACTGAAATCAGACATTTTAGGCTGTTCATCATCTTTTTGTAACTGAGCTACAAAATAACTTCACAGGCATGTTTGGCAGCTTTCACTTAATTTCAGCTTTTTGGTGAAAACTTTCAGAATGTTTTTCACACAAAGATATGATGTCTCGTTTTTATATGTAACATTTATACACCCTCGTTGTAGACCAAATAAAACACAAAAAACCCTCAGAAATAGCAGCCTGTGCATGCTGCGGCTCCTTTTTACTTTGTGATGTAATATTAGGATCTTATCAAAAAATTATACTCAGACAATCCTGTAAAAAACAGGCTTTAGAAGTTTAGGTTCCAGAGAAAAAAGTCAACAACTTTTAAAAACCTTATTGTGGGCCAAAAAAACAAAACAAACATTATATATATATGGAGTGCTGCCAGACACTCCACGAGCGTCTGGCAGCACAAATGAACCAGCTGCTAGTTAACGAGAGACACCCGGAATGGCTAACCGAAGGTCGAACGGTCCTGATCCCCAAGGACCCCAAGAAGGGACCGGTCCCCTCCAACTACCGACCAATAACCTGCCTCAGTACTACATGGAAGCTCCTGTCAGGCATCATATCGGCTAAGATGAACAGGCACATGGGTCAATACATGAGCGGGACACAGAAAGGAATTGGCAAGAACACCAGAGGCGCAAAACACCAGCTACTGGTAGACAGAACAATCAGCCGAGACTGCAAGACCAGACTGACCAACCTGTGCACTGCCTGGATTGATTACAAGAAGGCCTATGACTCAATGCCCCACAGCTGGATACTGGAATGCCTAGAATTGTACAAGATCAATGGGACCCTAAGAGCCTTCATCAGGAACTCAATGGGGATGTGGCGTACAACACTAGAGGCCAACTCCAAGCCCATAGCACAAGTCACCATCAAGTGCGGGATCTACCAAGGAGATGCTCTGTCCCCACTGCTGTTCTGCATAGGCCTGAACCCCCTCAGTGAGATCATTAACAAGACCGGCTACGGATACCGAATACGGAACGGAGCAGTTGTCAGCCATAGGGATGGGTATCGAAAACCGGTTCTTGTTGAGAACCGGTTCCCACTGTTTCAATCCCTTGGAATTGTTTGCCATTTTTGCAAATGATTCCCTTATCGATTCCAGTCGCCCCGAATGACGTCACCACGTTGCGGAGCGTCATTTACCTGGCAGGAAACACGGCGCCTAAGCGGCTCAAACGCTCAAAAGTTTGGTTATACTTTACGAAATCGGATGACAACAGGGCAACTTGCAATACTTGCAAAGTAGATACTTCATTTAAGGGAGGAAACACTACGAATATGCAAAAGCATTTGCTCACAAAACGCGTGATAACCTTAAATGAATGTCGTGTTTTTAATTCCGCTCCGGACTCGTGAATCTCAACCCAGCAGCAGCGGTAACGTTTGCACGTCCTCTTCCGTTAATACGGCAGGTAAATAAGATAAGATAAGATAGATAAGATAAGATAAGATAAGATAACCTTTATTAGTCCCACACGTGGGAAATTTGTTTTGTCACAGCAGGAAGTGGACAGTGCAAAAGTTATGACGCAAAAATTAGAATACAATAAGAATAAATACAGTACACAACTGTACAGAATAGAATAAAATAAAATACTATATACAGTAGAATAAAATAGAATAAAAATATACAATAAGATAAAAATAGAATACGAATGCTATATACAACTGAGTAAAAATACAACGATGCCAGAAAGGATTATTGCACTTAGTATTATTGCACATGTATGGATGTGTGTGTTTGTTCAGTTAAAGTCTTTGTTGTGGAGTCTGACAGCAGTGGGGAGGAAAGACCTGCGAAATCTCTCCGTCCCACACCGTGGGTGCCGCAGTCTCCCACTGAAGGAGCTGCTCAGTGCTGTCACAGTCTGCTGCATGGGGTGGGAGATGTTGTCCAACAGGGATGACAGCTTAGCCGCCGTTCTCCTGTCACTCACCACCTCCACTGGGTCCAGAGGGCATCCTAGGACAGAGCTGGCCCTTCGGATCACCTAATCAACTAACAGTGCATATTATGTTAGCGCAATCTGCCTTATTACAAACCTGCCATTACTGTGCATTTAGTGACCATGATGAGAGAGGCAGACAGAGTCTGGCTCAGATGCTGGCAGTTCTCGCTGCAGTCTACCGTTAGCGTCTCCTTTCAGGCCAGGATAGACGAACGTCACCGAGCAGAGACTCAGTTTGTGGTAAAAGGCTTGAACCCGTTTGCCACAGCAGATGATTTTCAGTAAGTGAATGTGTTTAATTGTAGGCAGGGAAATTACTGGATATTCTTGTGTAATTGCTACAGAATAATTTATGTTATACTTTGTTATTGCTACAGAAGAATATTTATTTTATTATTTTACATTTACAATGTTTTTTCCCGGGGACCCTGTGACACCCCATTGAAGAGCCGTAGGCTGGATCTCTTAAGATCTCACTGTTGGGTTTGTAAGGCCATGTTACTCCTAAATTTCTATCTTGTTCAAAGAGAAGATATAAAACAAAGTTCTAAGCTAATTGAACTTAGTGTTCTCCTTTTTTAAAAAGAATCGATAAAGAATCGAATCGTTAAACAGAATCGAAAATGGAATCGGAATCGTGAAAATCTTATCAATACCCATCCCTAGTCAGCCACCTCCTGTACATGGATGACATCAAGCTGTATGCCAAGAGTGAACGAGACATCGATTCACTGATCCACACTACCAGGCTATACAGCAATGACATTGGAATGTCGTTCGGACTGGAGAAGTGTAGTTGGATGGTAACAAAGAGAGGGAAGGTAGTCAGAACTGAGGGGATCAAACTACCAGAAGGCAACATTGCAGACATAGAGGACAGTTACAAGTACCTGGGGATCTCGCAGGCAAATGGGAACCATGAAGAGGCCGCTAGAAAAGCTGCAACCACCAAGTACCTGCAGAGGGTCAGGCAAGTCCTGAGGAGTCAGCTGAATGGTAAGAACAAGATCCGGGCCATCAACACCTACGCCCTGCCTGTGATCAGGTACCCTGCTGGGGTAATAGGCTGGCCAAAGGAGGAGATAGAAGCCACTGACATAAAGACAAGAAAGCTCCTTACCATGCATGGAGGGTTTCACCCCAAATCCAGCACCCTGAGGCTGTACGCTAAGCGGAAGGAAGGGGGCCGGGGACTGGTGAGTGTCAGCACCACAGTCCAGGATGAGACAAGGAACATCCAAGAATACATTGGGAAGATGGCCCCAACTGACCGAGTGCTCAGTGAATACCTCAGGCAGCAGAAACCCAAGAAAGAGGAGGGAGACGAGGAACCATCATGGAAGGACAGGCCCCTGCACGGTATGTACCACCGGCAGATAGAGGAGGTGGCTGATATCCAGAAATCCTACCAGTGGCTGGACAAAGCTGGACTGAAAGACAGCACAGAGGCACTAATCATGGCAGCACAAGAACAAGCTCTGAGTACAAGATCCATAGAGGCTGGGGTCTATCACACCAGGCAAGACCCCAGGTGCAGGCTGTGTAAAGATGCCCCAGAGACAATCCAGCACATAACAGCAGGGTGCAAGATGAAAAAAAAAAAAAAAAAAAAAAAAAATTGACAGCGTCTCTACCACCTCAGACGCTTGAGAGACTTCCAACTGCCCTCCAAGGTGCTCAGGAACTTTTACTCGTGCACCATAGAGAGCATCCTGGCGGGAAACATCTTAACCTGGTTCGGGAACAGCACCATGCAGGACAGACGAGCTCTACAGAGGGTTGTGCGGTCAGCTGAGCGCACCATCCGCTCCGAGCTCCCTGACCTGCACTCAATCTACAGCAGGCGGTGCCGGACCAAGGCCAGGAAGATGGTGAAGGACCTCAGCCATCCCAACAACAGACTGTTCTCTCTGCTGAGGTCAGGAAAGCGATTCCACTCCCTGAAGACCAACACAGAGAGACTGAGGAGGAGCTTCTTCCCGCAGGCGATACGGTCTCTCAATCACACCACCACACAGTACTGACCCACACATATGGTTCTTACACACACACTGGACTTTCTGGACTTTGGTTTTGCACAACACTGGTCACTATATTCTTCATTTCCAGTTAATACTTGTACAGCTGCTGTTATTGTGTATATATTTATTTATATTTCTTCATACATTCTTATATAGTTCTATATTGTGTATTTTGTTGTACAGTTATTTTATTTTCAACTTTAATTTATATATTTACCTTTATCTTATTCTCCCAGTTAAATTTACCCTTCATTCTAATTTGTGTTGTACAGTTATTTCATTTTTAACCTTAATTTATATTTTATTCCTTCCTAGTTAAATTTACCCTTTTTAATTTTTCATATTTATTTCCTATCTTATTCATAGCCTTTTCCTTTTTTGTTCTCTTTAGGTCACGAGCAGTTGTCCAAGCATTTCACTACATATCGTACTGTGTATGACTGTGTACGTGACAAATAAAATTTGAATTTGAATTTGAATTTGAATTTGATGCTAGCAGGCAAGGCATACATGGAACGCCATAACCAAGTGGCCAGCATAGTGTGCAGGAACATCTGTGCCGAGTATAACCTGGAAGTCCCGAGGTCAAAATGGGAGATGCCCCCAAGGGTGGTGGAGAATGACCGAGCTAAGATCCTGTGGGACTTCCAGATACAGACGGACAAAATGGTGGTGGCTAACCAACCGGACATAGTGGTGGTAGACAAACAGAAGAAGACGGCCGTAGTGATCGATGTAGTGGTTCCGAATGTTTCTAAAAATAAGCAACTAAAATATTTGTGTCTCTTTACCAGCTGAGAAAAAAACACCTCAGTCAATCACAGTCGGCTGCAAACACACTTCCTTCCTTCCGTCCTGTGTGTTTGCTGACCTTTCTTTGTGTCAAAGTTCATTATTTTCTGTTAGAAAAATAAAGGCTTGATTCTTGTTTATTCTCTCACCAAATTAAAATGATCTCCTGTAATCTGCAGGCTCATTTGTTGTGAAACAAAAGCATTCCAGCTCTACAAGCTGCTTACGGATCTGGATTGGAGTCAGTTTGGAGATTTTCTCTGAGCACAGACGCTGAGAGGGCAGAAGCACTTCAGGTCATCTCATAGAAGTGTGAATAAAACAACTGATTTTCACTCCAAATGTTGTTTAAATGAATCAGCAATTGAAGGGCCAACAGAGACAGCGATGCGTAATAGGAGGAAAACCCATCAGACTTGCATTTAAGAACTGGCTTCGTATTTTACACAGGTTGCTATTTGCCCTTTTTAAAAAACAAAACAAAGCTTTAACCCCGACTTGTCCCTTCCTCATCACTTTAGACCAATTTAAAAATTTCCTTTTATCTCCAAAATTTTAGAAAAAGTGTTGGCCAACCAGCTTCCAGTGTTTCTACCTGCTTATTGCATTTGAGATGAGTTTCTGTCAGTTACTCAAACAGCCCTGCTCAGAGTTTATGATCATAATTTAATTCACAGATATGCAGGTGAATATTTGGTTCTTGCTCTGTTGGGTCTTTCTGTTGTCTTTAAGCAATGGCTTGCGTATCTCTTGACCCATTTAAGGGGCCCAAGCCCCAGTTTAGGAACCCGCTGACTCTACATAAAGTACGTAAATCTTCTCTGAAATGTGGCTGAGGTTTCACAGTAACGTTCACACTTGATCTTGATTTGCATACCCTTGGTATGTTGTTCTTTGTTTGTAATTATGGGTCAGATGTGAAGCTAAAACCCTTCTTGTCTCATTGATATCAGTTTTGTTTTGAGAATAAAGTTATTCCATCTGATCCCTGCTATTTATTCGTCTCTGTCTATCTTTTTTTTTACCCTTTTTAAATTATTTTTGCAGCATTCATTCGTTTTAATTGGATGCCTACATGATCCTTCATCCTATTGGCTCTCTGCTCTTTATTGGTGACCAATCACAGGCTGTCATTCTTCATGGATTCTCTGTAGTTCCTCTCAGCTGCCTCTGGCTGCAGCAGCTTTGCTTCAGCGTGCTGTCTGACTGTTTGAATCTTTGACTTCACGATGGCACCGCTGTCCATCCAGGCCGGAGTGAAATACGCCAAAACGCTGCTGCCAGAGACTCTGATGAGGTGAGTTTTTTAAATGTTATCAAAACTTAAAGTTGAGTTTTATAAATTCAGTTTAGTTATTGTAAATCTGGGGATTAGACAAATATTGGCAATTTCACTCAAACCAGCTGTGCGTCAAATTGTATCCAGGACATTTTTAGACTTTGCAGAGGAAGCTGTGTGTGTGCAGAACTGCAGAAGAACAATGGAAGCCACTCAGTAAATAGGATTGCTGAACCTTTGAAATAGTGAAAGCAGCTGAGAGGGTTTTTATAGATGTAAGTCTGAGGTTATTAAAACCTCCGACTTGACTATAAGATTTCAAACTGTAATGCAGTGAACTTTGAATGACCTGCAGGTCCGTGTCCACAGTCCAGACCATCTCTCGACACATGCTGCCCCTAAATCAGCCTCGCTGTTTCAGAGTGTGCACATACAGCCGGATGCGGCGGCGAAGTTTGACTGCGTCTTCTCTAGATGAGCTCCTGGAGCAGGTAAAAACAACCTGTAAACTCTCTTAGACAATAAGCAGTAGTGTGCATAAGTCTTGAGCCAGCTCTCATTTCTTCATATTTTGTTAAGAAAAGGAGAAACAGGTGCAAACATGGAAAAATATTAAATAAGGCAAAAACAGTTTGTAAGTAAGTAAGTAAGTAAGTAAAATTTTATTTATATAGCACATTTCTAGATAGAGATCACAAAGTGCTTTACAAGATATAACAGATTAAAAAGACAAAATACAAACAAAGTTAGCAAAAGGCAGTTTTAAAAAGATGTGTTTTTAGCTGTTTTTTAAAAGTAATCAATGAATCAGCGGATCGTAAGTCCTGAGGAAGGGAATTCCACAGTCTGGCGGCCACAGTAGCAAAAGCTCTATCACCCCTAGTTTTCAGTCTCGTATACTGAATGACAAGTAGGCCCTGACTACTCGACCTCAGAGACCTACTAGGGGCATAGGGCTGTAAAAGTTCAATGATATATGGTGGTGCTTGTTGTTGAAGAGCCTTGAAAGTTAAAACCAAAATCTTAAACTGGACTCTAAATTCAACAGGAAGCCAATGTAACTGCATGAGCAACGGTGTTATATGTGAAAATTTAGAAGCTTTCGTCAAAAGTCTTGCTGCAGCATTCTGAACGATCTGCAGACGCTCCAAGGAACCTTTATTTAAACAAGTAAACAGGGAATTGCAATAGTCCAGTCGTGAAGAGATAAAAGCATGAATAACAATCTCCAGTTCGGTATAGGATATAATAGAGCTCAATTTAGAAATATTTCTTAAATGATAAAAGCAAGACCGAACAAGAGATTTAACATGACTATCTAACGTAAGAGCAGGATCAAGGATAATCCCTAAGTTCCTGACAGATGGTTTTACAAACGTTGAAAGAGGACCAAGAGCATTTATTATACTGGGTATATGTCTATCTGGGGCACATAAGAGGACTTCGGTTTTACTTTCATTTAGTTGGAGGAAGTTTTCAGCCATCCAGCCTTTAATGGTTTCCAAGCACACATTTAAAAGCCGCAGCTTAGAAGCCTCTTCCGGTTTAAAAGATATATAGAGTTGGATATCGTCCGCATAACAATGGTAACAAATATCCTCAAAAGGGCTCAAAATGTGCTGAAGAGGGAGTAAATAAACTAAAAACAGTAATGGCCCTAGCACAGAGCCTTGTGGCACACCAAAAGACAGAGATGCAGAAGATGATCTATACTTAGAAACTGCCACAGAAGAATATCGTTCAGAGAGATACGAGGAGAACCATTTCAATGCAGTCCCAGAGACACCAACCCAGTGTTTCAGCCTGTTAAGTAAAATATAGTGGTCAACAGTATCAAAGGCCGACGTAAGATCCAACATTAAGAGAACAGAACATTTACCTGCATCGCTTTGTAACAAAATGTCATTAGAAACTCTAAGAAGGGCTGTTTCAGTGGAATGAACTTTACGAAAGCCAGATTGAAATTTGTCGAAAATACTATATTTATCTAAAACTGCTGTAAGCTGCTTAGCCACGATCTTCTCTAGAATCTTAGCAATTAACGGAATTTTTGAGATCGGTCTATAATTGCTAGTGAGAGATGGGTCCAGCATAGGCTTTTTTAACAAGGGATGTATAACAGCAGTTTTAAAATAGGCAGGGACTATGCCCGAGGCCAAGGAGGTATTAATTATAGTAAGAATACAGGGACCAGTAGAGTAAAAGACATTTTTAAATAATGATGCAGGTGTACAATTTAAACACACTTTAAATTCAATATTTGGTATGATTACCTTTATTCGTCATTACAACCTGAACCCCTTTGGTCACCTTTTTAGTTTCTTTAAGCAGTCTTTAGGAACAGTGCAGCATTCGATACTATTGACCTTAATATTTTACTACGGAGATTAAACAGGATGTAGGTATTAAAAGGTGTTTGAATAACTTTGATCATGAAAATCTTCTTCAAACACCAAAGTTATTTTTAACTTACACGCTTGGACCAGTTCTGTTCACATTATACATCCTTCCCTTGGGCACTATTATTAGAAGGCATAGCGTACATTCTCACTGCTATCCAGAAATATCCTGTCTCAGAGTGACGCGGAAAAACTAGTTCACACAGTGTGCTTTGAGGTAGGAGCCAAAAAGGGTGTAGTTTGTGTGTGTGATCACCCGTGTGTACACCTGTGAGCATGGACGCGCTTGTTTTTTTAAAAGGTTCCTTCATGTAATGATCTGCTAGAGGGTGTGGGGGGGCCACAGCCCCGTCCTCCAGTGGTTGTTGATCAGTGGTCATGAGAATTTGCATAATTAAGATTAAGGAACTGACCTCACAGCCCATTGTTCCTTCAGTGGGCTGGTTTCAGTCATTATGCAAATGTCCTGTTTATAAGAATGAAACCTGCAGTCAGCTGAGACTGAAGACGTCACCTGATGATGACAAAACGTTTCTCCCACTAAAAACGCTACGTCCAGATGAACAGATTTAATTTTTTGCGATACCATCAACATCTGTATAATGAGTGAATTGCTAAAAGAGATGACATACCATGCATCCAAAAGAGAAAGTGGGAGGGTAGGTAAGGGAATTTTGAGGACTTCAAATTCTACTACAAGGCATGAGTTCAGGTTGAAATGGCACTGGAATTATAGTGGAAAGCCTAATGATCAATGGTAACTTTATTTTTCTCAGTGGGAAACTTCAGTATGTCCACACAGCAAACAACATAAAGATTAAGAGCAGCCAAACCTTTAAACAGATCTGTTTACCCTAACCTCCTAACCCTAACACCTTCAGACAAATTACCATGTTATCATGTATTGTAGTGGCGTAATGGCAATGCAGATTGTTTATTTACTTGGGAGTTCACCTTGTAATCGGAAGGTTGCCGGTTCGAGCCCCGGCTCGGACAGTCTCGGTCGTTGTGCCCTTGGGCAAGACACTTCACCAGTTGCCTACTGGTGGTGGTCAGAGGGCCCGGTGGCGCCAGTGTCCAGCAGCCTCGCCTCTGTCAGTGCGCCCCAGGGTGGCTGTGGCTACAATGTAGCTCCATCACCAGTGTGTGAACGTGTGGACGACTGGATATGTAAAGTGCTTGGGGGTCTTTAGGGACTAGTAAAGCTATACAAATACAGGCCATTTACTTGTCTGGAGATTGAACAAGTAACACAAAAAATGATTCTGTCCTACACCTCCAGCCTCCAACATCTCCTTCTCATAATGGACGTGTGTCTTGATCTGGAAGAGAAGAGAAGACCCTACTTGACCCAGGGTTTTCAAATCAAGTGGTGGTCTAAGGAGCTTGGAAAGAAAAGTGTGAATACGTTTCACCTGTCATCCGAAAAGCTTCTTCAGTTCTGAAGATGCTTGAATTGAGGAAGCTGAAGAAGCTTCTGGAATGAGAGGTGAAACATCTTCAAGCAACTTAAAGAAGTTCAGACGCTTTTCTTTTCAAGCTCCTTAGACTGCGATGACCTGGATGACTGAAGACCTTCACAGACATATTAAGTGGTGGCAGTTACTAAGTATAAAGAACAGCTTGTAAACATTGTCATTATAATAGAAGTGGGTAAGAATAAATCAGCAGAAGATATATGGAATGATGTGGTCACCCAGATTCATAAAGCCCTCCAAAGAACAAAACCAGGTAGAAAGTTTATGGACAAGCAAGGTAGTGAGTGACACTGAGAGAAGAACATAGCATTCCTGGAGACAGGAAATCATTCAACAAAGTGCCTCACGAACTCATCTGACCTGCACCTTGTCCCTGACATGTGTCACCATGCACCTGTTAATCAAAGTGGCCACAACCCTACTAATGGTAGCTTTAGGCCTTAATTGAATTTGAACAGGTGAATCATAAAAACATTGTCATCCTGTACAGTTGTTATGAAGAGACGAAGAAATCATCAGATTCTGACTCTTTGAATTGATTCTCCTGTTTTGTGTCCCAGGCAGCGAGGGTGTTCATGATGTCCTACCAGTTCCTGACTCTGGTCCTGGAGGAGGATGGGACTGTGGTGGACTCAGAGGAGTTCTTCCAGTCACTGCCCAATAGCACACTGCTGATGGTGCTGGAGAAGGGGGAGATGTGGACAGAGAGCAAGGTGAGAGCAGAGATGATGTTCATCACTGCGGCTGAGTGTCTGTGTGCATTTATGAAGTGAGATGATCTCTCTTCACTGAGCCCAGGAGGGAAGTTCACACACTTCAGCAGCATGAAGAACAGACAGGAAACAGACAGGAAATGGATCAGAACTTAAATAAATAATTCTTCTTAAATACGTGTTTTGTTGCCCAGAATAATGTAGCTTGTTTTTAAAAACACATAAAGTTAAAAAGCCGTTTACCCAAATCAAAATTTTCTGAACATGTTGGTGTTTCAGATTATTCCATGCTTTCGTCAGCCAAAGAAGAGTGGGATTGCCAAAGTGACCTTTGACCTCTACAAACTGCAGCCTAAAGACTTCCTGTGCTGCCTCGCCATCAGGGCCACAGTGTATGAGATGTACACACTCTCATACGACTTCAGATTCACCAGGATCAAACGCATCCTCAAGTAAGCCGAGCCTGATCACAGTAACAGTCTCAGCAGTGTTGTGCAAAGCCTGACTTTTTTCGTCTTTTCTAGTTATATGTAGTTCATATTTTCAGTTTCCAGTCTGAATTGTTCAAAGCTTTCAAATTCATAACTGGCTAAGTTAACTTCTTGTGTACGTTTATATTTCTTACCTTTTCTCCAATTTTGACACAGAACTTTATGAACACTTTGCAGAAACTATCCAGTTATTACGAGGTACTTGCAAATAAAATTTGACATGGAAAATGTTAGGGTGTGCAGAACTTCTAATCCAGCTCCAACACAGGAGAACAGTTAGTGTCAGCACCACCTCCACAAGTGACTGTGGAGGTCTATTGTGTGGGGTGGAAGTCCTCTGCATCGCTGCTGCAGATCAAGGAAGATGGTGGTTCCTTTTTCTTTGTTTATTGGCCCTCCTGACTCTTCTTAACTCGCTGGTCATGCCTGGTACATAGACTTAAACTAATAACGCACTCAGGAACAATCCAGAATGGCACTCTGGCAGCTTCAGTGCAGATAAATCTGTTTCATGCATATAACTATGCATGGAGTTCATGTTTAATGTGGTGCACTCTGGCGGTGCTTCCAGATACTTGCTGTGTAGCAACACAATAATGACTTCACACAGCTTGCGTGAAGTCAAAAAAAGCTGTGGTTACGGCACTTCAGCATGTAGCCAGTGCTACAGTATCGAGCATACACAAAGTAAATTCAAATCCAACAATTCATAGAAAGATGTAAAAAAAGAGAACGAAAAGTAGATGAGTTAATTTTCAAAAGTAAGGACTGATCAGTCAGTGACATTTAATAAAGTGGAAATGTATCTTTAATATTGTCTTGAAAATTAATTAAAGTATAAATACTTCAATAAGTACTACATAGTTTAGTGCAGTCTGCTTTAAGGTAAACTGGTCAGTGTGCAGTGATGTGTTAAAATATACAGTAATAAGCAATGTTGGACTGGTACAGAGCAGCTGTGGCGTTCATGGTCAGTGTTTGGTTACATCAAGGGTAGCAGACCTCACTTTAAATTTAAGGTGATGATGCTGATCAGAGTCACTGAATTCCAACTTTATGCTAGCTTTATTCAGTGTAGGCACTGGAAAACAGCCATAGTACCTCATGTAACATTGCTTATTATGAGTTTATTTGACTAAATTTTTCTGTCTCTATCTTCAGCTCGCTGTTGTGCTGCGTCACCTCTCTGACCAGACTAGCCGGACAACTGCTGCTCTGCACATCCTCCTCACTACTGCAGTTCACCGGAAATGCCTGCCGCTAAAGCCATGTCTCTTTGTGTTCAGCTGTTCATTCAGGCGGGTGTACTACAAAGGTGTTTAACACGCCCAGGCTTTCTTTGCGTTACCTCCCTCGACAAATCTTAGGGCCAAGACGCGGGGCAGCCCAAGCAGAGGAGCCTAGACATCCCTCTCTCCAGCCTCCAGTCTGGGGTGAGATTCAGGCATGTCCCCCAAGAAGGACATGCCTGGAATACCTCACTTAGGAGGTGCCCAGGAGGCATCCTAGTGAGATGTCCAAACCACCTCAATTGGATCCTTTCGTTGTGGTGAAGTAGCAGCTCTACTCAGAGCCCCCCCCAGAATGACCGAAATCCTCTCCCTATCTCTAAGGCCTGCTATATTCAAAACATATTTTCCCAGAACAGAATCTAAAATGACTTTAAACATGTAAATAAAATAATCAGTGAAAATGTAGCCATCCAGCTGAATTTGAAACCAATGCTCTGAGCATAACCTGCTCCCAACCAGGGTACGTGTTCATCATCAGTTACCATGGTGATTTAGCCAGGTAAAAAAAGAGCCAATTTCATGACACAGGAAACTCTGACTTTTGAGCTCCAGATAGCTCAAAAGAACATTAATCTGGCTTTGTAGTACACCCCTCTGCTGAGGTGGGACTGACTGTAATAAATGATCAGACCCTCAGTTTGTGTGTTTGAGACAAACTAGAGAAAACTTGTGTTTGATTTCCTCTGCCTGAATAAAGATCGTGTTTGAATTGTCTACATATGGATCACTTATGTGTGTGTTTCCATGGAAAGCTGAGAGCATTTCTAGTCTTTCTATCAGATCAGCGTTTTTTAAGAATGTTTCGTCTGATTTCAGCTGGAAAGATTTTTGTATTGAATGAGATTAAATTTGTTTTTGTAAATCAAATATCTGACTAATAAATCAACAACTCTGTGCCTGTTTGTGTTTTTCCATAGCACTTCATCCCCACAGACTGGAGTTCTGTATAGTGCCTCATCACTAAAGGGACAACTCCACTAGAGTTTAAATATCTGGGACGCTCCACCGTTTAATTTTAGAACTGAAGACGTTTCTTGGATGAAATCAACTGGTCCTAGCTAAAGATCCAACTGCTGTATTTCACAGGGAGGGAGAAGACGGAGTTCCTGTTCCCATTTAGAGGCAGAGTCGCCCTCTACAATGTACGCAACAGACAATAGAGACATTTTTTTATTTTCCTTCTTTTTCTCTACTCTTGTTCTGCTTAACTGATTCATGCTGAGTGCAAACAGGAGATGTATCACTGCTGTAACACCTGTAACATTCAGAAGTTGCCTCATTGTTCTGACACACACAACAAAACTATTAACTACACCACACACTAACTACACAAGATTTGCGCTAAACGTCGCAAATCTCTCACATCTCAAACACGCTGTCACTCCTAAAATTTCCCCCCATTTCTTAACAACTAGATGCCACGTTGCCATACCATTTTTTGATTGGTCGACATGGTACTTTTTTGGACGAATAGGAAAGGAAGAGGGGGGTGGGGGTTTGTTTTTGCTCACATACAGGGAGCGCTTTCGAGTCTTTATTTCTTATAAAACGCTGTTTTTACCGTTTCTTCCCACAGTAAATATAAACAACGACAGTATTCAGGAAGAAAACCAAATACTGCAGATATTTTTATCATAACTCTGGTTTTACGTGGCCGATCAACACAATTTAAAAACTGGTATAAAGTCCACACTTTTTCCGTCAATTGTTCCGTCTGTCCTGCTCACATCTCCAGTGGTTGTACACGTTGTCATTAACGTGGCTTCACTCCACATCAGCCGCTTTGCTAGCTAAAACACCGGTGTCGGCACATAAGGACACTGTCATAGCCTGTCAATGACGTTGATTGGCTGCGTACATGAATGTGAATTGCATTTTTGACTGGACTATGGGATAAGGTGGCATCGTCTAATCCCATACGGGAGCAGCCAGTCACTCACTGAGTAACACTGCAGAACAGAATTGTTAAAGTATTAATTTTAATTTCAATTCAGGTTAGATTTTTTTTTTGTGCGCAGAGACCTGCCAGCAGTGCGCAATTGCACACGTGCGCAGTTTAGAGGGAACATTGGTGACAAGGCGTCTGGTTTTGTGTTCCAGGACCCGGGCCTGTAGGTAATGGTTAGGTTAAACCGTGCAAAAAACAATGCCCACCTGGCCTGTCTGACGTTCAGGCGCTTAGCCGCTTGGAGGTAGGCCAGGTTCTTGTGGTCCATCCACACGACAACAGGATGTTCGCTCCCCTCCAACCAGTGCCGCCACGCCTCCAGCCCCAACTTGATGGCAAGAAGCTCCCGGTCGCCCACGTCATAATTCCTTTCGGCCTGAGTGAGACGATGGGAGAAAAAGGCACAGGGGTGTAATTTACATTCCTGGCGTTGAGAGAGAACCGCCCCAACTCCCGAATCAGAAGCGTCCACTTCCACCACGAATGGCAGGGCGAGGTCAGCCTGGGCCAGGATGGGGGCCGAGGCGAACAGGCTCTTGAGACGGTCGAATGCTTGCTGAGCTGCCGGAGACCACAGGTACGGTTGTTTGGGCAATGTGAGTTGTGTGAGAGGCAATGCTACCTTATTGAAGTCCCGGATGAAACGTCTGCAGAAGTTGCTGAATCCCAGAAAACTTTGCAACTTCTTACGGGTGCCGGGAACAGGCCACTCCAACACAGCTTTGACCTTAGCCGGGTCCGCTCGCAACCGGCCCTGTTCAGTGATAAAACCCAGAAAAGAGACAGTTGAGGCATGAAATTCACATTTCTCCGCTTTACAAAACAGCCGATTCTCCAGCAGGCGGCGCAACACCAGTCTTACATGCTTAACATGCTCAGCTCTGGATCTGCAGAAAATCAGAATGTCGTCAAGATAAACAAACACGAAGTGGTTCAAAAAATCTCGTAGAACATCATTTACCAGGGCTTGGAAGACGGCAGGGGCGTTAGTGAGTCCAAACGGCATTACCAGGTACTCGAAGTGGCCCAGATGGGTGTTGAAGGCCGTCTTCCACTCGTCCCCCTCGCGGATGCGGACCAGGTGATAAGCATTGCGGAAATCAAGTTTGGTGAAATGGGTGGCCCCTTTAAGGAGTTCAAAAGCTGAGGCGTTCAGAGGTAGGGGATATTTGTTTTTGATAGTGATTTTGTTTAGTCCCCGATAGTCAATGCAGGGGCATAGGGTCTTATCCCTTTTTGTCAACAAAAAAGAAGCCTGCGCCCAAGGGAGCAGTGGAGGGGCGGATGATGCCAGCTGCCAGGGAGTCCGTAATGTAGCGCTCCATAGACTCGCACTCAGGTTTCGAGATACTATAGAGTCGGCTAGTGGGCAAGGGGGTGCCTGGGAGCAAATCAATCCCACAGTCGTACGGACGAGGGGGGGGGGGGGGTAGCGATTGGGCCCCGTCTTTGCTAAAGACTTGTCCTAGATCGTGATATTCGGCGGGCACGGTTGACAAGTCGGGGCGAGTGGGCGGCCCCGCAGGATCGTCTGACATGCAACCCGGCACTGCAGAGCGTAAACACTGCTCATGGCAACGGGTGCTCCACCCCACGATACATCCCTTGGCCCAATCAATCTGTGGATTGTGTCGCTGGAGCTGGGGGAATCCCAAAACTAAGGGTGTGTCAGGTGCCTTGAAGAGAAACAGGAACATCTGCTCAGTGTGATTGCCGGAGAGAGTGAGTGTGATTTCTTGAGTGCGGTGAGTGAGAGCAGCTAAGGGTCTGCCATTAAGCACTGACACTTGGAGCGCTTCAGGGAGAAGAACAACAGGCAAACCCATTTTGTGGGCAAAGCCTCATCCAAAAAACTTTGTTCAGGTCCTGAATCTATTAGTGCATCACAAGAACGGGTGTGGAAAAGAAACCGTAATTTAGCGGGGCAGCTGAGGTGGAGGAATGTATTAACCGGTGCACCCGTCAGTATCCCCACCTTTACTGACGGGCTGAGTCTTTTAGCTGTGAGGGACAGGCGTCCGCGAAATGCCCCTTCTTCCCGCACGCAAAACACTCACCCACCAGTTGTCTTCTGCTCTGGGTGAATTTAGTCCGTCCCAGCTGCGGTTCCTCCTCTCTCCACTCGAGAGACGGGAGTCCAGTCGGAACTCCTACGCCCCCTACTGACCATCGCCCATCTCCAGTCCGCCTGCCAAACTCCCGCATATGGTCGTCTAGACTGATACACATGTTAACCAGGGCGTTTAACAATTTAGGAAGCTCTTTAGTGGCCAACTCACGTTTGACATTCTCATTTAAGCTGTTTAGGAATGCTCCTCGGAGCGCCCTCTCCTCCCAGCCAGTCTCCTCGGCCAAGATCCAAAAGTAATAATAATAATAATGGATTGGATTTATATAGCGCTTTTCAAGGCACCCAAAGCACTTTACAATTCCACTATTCATTCACTCTCACATTCACACACTGGTGGAGGCAGCTACGGTTGTAGCCACAGCTGCCCTGGGGCAGACTGACAGAAGCGAGGCTGCCATGTCGCGCCATCGGCTCCACTGGCCAACACCAGTAGGCGGTAGGTGAAGTGTCTTGCCCAAGGACACAACGACCAGTACAGAGAGCCCAGGGATCGAACCAGCGACCTTCCGGTTACAGATATGCTTCCCAACCCCTTGAGCCACGGTCGCCCAAAAAGTCCACAGAGAAGTCTGCCACGCTCCACCGGCCCTGCTTTAAAGTAAACATGCGATGAGCAGCGCTGTCAGGGTTAGATCCTTTGTCAAACACACACCAAAATTTGCTCAAAAAAATCACTATATGAGATGGAGGGCTGGGCACTCAGGGCTGCTTGAGCCCACAGCAGAGCTCGTCTGGTCATGAGCTCAACCATGAGGGTGATTTTGGCAATATCAGAGGCATAAGCTCGAGTCTGCTGCCTAAAAATCAGAGAGCATTGAGTCAAAAATCCCTGGCTTTTGTCCAAATCTCCACTGAATTTTTCAGGTACAGGTAATGTGTGTACCTACATTTAGAAGCTCTACTGGTGGTTGTGGTTGTGTAGGGGGCTCTGGTGGTTGAACGGGTGCTCTAGGTGTAGCAAGCAACATACCTTTCAGTTCAGATACCACTTGTAGTAGCGCGGACTGCTCCTCGGCAACATGCTGCAGCATCTTTTCATGTTGTTCCAACCGTACAGTTTGAAGCACGAGCTCGCGCTGGATGGGAATTGAGTCCGCTGAGTCCATTGCTGGCTGGATTGTTGGTCACGGGTAATGGGAAAATACGGACTCAGTCGCAGAGCTCTGGATGCGAAGCACACAGTGCGTTTATTTACAGTGCCCAAAAACAGTCTCAAAACACAAAGTGAAGTGCAAACTCCAACAGTGATCCTCTCCAAACTTCCAGTGGTGCGCAGGTGAGTTTCCAAAGTGATTATCCGAATGCGTGTCCTCCTCCGAGAGCTTAATTCCACGGGCTCCTCCTCTCCAACCTCCTGCTCTGTGTCTCTTCCTCCTATAAACGAGCGACAACAACATGTGAGAAGGCTAGCAGGCTAAAGCTAAGTTGCAAGTAACAAACACTTTTAACTACCGAGCTTCAAGTACAATCCAGCGTCAACTGCCGTCTGGACACACAGTTAAATGCCTCAGCCCACGACGAAGGATGATTAGTGACAGCTGGGTGGCAAATTAGGTGCAGGTGTGTCAGCCGCTGGGTGGAGACTGTCGTGTTATTCAATTATACGCGGGTCCACTGTACGATTGATAACCACACTTTATTTTCTTGTTCTTGCTCTGCCCCCACATAACATAACATTCTATACAAAAACACACCGGTCTCGTCCTCTAGCTGCCATCAGCCTAACTACACTGACCGGCTGCATTAACATCTACTGTACAATGCAATTACACCACATCTCCCCTTTCTAGAATCAATGGGTAGACTACCATTGACTCATCAGAACTTAGAGGGTTATTCTGCCTCTGTGGCTGGAAGGTCTGGTCCTGCGCTTACCTGTAAGGAATACTATATAACAAAAATCTTAACTCTAATTAACCCGTTAAGTAACACAAAGTCTTACATGCTAACATGTCACACCACCTGCATTTCCCAACTTCTGAACATGCATATTTGAAAATGACAACCTTTTAGCTTTTACACTTTTACCCATATTGTGCAAACAATACTACGAAAGAGGGGTATTCTTGTGTAAAACTGTCCTTTCCATCTTATCCGTCACAAGTCCAATCTGGTTGGTCTCACAACCACTCTTCCGGATCTGGTTCTGGGTGTAGATGGAAGCTCTGGAGAAACTGGCTCTGGCATGTCCGTGGAGCACTGCTCCCCGGCTTCTGCAGATTCTGGCTCCCCATTATTGCTCTCAGTTTGGTCTGGAGAGTGTTTCATGGGAACAAGATGCCGACGATTCCGCCTAATTGTCCCACGAGGTCCCTCCACGAGATATGATCGTGGTGTGGAGTGGCTGCCAATAACGGTGCCGCTGGCTCTCTGGTCTGTTATCCACACTTCTTGGCCTGGAGTGAGCCTATCGAGGCTGCGTGCGCGATGATGAAGGTTATATGACTGTGCCTCTTTAGTCCTCCTCTCCTTTTCCCTCCGGGCGACAACCACACTATCAGGAAGTGCGGGGTCTAGCAGAGATGGCAGTATTGGCACTGTGGTGCGAAGCCGTCTCTAGTCTCTAGTCTATAGTCTATAGTCATTCTGCAGTGGGGTGGCTCTGTAAGCGAGCAGAGCCAAGTGTGGATCAACAGCTTTCCGCAATAGATTCTTGACAGTCTTAACTGCTCGTTCGGCTTCGCCATTGCTTTGGGGATATTTCGGGCTGCTTGTGATGTGACAGAAGCCATACACTTTTGCAAATGTCTCAAAAGCTGCCCCCGAAAACTGTGGCCCATTATCTGTTACCAGCTGCTCGGGGATCCCGTGACGAGCAAAAATCCCTTTGAGATGATGGATCGTGTCCTCTGACCTTGAAGGTGTGAGAGGGGCAATCTCAACAAATCTTGAGGCATAATCCACAACAAGAAGGTAGGTTTTCCCTCTCAGCATAAACAGATCGGCTCCTAGCTTTTGCCACGGCCGCCCCGGATACTGTGATGGCATCAGCGGTTTTGTGTGGTTTTCTCTCACTTGGCAACATGTCCGACAGTTAAGGACAAGCTCATTTATCTGCTGGCTTAGCCCTGGCCACCAAACCGACTGTCGTGCTCGCTGTCTGCACTTAACCACTCCCTGGTGACCTTCGTGTAGTCTGGTGAGCACATCATTTCTCATAGTTGCAGGTATAACCAACCTGTCCCCTTTGATTAGCAGACCATCATGTACGGTGAGGAATGCCCGTTCTGCCCAGTACAGTCTTAGCGCTGGTTCGCTGTTGAAATGTGTGGGCCATCCTTCCTCACACAGCTGCATCACGCGAGCACATACGCTGTCCCTCTTCAGCTCTTCTCTCAGCTGCTCCAAGAAATTGTTGCTAGCTGGCAGATTGTCCATCAACATGTCCACGTAAATATTTGTGCTCTCCAACAACTCCTTGTCTTGAAGTGTTTCTTTTGCTTTCACTGGAGATCGTGAGAGCGTGTCAGCTGTCCACAGGTGTTTGCCTGGTACATGTGAAATCGAGTAGGAATATCGCATGAGGCGCATCCTAAAGCGTTGAATTCTGGGAGGGAGCGCATCCAGAGTTTGTGCCCCCAGCAGACTTAGCAGCGGCTTATGGTCTGTCTCCATTTGAAAGTGTTTGCCAATAAGAAAGTTGCGGAACCGCTCACAAGCCCAGGTCAGACCTAAAGCCTCCTTTTCAACCTGGGCGTATCTCTGTTCTGTTGCAGTGAGGGAGTGTGACGCGTAGGCAACGGGTCTCCACGCCTCGTCCCATCTTTGAAGCAGCACACCCCCTAAGCCATACGATGATGCATCTGCTGACACCTTGCAGTCACGGCTTGGGTCATACATGGCCAACACTGGCGGTGATGTGAGTGCATCTTTCAGGTTCTGAAATGCTCTAGCCTGGTCAATGTCCCATCTCCAGCAGTTTTTCTTAGACAGTAAGTCTCTTAGAGGTTTGTCTCTCTCTGCGAGCTGTGGGGTAAACTTTCCAAGCTTGTTAACAGAAAGCTCCTTAACTCACTCACACTTTGTGGCTCCTTCATCTCCCTCACAGCCTGGGTCTTGCTTGGGTCAGGGCTGATACCGCTGGCTGAGAGAACATGCCCTAAAAACGTCACCTGCTGTTTCGCGATGTCGCACTTGTTAATGTTTAGGGTGATGCCAGCTTTTTGGATCCTGCCCAGCACAGCGTGTTGGCAAGAGTCATGCTCCTCCTGCGTTCTGCCCCAGACCAGCACGTCGTCCATGTGGCAAACTACCCCTTCCATACCATCTGTGACCTCTGTGACCATCCTGTTCTGGAAATGCTCCGGTGCTGAAGCAATCCCGAAGGGCAGTCTCTTGAAGTAATAACGCCCAAACAGTGTGATGAAAGTGGTGTATTTGGCTGAGCTTTCCATCAGAGGTATCTGCCAAAACCCCATGTTAGCGTCCAGCTTGCTGAATATGCTGGCACCAGCCAATCTGCCCAATGTTTCGTCCATCGATGGCAGTATGTACTTCTCTCGACACACAGACTCATTGAGGTGTGTAAGGTCGACACATATGCGTACATCTTCTGTCTTCTTTGGTACCACCACCTGTCATGGTCCTGGGTCGGTGACCCAGCGCTTTTAGTTTGTTATCATTTTCTAGTTGATGATGATGGTTTGAGTTCTATGTTATATTCGGTCTGCCCTTGAGTCTGCGTCTGTGTCTCTGTCTGTCTATGATGTCACCCCGTCTGTTTGTGAAGCTGTCTGTTTAGTTCTGTGTCTTGTTTGGTTCCCCGTGTCTGAGTTTCCTGTTTTATTGTGAAGGTCTCTGTCTGATGTGAGTGTGTTCAGTTTACGTTTCCCCTGTCCCGTCAGCTCTGATTCCTCCCAGCTGTGTTGCCCTCCTGTCTCTCATCCCCTGATTACTGGTGTGTGTATTTAAGCCCTGTGTGTTCTCCTGCCTGTTGCCGGTTCGTCTGTGTTACTTCGTGTCAGTCTGTGTCCCACAGTGTCCCACAGTGTCCCACAGTGTCCCACAGTGTCCCACAGTGTCCCACAGTGTCCCACAGTGTCCCACAGTGTCCTCGTCTGCGCCTCTCTGCGCCTCTCTGCTTCTCATCCCCTTTGTCGTATGCTCCCAGGTCTGTTATTTTTTAGTTCTCCCAGTTTAGGTGTCTTCAGTTATTTGTTATGCCCCACTGCTTGTTTGCCACTACACCTCTGTAAATAAACCTCACCAGCATCTCATCCACTGCCTGCATCTTGGGCCCTTCTTCTAACTCCACACGGCTTGCCTCGGCAGCCGTGACAGTACAAACCGGCCAAACATGGACCCAGTGGCATTCGCACCTTCCAAGGAGCTTCGGGAGGAATTAATCGATTCATTTTCAAGATGGACTAATCTGTGGCTAGAGCATGAGGGGGAGGAATTTCGTCATGCTCTGGAGGCCCGACTACAGCGGCTAGTTTCCAATCACCCCTGGCTGCTGGATTCAGTTCACCCACTCCTACAGGACTTCATCCTCAACACGCTTCACCATAACCCCCCAACTGCGACAGCTGACCTGTCTGGCTTACCGGAAGATTCTCTCCCCAGTCCACCAGAGGACTCTCAGTCGGACAAAATGCCGCCCGATCAGTCGGCTTCTCCCTCCTTCCGGGCTAAACGGCGGTCACGCCGCCGTCATCCTTCGCTCGCCAAGCAAGCTCTCGGGGTCAGTGAGAGTGACGGTTTCATGTACATGCAGCCCCCCAGTGGCCAGCTCACACCAGCCCAGGCTTTTTACAAAGCACTGGGAATCATCCTCATTCCACCCAGCCCATCCACCCCACAGCAGGAGCAGCCACTTCAGAGCTGCCTCATATCACCGCCCGCTTCCCCTGCCGCTCTCGCCCCTTCTCCCAGGCGGAAGCGACGTCCACGCGGCCGTCAGTTACCGACAGATTCTGTGAGTCAGGAACGCAGTGTTTTTTCTGCTCCATCTGAGCCTGCATTCATGAACACTCTGTCAGTTATTCCTGAGTCTAGTAATTCAATGCCAGTTAACTCAGGGTTATTCAAATGTGAAAAGAGTAATTCAGAAACGGTTAATTATTTGTCAGATACTCCAAGGTCCGTTAACACCTGCTCTGAGGATTTAAAGGACTGCTTTCATTCTGCCTCTTCCAAGTCCTGTGTTATGCTAACCAGGGCTTTTAATCTGAAAGCCCTAGCCCTGCATTGTACAGTAGATGTTAATGCAGCCGGTCAGTGTAGTTAGGCTGATGGCAGCTAGAGGGCGAGACCGGTGTGTTTTTGTATAGAATGTTATGTTATGTGGGGGCAGAGACAACAAGGGTGGGGAGGAGGAGAGAGAGAGAAACACACACACAGGCAGGTCGCCCGGGAAGGACCGTCCGACCATGACACTATTTCTCCCGGCTAAATGATGAACTTCTAAATTTGTGACACGCCATTTCCTCTCCAGATTACGAGTCATCTGCTTTAGGCTACGTGTTTGAGAATTATACCACGGAGTCAGGTACTTCTGATTAGAGACCTTAGTTTTCACAGGAGCTACAGTATCCAGAGTCGTACGTAGTGAGGAGGTGAAATTATTAACAAGATAATCGACCTCTGTTGGAGTAGCGTTCAGATAGCTGCTCTGCTCTGCGTTGGTACAGGGCATTGAAGATGATAACAGTGGGTGGATTATATTCTTAAACTTAGTTACAGCGCTTTCAGAAAGACATCTACTTTGATAAAGTCTACTCTCCACCGCTGTGTAATCAATTATTGTAAATGTAAATGTTATCAGGAAATGATCAGACAGGAGAGGGTTTTCAGGAAACACTGTTAAATGTTCAGTTTCTATGCCATATGTTAAAACAAGATCTAGAGTGTGATTAAAGTGGTGGGTGGGTTCTTTTACATTTTGAGAGAAACCAATTGAGTCTAATAACAGATTAAATGCCATGTTGAGGCTGTCATTTTTAGCATCTACATGGATGTTAAAATCACCCACAATAATTATTTTATCTGAGCTCAGAACGAAATCAGATAAAAAGTCTGAGAAATCAGACAGAAACTCTGTGTAAGGCCCAGGTGGACGATAGATGATAACAAGTAAGACTGGTTTCTGAGTTTCACAGCTGGGGTGGACAATGTTAAGCATCAGGCTTTCAAATGAACTAAAAGTCTGTCTGGGTCTTTGGTTGATTAATAGGCTGGTGTGAAAAATTGCTGCCACACCTCCCCCTCGGCCTGTGCTTCGAGGTTTCTTGTAGTTAGAATGACTCGGGGGTGTTGATTCATTTAAACTAACATAATCATCCTGCTGCAACCAGGTTTCTGTAAGGCAGAGTAAATCAATTTGTTGATCAATTATTAAGTCATGTACTAACAGAGACTTGGAGGAGAGAGACCTAATATTTAATAATCCACATTTCACTGTTTTACTCTTTGGTTCAGATGTGGATACTGTATTGTTCTTTCTTTGTGATTGTTTATGTTTAAGTTGTTTGTTGCTGGTTTTTAGTTTGTTTTTTGTCTGTTTGGGAGCTGACACAGTCTCTGTGGAGATGCTTTTTTTTTGGGGGGGGGGGGGGGGTGTAGCAGGAGGAGAGAAGCTGCAGAGAGGCGTGTAAGACTGCAACTCTGCTTCCTGGTCCCAACTCTGGATAGTCATATTTTGGGGGGTTTAATAAATTTGTCCATATTTCTAGAAATGAGAGCTGCTCCATCCAAAGTGGGATGGATGCCGTCTCTCCTTACAAGACCAGGTTTCCTCCAGAAGGTTTGCCAATTATCTATCACCACAAAGAGGTTGTGTGGCTACATCATCTTTCAGATATGGTCTATTTTTGGACACACCTTTGTTTCTTGCTCTATGTAGTTGTTTGTTTTATACCAAGCACAGTGAAGTATTTCAAAATTTCAAACAGCAGTTAAAACCAGTCATGCATCTCTGTCATGCTGCTGACTGTGGAAAATAACTACAGTCACGCTGGCAGCATGTTTGTACCATCTGCCTGCCAACTGACAGTCAACCGAGACATTAACAGTAATTAACAAAGGAAAGAACCAAGAAGAAGGCAAGATAGCAGACCTGCTGTAAATGATGTTAGAGATAAAATTTGCTGTAGAAAGAAAGAACGAGGAGGACTGTGAGACAAGCATCAACATTTTTGCATTAAAACTTCACACGCCACCTTAAAAACTCAAAGTGATCTGACCTAAATTTCTACTGAGTTCAAGATCTTTGAATGAGAACAGGGCTTACACCGATCACTTTACATAAAACTGCTGACAACTTGAGACTAAACCAACTCAGATCTTTATCAAGAGGTGCACATCTCATTATTCTAATTTGTTTTTTTACAAACTGATAATCTTACTTCATCATTAAAATAACATTTGTGGTCTCTGCTTCTCTTTTTAATCTATAATATACTTTTTAAATTATATTTCCAAAGATAAGAAAACATTTATTATTAGATGAAAGATAGACTCTTTCATTTTCGCTCTTTGCTATCTAAGCAGAAGCATTACTCGTCTTCACCCAGCCACACAGATGTTTTACATTTCTCATGTCTATCAAAAGACTAAATCACTGTTAAAGCATCAGTGGCATGTAAGCAAATAATTCTTTGTTGACACGTCTGTTGTTCTAAGTGTTCACTTCATCAGTGTCAGTGTTACCTGAGAATTTCCCATTTAAAGACTGAAAGAGCTTGGCCGACTTCGAATCTCTGTGATGAATGCACTGAAAAGAAACAAAGAAGTTTGTGCAGATATTGGTGTATGTCTTGATCCATGCTGCATCAGGTATGGAAAGGACTCTGTTCATGTTTTCAGTGGGAGAAATGTTTCGTCATCATCCTGGTGACTTCTTCAGTCTCAGCTGACTGCAGGTTACCCCAACCTTATACACAGTACTTTTGCACAATGACTGAAACCAGCGCCACTGACTAACGATAAACTGTGAGCTCAGTTTCATCATCATTAATATTTAAATTTTTCATGGCCATTGATCAGTGGCCATGAGTACCATTCACACAGAGGTGAAGAATTGCTGCAATCACAGCATTGTAAGATCCAAGGTGTTCTGGAGAACACCTTGGATCTTATTGAGAAGGTGAGAGATTGGAACTGTGTCTTCATTCCACCTACTTCACATACAAGGGTCAGTACTACAGGCAGAAACATGGGTGTGCCATGGGCTCCCCAGTTTCACCCAATTTGTACATGGAAGAAGTGGAAAAGAGGGCTTTGCTATCCTACCCTGGAACAACACCAAGTCATTGGTTCAGATATGTGGATGACACCTGGGTGAAAATCAAATCTCAGGACGTGCCACATTTCACGGATCACATTAACTCAGTGGACCGACACATCAAATTCACCAGGGAGGATATGAACAGTGGCAGGTTAGCCTTCTTAGACTGTGAGATTGCCATCAGTAATGGGGGACATCTAAAAGCTGACGTGTACCGTAAACCTACACATACGGATCAGTATTTAAGGTTTGACTCTCATCATCCACTGGAGCACAAACTGGGCATCATCAGGACGCTACAACACAGAGCGAACACCATCCCCACAGACACAGCAGCCAGGGAGGCATCCATCCATTTTCTGCTGTTTAACCAGGGCTGGGTCATGCAGTCAGCAGTTAAGGCAGACAAGCCCAGACCTCCCTCTTCCTGGCCATTTCCTACTGGGAGCACACCAGACGATTTACTCTATCAAGTGTGTCCTGTGTCTGCTCTGGAGCCTCTTCCCCTTTGGGACATGCTGAGAACACCTCAGCTTGGAGATACTCAGGAGAAATCCTGATCAGATGCCCAAACCGCCTCACCGGCTCCTAGTGATGCCCACGAGTAGCAGCTCAACAATGAGCCCCTCATGCTGTCAGCCCAGCCATGGTTTTTGTGAGGTTTCTGGTTATTTTATGAGAGTGTTTAGTTCTTGGCTTTCTACTGTCAGTGTAGAGCTTTAGTCTCATTATTGTTTCTATGATGTTTTTCCTGCCACTCTGAAGTCTCTTGAGTTTTTTCATGTTTTGATATTTATTAGTCTGGCCTCCTTAGTGTCCACTAAATATTGATTAATTATTCCACCAGGCATTCATTATTATTATTAGTAGTAGTATTAGTATTATTATCATCAGTTTTTGTTTATTTAAAGACATTTATACCATGTTCCCTGCTTTTTAGAAACTTGCTTCTATGAGCCTGGCCTGTATTATCTGATTTTAAACTGATCTACATGAATGCATATGAACAAAAACAAAAAAAGAGTAAACAATAGAAAATGAAACTATTCAATGCCACTGATCCAGACAGATGAACTCACAGCAACTGAAACAAACACACACAGGATAAGAGAGAAACAAAAAGTTAAATACCTGCTTTATTTGCACAGCACCATTATGTCATGAGAGCATTACACAATGTACAAAAAGAGCCGTGTTGTTTCCAAATACCATTTGACTGAAGGAACCAAATTGAGTTGTCGAGGGCAGTGAGAAGCTACAAATGCCTTGACCAGTGTTGTCTGCAGGTGGAACCTTTGGCCTGACTTGGTGGAGAGGAGGACAAAGACGAGGGGGGGGGGAGCGGGTGAAAGAAGTCCAGGCCCTTGTAGCAGAGGTCAGGGGCACCTGAAGGGTGAGGTGCATGAGTTCAAAATTTACAGCAACTTCTTGGAAAAGCAAGACATTCTGGTAAGAGAAAGAGAGGATCAAAAAGCGAAATACCTCTGCTTTGTTTGCACGGCACCATTGTGCAATGAAGCGGTGCCAAAAAGAGCCGTGCTGTTTTTCTGAATGCCATTTGACTGAAGAAACAAAACTATTAAATGTCTGACAACTGATATCACAATAAAAAATCTAAAAACTGAAATAAAATCCCAACGGAGAACTTACAAACATAGAAAGGCGCTGCAGAGACTGAAATGCTGTGAGGCAGAGCTAATTACTGAGCCAGGATTCTACACCTATTATTATTACATCCACATGACTGTAAGTTAGTTACAAAGCACAGTGTTTTATCCTGAGGTCATTGTCCATCTGGACTCGCTGATTCTTTATTCTGTTGTGTTTCTATGTAAAACACACAAAGATTCAGAGACCAAACTACGATATGATACATTTGAAATCCTGTGCTATACAAATACAGGTATCTGTACTGTGACACAATAAAAAAATAAGCTGTAGCAACACTGGCCAGTGCAATGGCAGTCTTCATATCCCTGTATGTGATGGTACAGTTAGTATACGACCTAGGCAGAGGAACAGGAAGTAGCTCAGACTGGAAGGAAAACCAGATGCAGTGTGTGACCTTTGCTGTGGGTGGCACTTGAACATGCTGTGTGGAACTGAGACGGTCCAACGGTTATAAGAATTTGCTGGCAAACCATGAATGATGAATAATGAAGTGGGTGAAGTAAGAGATTGGATGGAGACATGGAGCAGGTAAAAGTGAGAAGCCTAGACAGCTCCCGCATGAAGGCAGTAGACAGGACAAGCTGAGAAAATTAAACTGGGCAGAGCCTCTGTTCGCATTCATTTTTGGTCCCAGCATTAAAGGTTATTAATGTATTAATGTACTAACTTAAACCAAACATTAAAACACTTTCTAAGGCATCTTAAATATTAATTATTAAATATTCCACCAGGTGTTTCTTTTATTTGCTAATTTTATCATTTCTTTTTACATTAAGACCCTGTTCCCTCTTTGTTTAGAAGCTGGGCTGTGCGCCACCCTGTATTTTGGTCATCTGATTTTAAACTGTTCTACATGTATGCATATGATTGAAAAATGAAACTAAAACTATGCAGTGCAACTGCAAACAAAAAGCAAAATACCTCTGCTTTGTTTGCACAGAGCATTGTGTGATCGAAAGAGTTGCAAAAAAAGAGCCGTGTTGTTTACCTGAAGGCCATTTGACTGATCAAACCAAATTATTAAATGTCTGAGAACCAATGTTCCCTCTAATGTTTCCTGTGTCACACACAAACTCCCTGAGCGAACCCTTGGACACTGTGAGCGACATTAGACGTGTGCACTGTGGTCACGCCAGCATCGAATCCATCCAAGTTACATGTTTATTAAAATAATCAAATTACAGCATTTCTGTTAGACTACTTTTCATTAACTGCTTTAGCCCACTCACAATGAAAATCTTTAAAAAAATCTTGTTCATGACCTGTGTAGCATGTTAACACTATTGGAAGTAAAAATAACTTGAACTCCAATTTTGAAAACACAACTTTCTTTCTTTCTTTCTTTCTTTCTTTCTTTCTTTCTTTCTTTCTTTTTTATAAAAATCTGACTGTATTATGAGTCTGTGGTCTGGGAGAGAGTCTGTAACTCTGTCTGCAAAATACAGGATATAATGACCAATGTTGGGCAATTAATTATATAGTTACTTCTTCAAAAAAGTAACTGAGTTTTGCAAACAACAAAGTTTTGCAGCTGTTTACCTAAAAATGCAGCCAAGGCGTTTTTTAAATAAACATTTCAAACTGTTTACAGAACAATCAGCTGTTCTGCATCAAATCTGATGCCACACAAATTATTTGTGCCACTCCAAAAAATAATTTCTGTCCACTATGAGATGAAGGAGAACAACAGCCTGATACCTGCAGGCCTGACAGCAGCAGATGTGTCACTGCTGTAACACCTGTAACACTCAGCAGGCGCCTCATTGTTCTGACACACACAACAACTACTGACTACACTACACACTAACTACACACTAACTACACACTAACTACACACTAACTACACACTAACTACACACTAACTACACAAGATTTGTGCTAAACGTCGCAAATCTCTCACATCTCAAAACACGCCGTCACTCCTAAAACTTCCCCCCTTCCTATAAAACTAAATGCCATGTTGCCATACCATTTTTTGATTGGTCGACATGGTACATTTTTCCACCAATAGGAAAGGCTGGGTTTTTTTTGGTGTTTGCTCACAGGCTTTCGAGCGTTTTCCTTATAAAACGCTGTTTTTACCGTTTCTTCCTGCAGTAAATATAAACAACGACAGTATTCAGGAAGAAAAACAAACATTGCAGATATTTTATCATAACTCTGGTTTTACGTGGCCGATCAACACAATTTAAAAACTGGTATAAAGTCCACACTTTGTCCGTCAGTTGTTCCGTCTGTCCTGCTCACATCTCCAATGGTTGTACACGTTGTCATTAACGTGGCTTCACTCCACATCAGCCGCTTTGCTAAAACACCGGCACATAAGGACGCTGTCATAGCCTGTCAGCCACGTTGATTAGCTGCGTATATACGAATGTGAATCACATCATTGGCTGGACTTTGGGATAAGGTGGCATCGTTCTGATCCCATTCAAGTTAGATTTTTTTGTGCACAACACATATTTTCTGTACATAATTGTGCACACGCGCAGCTTAGAGGGAACATTGTTCAAAAAGTATTTTCTGAAAGAAATGGTCTTGGGCTGTAGCTTTGTGTGTTTTTTGTTAAACACGCTGTACACGCTGTCATTAACGTGGCTTCACTCCACATCAGCCGCTTTGCTAGCTAGTGATGTGCGGATCGATCCTGAAATATCGATTTCTCCGATACCAGTCATTTATGTTCTAGAATCGATTCTCACATTAAAATATCGATATTTTAGTAATTTAGGGTAAATTTGTAGTTTATCATTAACGGGAACACAGTGGAAAGAAACTATAACATTCGGATTGTCTACATTCAGAATCAGAATCAGAATCAGAATCAGAATACTTTATTGATCCCTGGGGGAAATTATTTTTTGTTACAGTGCTCCATTTTAAACCAACATTAAGACAAGACAGACAATACGCTAACTAAGAATAGTACAATATATACATATATATACATACATACATACATAAGTCACTTATAAATAAATATTTGGAAAAGAAACATGTGTAGCTGTAGCAGCAAACAGTGTGTTAAGTGGATGCGTTGTACAGGGAGATGGCCACAGGCAGGAATGATTTCCTGTGTCGTTCAGTGGTGCTTTTCGGTAATCTCAGTCTCTCACTGAACGAGCTCCTGTGACTGACCAACATGTCATGGAGTGGGTGGGAGGTGTTATCCAACATTGTCTTTATCTTGGACAGCATCCGCCTCTCCGACACCACCTTGAGGGAGTCCAGCTCCATCCCCACAACATTGCTGGCCTTACGGATCAGTTTATTAAGTCTGTTGGCATCTGCGACCCTCAGCCTGCTCCCCCAGCATGCAACAGCATAGAGGATCGCACTGGCCACCACAGACTCGTAGAAAATCCTCAGCATTTTCTGGCAGATGTTGAAGGACCTCAGTCGCCTCAAAAAATAGAGACGACTCTGGCCCTTCCTGTAAAGTGCTGTGGTGTTTTTAGCCCAGTCCAGTTTATTGTCAATGTGTACTCCAAGGTATTTATAGTCCTCCACAATGTCAACACTGACCCCCTGGATTGAAACAGGGGTCAAGTGTTTCCTGGTCTTCCTGAAGTCCACGATCAGTTCCTTGGTCTTTGCCACGTTGAGCTGCAGATGATTCTGCTCACACCACGTGACAAAGGAGTCGACCACAGCCCGGTACTCTGTCTCATCATCCCTGCTGATGCATCCAACCACCGCAGAGTCATCAGAAAACTTCTGAAGATGGAGGTCTCTGTGCAGTGGCTGAAGTCTGTGGTGTAGAGGGTGAAGAGGAAGGGGGAGAGGACAGTCCCCTGTGGTGCCCCTGTGTTGCTGATCACCTTGTCAGACACACACTGTGGGAGACGTACATATTGTGGTCTTCCTGTCAGGTAATCAACAATCCAGGACACCAGAGAAGCATCCACCTGCATCGCTGCTAACTTATCACCCAGGAGGGTCGGCCTGATGGTGTTGAAAGCACTGGAAAAGTCAAAAAACATGACCCTCACAGTGCTCGCCGGCTGGTCCAGATGGGTGTAGACACGATTGAGCAGGTAGATGATGGCGTCCTCAGTTCCGAGACGAGGCTGATAAGCGAACTGAAGGGGATCCAGGTGTGGTCTTACTATGGGTCGCAGCTGGTCCAGGATGAGCCTTTCCAGGGTCTTCATGATGTGGGAGGTCAGTGCCACGGGCCTGTAATCCTGGGGGCCACTGGGACGAGGCGTCTTTGGTACAGGGACGAGGCATGATGTCTTCCACATCACCGGGACCCTCTGCAGACTCAGACTCAGCATAAACAGTTTATGAAAGACTCCACACAGCTGGGGGGCACAGGCCTTGAGGACAAGGGGACTCACTCCGTCTGGTCCAGCAGACTTGCCTGAGTGAAGTCTCCTCATTTGCATCTCAACCTGGTATTGAGTGAAGGTGATGGGTGGGGGAGGGGTGTCAGGAATCTCACAGGAGGCAACATGTGAAGAGAGAGGCTGGCACAGTGGTGTGGCTCTGGATTCCAGGCTGACTGCAGGTGAGGTTGTGGGGGTGGGAGCAGACACTGTGGAGTCGAATCTATTGAAAAACAGATTCAACTCGTCGGCTCTATTCTCACCTCCCTCAGCTCCCCTGCTGTTGGTTGGCCTGAATCCAGTGATGGTCTTCATGCCCCTCCACACCTCTCTCATGCTGTTCTGCTGGAGTTTCCACTCCAGCTTCCTCCTGTAATTGTCCTTAGCCTCTCTGATCTTGTCCTTTAGTAACACCTGGATCTTCCTCACCTCCTCTTTGTTGCCCCCTCTGAAAGCCCTCTTCTTGTTGTTGAGGAGGGCTTTGATGTCCTTAGTCACCCACGGCTTGTTATTTGGGTAACAATGAACAGTCTGAGCTGGAACAATGGAGTCGGTGCAGAAAGTTATGTAGTCTGTGATACACTCAGTAAGCCCATTGATGTCCTCGGCGTGAGGCTCACAGAGTGTTTCCCAGTCGGTCACCTCGAAACAGCCCTGTAGTTCCGCTATTGCCTCCTCTGACCACCTCCTGACAGTCCTGGTGGTCACAGGTTCCCTCCTCACAATTGGCACATAGCGGGGGGTGAGGTGAATCAGGTTATGATCTGACCTACCAAGTGGGGGGAGGGAGGAGGAGCTGTATGCATCCTTGACGTTAGCATACAGTAAGTCTAAAATTTTCTCTCCCCTGGTGGGACAGTCCACATATTGTTTGAATGTTGGTGTATTGTCCAGTGATACATGGTTGAAGTCACCCGAGATCACAATAAAGGCACTCGGGTGCTGAGTCTGTAGCCGAGCTATGGCAGAGTGGATAGTGTCACATGCAGCTGTGGGGTTAGCAGAGGGAGGAACATAAACAGCCACCAAGATGACGTGAGAGAATTCCCTGGGTAAATAATACGGCCTGAGTCCAACAGCACACAGTTCAGTGTCCGGGCAACAAATCCTTTCTTTGATTGTTATGTTGGCAGGGTTACACCACCGGTTGTTAACTAAAACAGCAAGCCCACCTCCTTTACGCTTACCGCTAGCGATGCTGTCCCTGTCCGCCCGAACAGTGTGGAAGCCTTCCACGGAAGCATTCTCATCGGGAATGACCTGGTGCAGCCATGATTCGGTGAAACACATCAGGCTACACTCTCGGTATTCCCTCTGACTCCGTACCAGTGCTGAGAGCTCGTCGATTTTAATTGCCAACAATCGCACATTTCCCATCACGATAGACGGCAGACACGGTTTAAACCTCCTCCTCGCTTCGAGCCTCCGCTGTCTCACCGTCACCTTTTTTCTTCTCTTCTGTCCTTGACCTCTGCATCCCCGATGTGTTTTCCTCCAAATTTCAGCTGGTACTTCTGCGGGCCTGGCCAGCGAGCCGGCCGGCATCAGGGCGATCAGCTGATCTCTGGAGTAAACAGTCCGTGCGTGTAGGAGATGTGCCGCGGTCCCGTTCCATGATAAAAGTAACAGTTCCACGGCCACCAGAAGAACAAAAACTCTCTCAATCCACATGATTGAGTAAGAGATAGAAAACGGAGGAAAATACAAGTCAGAAAAAAAAAGAATACGTAAGAAAAAAGAGCTAAACTAAGAGAAAAGCAGGAGCGACTGTAACAGGCTGCACGCTGGTTGGCGCATGCGCACTAACTCAAAGGAACTACTTCCTCTTCCGCCTTTCATAGTCATGTGCGAAATACAGCTGTGCAAATGTCTCGCAGCCCCTTGGCGTGCACACTCACAACAATGGCTGAATGTAATTGTGCAGACGTATTTTACCTCCACAAACAGCTGAGACGTGGTTTGCGATACATGTGGCAAAAACGTGAGGTGTTGTAGCCATACTTGCCAACCTTGAGACATCAGAATTAGGGAGACATTAAAAAGGGCTGTTGGGGGGGGGGGTGATAAATACATTTTACAGTGTTTATTTATCGGAAAAAATACGTTAAATGTCACCGTTATTATTGGCCGGCCCGGAAACAGCGGGGGTGTCCAAATTCAGAGGCTGCTTCCACCTGAGGACCCGCCTTCGCGGTCTAAAGAAAGCCGGGTAGTACGTCACGAGCTCCCTCAGTGGAGTGAAACTCTGCCGTCTGCTCCTTGCTATCTAAAATATAACAGGACACTGACGTAAACTCTCGACCGTCTCACACTTTGCTTAATTCATTTTCTGTTTGATATTTATTCAGCTGTGTGAATCCCTCGGGAACCCTCCATCGGGATTAATAAAGTTAAATTTAATCTAATCTAATAACTTTAATCTCAGCCAAACAGATCTACTCAAGAACAAATAAAACACTGAAAAAGCCAAACAATAACATTTTTAAGTTATCAAAGTGGCTTATATATCATGTTTAACCCGAGTAGCGAAAGACTGCGGGGGTTTGAAGACGATGTGTCAGTGTCATGAATCGCTGTGCGGCAGGCAGGAGTTGGACCCAAAATGCAGGCACTCAGGTACAAGGTTTAAACACAACGAACTCAGCTTTAGTGCTGGCAGGGGAAAGTCATACAGAAGCAAACTAAAGTAAACTGGAAAATGCCAAACTAAACACACAGGGAGACCCACACAGCATGAGAGACAACACTGACTCAGAGAAACGCAGGGTTTAAATACACTGGGAAGTAACGCGGGGAATGAGACACAGAAGGAGGGCACAGCTGGGAGAAATCAGGACTGACGAGACAAGGAAGCAAAGCAGGACACATTCACATAAGACACAGACCTTCAAAGTAAAACAGGAAGTATAACACAGAGACGCACACTTGACTCGGTGCAGACAGCAACTAAGAAACACAGAGACATAAACCATAAGGCAGAGGACTCTAAGAACCAAAATACACAGAGGGAAATACTAAGCTTGGAACACAAGGAACTAGACTCGAGGGAGTAACGAAAGACCAACCATGAGAACATAATTCACAATACAGAGTGACAGAAAACACGAGAAACTCAAACATGCAAAGACACAGACGTACACTGAACAGAGTGTACATCTGTACAAAATACAAGAATCACAAAGACCTAAAAACGCTGGGTCAGGAGACCCAGGACCCTGACAGTCTGTCGGCTCAGATATTTGAAGTTCACACTTCAAACATTCTTCAAGCATTTTCACCTGAAAATATGTTAAAAGTTATTTTGCGACCCAGAAAGAGAAATAAGAGTGATATTAAAACTAAGTAGCTGCCGCCATTGTTGGAAACTGGAATTGGCTGGGCCGCGCTATGAATTCTGCAATATGGTTTTTCAATTTTGTTGTCCAGGTGGAAATTCGGGAGAATGGTGGCTCCGGGATTCTCCCGGAAAAATCGGGAGGGTTGGCATGTATGGTTGTGGCAACATCACTAACCTTGTCAAAAACCTCAGAGTAAATCACATCACAGAATATGAGGCGCGTATGTTGAGGCGAACTGAAGAGGAGGACAGGGACAGGTGCTGCTAGGGCGAGACAGACGTCTCTCACGGAGTCCTTTAGTGCTGCAGGCAGGCAACGTGTTCAAATAATGCACAACTTCAGGTTTTTATTTCTATATGATGAACTCTGCATTATTACGTGATAAGAACAAGAAACAAGAGAGACGATCAGCTGATCATTGATCAGTTTCATGATTGAAGTAGCAACAGGAGAGGGAGGGGAGAGAATGAGAGAAGAGGCAGCTGTGCAGCAAAGACAGAATAACTCCAGCTTTCTGTCTTTTTCATTGTAGCTGAAGTCTGGGACGAATCGCGTTCCTTTCCCCCTCAATATGGATGTGTTGTAATTGGTCCAGCCCCGAGTTGATCGTGACCAACTGGCTAATCCACCACCTTTCATTGTTTATACCGTTACAAAGACAAACAAACATAAAAATGAAAAATCATCATCGGCCCACCGGGCAAATGTCCGGGATGCCCATCGGCAGGTCCAGCTATGCGGTCAGCTGGTGGGTAACAGGCATCTCCGAAAACGTCAGAGCACTTATGCAAATATGTGATGTCTTGATGAATCGAGCAGATACTTGAAGTTTACGCAGCACCATTCTCGCATGAAAATATCTTTAAAGTTTATTTTGTGACACAGACAGAGTTATATTTCAAACTCCGCCAATCTGTGTTCCTCCGCCACTGCCTCGTTTCATCATTTCGAGCTGATTGGAGACCAGAACAGCCAATCAGATAATTTTGCATCCAGGTCTGTGATTGGCTGGTTTTGTGGCACAAATATAACAGTGTAGAGAAAGAGTTGAGTGCGCACGGGCAGAAATGTTGAGAGCGCGAGCAACACATTGCGAGAGCAAATGAAAAACTGAGCGAGAGGGGCTGCTGTTGTGTGTGGATAATAGCAAACACTGAAATACATTTTTTTGCACGCAGCAATGAATTTTTTTTCACTCAAATTTAGCTTTTCTTCGCTCAAAATAAATTTCTCCTCAAAATACAACACTTGTACCTGCAAACTTTTTTTACGTGCGCTCAGAATAGTGGCACAAAAATAACGCCATACGGCTCTAAGAGCCGTTTCGTTTGCGACCGACACATCACTAATAAGGACGCGTCATAGCCTGTCAACGACGTTGATTAGCTGCGTATATATGAATGTGAATCACATTATTGGCTGGACTATGGGATAAGGTGGCATCGTTCTAATCCCATACAGGAGCAGCCAGTCACTCACTGACTGACACTGCAAAACAGAATTGTTAAAGTTTTAATGTTAATTTCAATTCAGGTTAGATTTTTTTTCTGTGCGCAGAGACCTGCCAGCAGGTTAGAGGGAACATTGCTGAGAACACATATGTATTTAACTTTACATCGTCAAACGAAAGGAGAACATTCAAACTATGCAGAAGGACTCTGCCCAGATTCATGTACTGTGATCATTGTGGAAATTCTCTACATAGGAAATTCTGTAGTGTTAGAACAGATGTATTTGTGCTGTACTGAAACCTGGTGTCATGTGAAACTATCACATGGATTAAACTGGTTTTCAGGCGTAACCCTGTGTTTACAGGATAACAATAACACGGTCTGTGTGCCAGGAATCAGAGAAGTTAGGTTTCATTTACTCATTTACAGTATCTATTTTTTTAAACAGGTGTGTTTTCCTGCTCAGACCAGTTTTGCAGCTCTTATTATTCTCTCACATAGCGTGCATGCCACTAGACTTGGCAGGACTGTGCCCTGCTTCGTATATAAAGATGCTGCAGGTGGATGTGAGCAGCATCTCTGGAGACAGAGGTGGGTTTGGAGGATCATGGCGTCCACACTGATGCTCCTGCTTCAGCTGCTCCTGGTCTCACTGGTGTCTGCTTCTCATTTTTTTGGGGGAACCACGACCTACACCTACAAAGGAAGAAACCCTGATGGCTCATTTAATGTGAGATACACAACGTTTAACTGTACTTAATGTTAATGACAGATAATAAGTGAAGCTGTGACAGAACAGGAATCTCCTCTTTTCACACTGATTATTCTGACTTTTATTTCCTTCTGTGCACAGGTCTGATTATTCTGATAGAAGAAACAGAAAATGAAGTTAAAAATGTAAAAGGTGTCGCTTCTTAACTTATCCATATATCTTGAAACACATTATTATTTTTAAACGCACGAGTGCACACATGTTGTCTTTTATAAAAGTTTAAACAAATAGTTAACTTTTTAAAAAAACTGAATAAAACTAATAAAAGTCCGTTGTCACATAGTTGTTACTGAAAGATGCTCCTCAAAAAATGTATTATTTATTAGTAGTAGTATTGGTAGTTGTAGTAGTTGTAATAGTATTGTGTGTTTCACTTTCTTCACCTCTAAATCCAGAGTGCTTTGACTAATCAATGGCTGCAGACGTGGCTTCCATGACCTACACTTGTTATTGATTGTGTTAAAATTGTGATCACATGATCAAACACAGATACAGAACCTTCTTCTTGCAGATAACATGGAGTGATAAACTAAAATCTGACTGAGTTGCTTGTATGTTTTAAAGGTGGAAATTCGGGACAGAGACACCTATGATGGATGTTACGACACCCTCTACTGGTATTGTTCCAGTGGATACTGTGGCTACACCTCCAGAAGTCAGAGAGGCAGACTGGACAGCAGCACCAGTGCTCCACTCTATAACAGACAATGGTGTGAAGCTGAAACCGTCACCACGCGGGTCGTCCCGAGCAACAGACCTTTTGAAATGCAGTGAGCATTTTTCATTTTAAGTATGAAGATACTGTTGATGTGCTTCATTGTGTGTAATTATTGGTTATTAATTTTTATTAATTATTATTCATCTAAAGTCACCACAGTCATTAAATCTGTCTGATATTATGATAAAACAAGAGCTTGGTGGGTGGATGACTTTGTTATTTCCAAACAAACCAGGGCAGCGAGCTGCTGCTGGATCCCCACACGTACCTCTTACTGGGGCTATCCATGGTACTTGAACACTCTTGTGGATTTGGGAGAAAGATCCGACACTGGAAAACCAAACAGAGCACCAGAAGTTGCCATCCTACCTTTCCTCAGGTAAGCTTCCTGAAGTTTGATTTCTCTCACTGGGCCCACGTCCTCATTTCAGATTTGACAGCATTTTTAGTAGATAAAGGCGAAAACATGAGCTGAGCTGCGGTTTGGGGAAGGCCTCGAAGGGGACTGGTGGCGGCTACCAGGCCTGGCAGATCCCAGTGTACTAAGCAGAAGTGAAGAATGGAAAGAATTGAAAGAATTAAAAAAGGAGAGGTAGGGTGGGGCACAAAAACAAACATGCATTAGAACTGGAAGGGGTGTGTTTGGAGGCGAGGTCCAGCTCCTGAAATTCAGATAATTTATCTCCAATTAAACTATGAGCCTCTAAACAGCAGAATTTGAAAATGTCATCATGTGGCAAAACCTGCTTCTCTGAAAAAGGAAAACAAGAAGTTCTTGTTTTTTATCAACTAGCAGACAAATTAATTTTAGTTTTCATTCTATTGTCTATATATTTTTCTTTCTACCTTCTTGATCAGTTTTACAAGATAATACAAGATAATCATGCCAGTGCTTGACTCATGTTACTGTGTGAGACACTGAGAGAGACTTTGTTAATGTGTTTATTAAAGAGTTCCTGAAAACTGCCCACGGACATACAAGCTGATGTCCTTTGATCCTGATGGAGACAAAGTCAGATGCAGATATGGAAATCCAGGAAGTGCAGAGTGCTACGGCTGCACCCAACATTCAGGCTTCCACTTACACCAGGTTAGCTGATGTTCTAATGCACTGTACAATAACTCACTTGTGGTTTTTCCCTTTTAACTCCAAAATGTCTCACTGTCAGGACTCCTGCACGTTACATTACCAATACACTAATGCTGACCCCAGGGTGAATGCATTTGAGTTGGTGGTGGAGGATTTCCCACAAGGACACATCAGTCTGAGATACTCCGATGGATCCCAGTCCTCCAGGTCTCCTCTGTCCGTTCCTACTACAACTACAGCCGCTCCTACTACAACTACAGCTGCTCCTACTACAACTACAGCTGCGCCCACTACAACTACAACAGCCCCCACTACCACATCATGGTGGTGGTGGACAACTACAGTCGCTCCTACTACAACTACAGCTGCACCCACTACAACTACAGCTGCACCCACTACAACTACAGCCGCACCCACTACAACTACAACAGCCCCCACTACCACATCATGGTGGTGGTGGACAACTACAGCCGCTCCTACTACAACTACAGCTGCACCCACTACAACTACAGCCGCTCCTACTACAACTACAGCTGCCCCCACTACCACACCATGGTGGTGGACTACGGGCAGACCGCTGCAGGAGACCTCTCTTCCCCTCAGTAAACTACCGTTGCAGTTCTCTTTCGTTGGTAAGGCCCATTGTTGTCTCAGTGTTTGATGATGTGATGATGCAGCACACTCCGCTCTGCTCCGTTCTCAGCATGTTGCTGCTTTCATGACTCTGCACATGAAGACAGTGGTAACTGTGGTAGAAACAGCTGATTGCAGCAGACCTATTTACTCATGTGACCCACAGTTTATCTTAAAAACTTAATATTAGTTTTACCTGTTTGCACTGAATTCTTCAGCAGCCCAAGAACCAAACTCCACTTCACGTGTTTGTTTAAAGCCTTAAACTTTTGCTATGCAGACAGCTGCTCCTTCCTGTTTTGGTAATGGATGCTTATTTGTTACTACTCTAACTGTACTCCAGTGGATCCACCTGCTCCTTCATGCCAGGAGGGACTATACTTGCCCCAGTTTGTGCACCCAACACCTGCACACGGACAGCGCATTCATGCAGAGGTCAACAAAGAGGTGGAGATCAGAATCAAAGCACAGGCTTCATATGCAGCGTGAGTGAGACAAAGCTTGATTAAGGAGGCCTGATGGCAGCGAAACATTATTATCACTTCAGCAGGAAAGCTCAGCTCAGCATTAATGAGCTAATCCTTGCTTCCTTCTGTGGTTTTCTTACAGAATACAAGATATCATCATGAGCGGGCCAATGAATATGACCAAGCACAGAACCACACATAATGAGTTTGTGCTTCGGTGGACGCCGTTCTCCAGCGATCTGGGAGATTATTTCCCAGTGTGCTTTGCTGTTGAATCGGCGACAGGGTTAGCCTCGGTTTCATTCCTTTAAACACAGAAATAGTTTGGGAGAGCAAAGTCATGATTGGACTCTTTGTGGGTTTTTCAGGTCAGCAGTGACCAGTTTTCCAGGCAATACCCACTCTCATAACCACGGCACCCCGACTTCACAGTAAGTGACTTTTTGTTGTTTTTAGTGCTTTAAAAAAATTGATTTTCTGCCTAGGTGTGAGAAGTTTAAATAAATGTGCTTTTGGAATAAATAATGCCACTATGAACAAATTATAAAATGAAGCTCTCCTCATTTGACCTTAAGCTTTACAATTTCAAGAGTATTTGAAGAAATAATAAAAAGGAAAATTATTTAAGTCACACATTAAGTCAACTTATCGTTCTGTCTCTTCAGGTCCGGCGTCTATCAGTCCGAGATGAGGTGTGTCATCTTGAAAGTTGGAACAGAGGAAAGTGAGTCTAAAGTTGTCTTTGATATCAAAATAAAAAAAATAAAAATAAAAATAAAAAACAAAATAAATAACTAAAAATAAAAATAGAAAATATGTCAACTTTTTGGACATATTCTCAATTTTCTATTGTCAATATTTTTTTTTTTAGACTTAACTCATTCTTTTTATAGTTAATATTCTAACTTTTTGACAATTGAAGTTGGAGAATTTTGACATATTTCTGGCAACATTAAAATAAACTGAAATTGTAAATCTTTAAATCTGTTGTGTTGGATTGCATTAGGTTTAGCTTAATGAAGTGTCATGGTCTGCGAGGGCAGACCGTGTGGAGTGAGTTGAGGACCCAAGAGCAGACAGAGGCGAGGAGACAAAACTGAACTTAACAAAAAGCGAGCCTTTATTTAGGGCCAAAAACTCACGGAAAAAACAACAAGAAAGTAACTGAGGGAAAACCTGAACATATACTAGGAAACTATGACTCTTACTGAGAATTTAGACTATGACTAAACACTATACAAACTATGACAAGAGATAGGGGAGATACACAGACAACACAACGGCAAACAAAGGAAGACTGAGGACTTAAATACACACATGAGGTGATCTGGGGAAGTGGAGACACATGAGGACACAGCTGACTCGAATGAAACATAATGACAATACAGAGGAGAGCAACATTAACTACAATGAACAAAGGACACCAGACTCTTCCAAAATAAAACAGGAAACACGGAGACATAGACATGAACTTAACATAACCGACAAGAAACATGACACGTAGACGCAGGAACCAGGGAGACTGAGGACAGGGGGAGATGACAGAAACAACTAAGAAATAATGACTAACCAGCAACCTAGAAATTAACTAGATCGAAAATGAATACAAAAATACCTAAAACTCAAACACTGGGTCACACGACCCAGTACCGTGACATGAAGAGTCCTTTGAATGGGTATCATAAGGTAAATTCTAAGTCTGTATGTTTTCTTACATCATAACATATTTTATATGTTTTTAACTTGTTTCAGTTAAAACCAACGTGATCTGCACTGAGTCTGAAATGAGAGTCGAGGTGGAGAAATCGTCCCTCCGTGGACTCCGTGAGGATCACCTGCGTCTCAGTGAGCCCAGCAACACCCTCTGCAGCCTGGAGAGATACTCCAACAGCACTCACATCATCGGCGTCATCCCTCTCAATGCTTGTGGCACTCAGATCGAGGTAACCAGAGCTCCTTTGTATCTATTCTGTTGTTGTTGGTTTAGATACCAGAACGAGGACTGACAGAGTGATGTTTGACTCTGCAGGAAGACGAGGAACATCTCATTTTCAAGAATGAAATCACCACAGTGGATGACAGCGGAGCTCTGATCACCAGGAAACATAACCTGGAAGTAGAGTTCTACTGTCAGTACCCCAAAAAGGGGAACGTGTCACTGGGCTTCACAGCACACAGGACGATGGTGGAAGTGTTTGATAAAGGCTTCGGCACGTTCACCTACCAGTTTGAGTTTTACCCCAACAACCAGTTCAGAAGCATCATTGATCCCAGTTTGTACCCTCTGGAGTACGACGTAGGGCAGAAGATTTACATGGAGATAGATGCGTCCTCCATAGTCAACGACACCGAGATGTTTGTGGAGTCCTGCAGAGCCTCGCCGTACGACAACCCCAATTCCCAGCCAACCTACTCCATCATTGAAGACGGGTACGCATGTGCTGAAGGAAGTGAAGTGTATATTATTTAGGGCACATCAGTTACCTCAACATTTGATAATTTGGCCAAGTTTGATACGAAAACCCACCATTGGATCAATATATAAAAGAAAAGAAGGAAAACCAGAGTTTTACCAAAGTTTTCTCTTTTCTTTGATTCTGAAATGCTGTAGAAACCCTGTGATGTCTCTGCTTCTGTAGCAGCTTTGATTGTAAGACATGGAGTTACAGCAGCTGTGTCGTCTTTGTGCTCGGCTCTGATTAGGTGCCCCGTGGACCCAACTGTGATGATCCATGAGACCGACAACAAGAGACAGTTTAGATTCTGCATCGAGGCCTTCAAGTTCATCGGTTTGCACGATCAGGTAAAGAACTGTAGATATCTAGAAGCTCCAATTTCTAAAAGCACTAATAAATATGCCCAATTTGTGTTTTCTCCTTGGCTGGGACGGAGAAGCAAAGGTTTGACTGCAGCTCTGCTCTTGTTCCACTAGAGGGGGCAACTGTACGTCTGCTGATATACTGACAGTGTGTCCTGTTTCACTCAGGTATACATCAGCTGTTCAGTAATGATGTGTGAAGCAGGGAATCCCAACAGCAGGTGCTCACAGGGATGCATCAACTCAAACCATCACCACCACTCCCACCGCCGAAAGAGGGACTCTGCCATCCAGACTGCAGCGCACTTCGTTTCCCAGGGTCCTCTGCGTTTGAAGAGGTCAGCAGACACCAGCATGAGTGCAGGTATGGAAACACAAAGTGCTTCTTAACATTAGCTTCTTTGTTTGACTTTCACTAAAGTGTGAACAATGCTGAGGTTCTATTGTGGTCTTCAGGGAACAACCTGAACCTGAACCTGAACCTGGTCTTCATCGCTGGATGTCTTCTTGCTGCTGTTGCCATGATCTGTGGAGTGCTCCTGTACAGGGCCAAAATGTCAAAGGTCAAATACCAGCGTTTGGCCTCGAGTGAAAATTAAGACAGCAGTGTAATCAGAATACCAGTTCCTGCATTACTTTTCAATGAACCTCATTTTGCTGTCAGAGTTTCGGTGTTTGTGTATCTGCTCATGTTTAAATCAATCATGAATTTAATTCTTTATAATTCAGCTTCATTTGTGTAGCGTGAACTCACAACAACAGTCACCTCAATTAGCTTTATGATGTAGGGCACAGTCCCAGCTGTTACAGCTGTGTTTGTGTTTGTGAGCTTTAAGAGAAAACAGACATAAAACAGACTTTGAAAGATGAATCTTTGGCTTGTTGTTCAGTCGTGCAGCTTTACAGCAGCTTTTCTTTTTATATGTTAGAGTGTGATTCACAGAAAGTGTTACTGTTGATGTGTGCTCCTCTATAATCATTTTTGCTTTGAATATCTATGGCTATCATTGGACTGGTTACTATACATCTTTGTTATTAATCAATAAAAACATACGTGTTAGTGCTTCCTCAGTCAAAGTGTTACTCTTCATCACATCATATGGCGCATATACAGTGCCTTGAAAAAGTATTCATACCCTTTAAACTTTGACACATTTTGTCACCTTACATCCACAAACTTTGATGTTTTTTATTGAGGTTTTCTGTGACAAACCAACACAAAGAGCACAAAATTGTGAAGTGGTACCAAAACGATACATGGTTTTCAAAATTTTAAGCAAATAAAAATTTGAAAAGTGTGGCGTGCAATTGCACTCAGATCCCCCTGCGTCAATATTTTCACTGCAATTCACTGCGAGTCTTTTGGGGTATGTCTCTACCAGCGTTGCAAATGTAGAGACCAAAGTTTTTGCCTATTTTTCGTTGCAAAATAGCTCAAGCTCAGCCAGATTGGATGCAGAGCGTCTGTGAATAGCAATTTTCGAGTCTTGCCACAGATGCTCAGTGGGATTTCTGGACTTTTAATGGGCCATTTTAACACATTAATATTCTTTATATTTCCACACCATGTTTCACAGTGGGAATTGTGTGTTCAGGGTGATGAGCAGTGTTACTTTCCCGCCTCATGTAGCGCTTGGCATTTAGGCTCAAAAGCTCAACTCTGGTCTTGTCTTACCAGAACATCTTCCACCTGATTGCTGTGTCCCCTTCATGGCTCCTGCCAAATTGCATGTGGCATACTTTTTCCATTTTTGGATGATGGATTGAACTAGTGATGGCCTGCTTGAAGCTTGAAGCTTCGTTCAGTGTGACTGTCCGACTGATATATTGTAGGAATGACTTAGAGTGCAGAGTGGGATTGCAAACATGCTTACATACAAGGATAATGGTTAGAATAAGTCTCTGGGTCAGAGAGTCCCGAACATGATATTCTAAATCAACTTTGAATCACTAGAAGAACAATGGATAATAACATTAGATTATCAAGGCTAGGCAGGGAAGTGTTTTCCTTTTCTGTGTCTTACAGAGGAAGGGGCAGACACCAGACCCCTTGTGGGGGTTTGAAACAGCCGATTCCGCTTTCTTAATTCTTCGATAAGCCAGGGCCTAGCCAGCTCCAATCAGCAAGAACCCTGTTATCATGGTTCCGAATAGGTAGATATCTTCAGCGTCCTCGATCGACAGTCCCGCCAGGCACACGACCCTCCAGTTATACCACCCGTCCATCGTGTATCCGGCAGGGAAAGTACCTCCAGGACACTCGGGCTCTCCCGAGCCCAGACTTCTCATTAAGAAAAGGGTGTCAATTGCATTCAGAGACCAGTTGATCAAATCCATAATTCCTCTTTTAGGTTTTAGAGAACAGACTGTGAGAGAGTGTTCCAGGGAAAAGTACTACAAAAAAACCCCCACGAGACTAGACAAGGACACAAGAGGCTAAGCAGGGAAACTAAGGGGGAGGAGGAGGAGAGGAGCCAAGAGCCAGAACAGTAACAGTAGCAGAAACAGGAAAAGCACTCTCGTGACTCACCGAATTTCTCTGTAATCCCGGAAAAGGGCTGAGGAGAGGATTGGCGAGGGCGACGTTTCCTTCTGGAAGAGGGAACCAGTGGAGAAATGGAGTCGACCTCCTCATCCTCCGACCGCATAGCCGTTGGCGTGGTGAGAGACAGGGCAAGCTCACGTGCCCTGACCTGCCCCCTCCGAAGCAAACTGCTGAAGCCAGGGGCTGGTTTTCACCATTGCTTCCACTGTGCTCAGTCCCACAGACATAGCCCATAAGCTGTTGGACTGGGATATGCGGTCCAGCAATTTAACCAGTCCTTCCATCTCAGCGTCCAACTCTGAAGTGAAAAAGTGCGATCTTCTGTCATGTGAAGGCTGCGTGCAGGCAGGAGTGGTGAAATGGAGAACCCAAAGTGCAGACTCCGGAGACAAACATGAACTCAAACAGAACAAAACTAAGAATCCAAATAACTTAAAAGGGCACAGACCACACAGCATATATGAGGGTAGAATATAATGAAATAATCAAAATCAAAGAACCAAAAACACAAAACACTGGGTCGACGACCCAGGCACCATAACAACAGTGGAACAAATTCTCTTCTAAAATAAAAACAGGATGACCTTAAATACATCGAGTTTTTACTTTACAAGGTTATAAGCATTCACCCTTTCCAGTTCACAATCAATTCTACCCCCAGGTCAAAAATATGTCTAGGAAAATTGGCCTAATATAATATTACTTATAAACATACCTGTCCAGCTGTCCAGTGATTAATTCCAAAAGTATGTGGAGGCAGGACCTCACAGCAGAAGCATCCTCCATAATGTGTTGTACATTATTATATGAATTTTTCATCTATTGTATTTACCAACATCAAGAAGTCACAAGCAAAGAAAGACCACATCATGGCACATGTTTAAATAAGGAAAGTTTATTGATCACATTTATTTATTAAATAAATAGACATGACAGTTTTTTCACCCCCCCAAAAAATACATGTTCAAAGCAACACAATGGTGGCCCACAGTACTGAGAATTCCACTCTGCAGATTGGGCAATCATAATGAAGCAGTACATTTTATTTTGTAGATTCAAGCTGCTCTTCATATTTTTGGCCACCAGATGTCACCTCACAGTGGTTGCGTGCTTTGCCCCACACAGTGGCAAAGTCTTGCACTTTCATATTCAATTCAGCTTCTCCATCATGTACCTTTAGATGTTTCATACAGGGTTCAACATATTAGTTGTTTTCACAGGTGTGCTCTATATCTCAACCATGGCTCATAATAAGACGACAGTCTTTCAAACAGGTCAAATGCCTCTGAGCACGTCATTAGTTTAAATATTTACCTATTTTACTTCATCTCATATGTCATTAAACTGAATTTGAGCAACCCTAAGCTTAATGCAGATTACTATTAACAACTGGTTAAATTAATGGTCTGGAGCACCGGCTGTTGTTGATCAGGGCAATCTAAAGAATCTGCTTTTTTTTTTTTTTGCTTTTTGTGGATTTCTCCACCTATTTGCACTTATTTTACCTGCTCCGGTTTGGTGTTTTTCTAACCATTCCTCATCAGGTGTTAATTTTACTTGTTTATTCCCCATTTTCAAAGATTTTGCTGGGCCGTCGCTGGCACGCTTGACTTCAGAGTGGTTTACTGATACGGCCTTCGACTTCACCCTAACGGTGAAGCGGTATCAGTTTTATGAGATGAAACTCAACCGTTCTCCTTTGTCACCAGTACGTGAGCCTCAGCAAAGAAAACAAAAATAGAAGTAGTTCGGCAGCGTATTGTGCTATAAAATCAACTTACTTCCAGACACATACACACACACACACACACACACACACACACACACACACACACACACACACACACACACAGACATTTGCGCGCTAATTTGTCACAAAGTAATTTCAGCTGCCTCTAAAACTAGTCTAAACACAGTTCCTTTTAGCGAACTTAAACCTATTTTATCACATTTCTTTAAACCTTTGCGGCCGTTTTATACACCAAAATAGTGTTTCTCCCCCTCCGACTTCTCACTGGTGGTTCAGATCATCGGACTGAATCCCAGCGCCGTGGACCAGATTTAAAAACACCGGCCCAGACCCGAATTTGACGTCCTGGGGCTCTCTCCTTGTCCAAGAGGGCTGTGCACAGGCTTCGGTGCTGGCTCCCCACGGCGTCAGGAATCAGTGCTGGATCCTGGAACAGAGTCACAGATAACAGTTCAGATATTTTCTGCTCCGGCTACGAAGGACCAAATAATGTTAAGAAATATACTCTATAACACTTCTTCAGTAAAGACTCAGAGAAGAGAAACACACGGAACTTCTTGCTAGCAAGGGCAGCCTCCAGACCTGAGACTCGCACTGAGAAACTGCCCCGGTCTTTATTTATACTTCAGTGGGTGCTTGTGTGTGTGTGTGTGTGTGTGTGTGTGTGTGTGTGTGTGTGTGTGTGTGTGTGTGTGTGTGTGTGTGTGTGTGTGTGTGTGCGCGTGTGTGTGTGGTCTTGCTGATCAAAGGGTCATATAACATTACAGCACAAAAGGAACATCCTTGGTCAGGAAGAGGGTAGTCTCCCCCTCACCCTAGATGGTTCACCCTAGATAACACAGTGAGGAAGTCCAGCAGTTCATCTAAACAAAAGGCACTTAGACTAAAACAGACATAGCTACGTTAAAACAATAAAACAAGGTATGACCTCTTCCCATGCTCCCAGGATGTGGGGGTGGACGCTAGAACACCTTGAAGAGTTACAGGCCCCCTAGGATGAGACATTCTTTCAATATGCCACCAACTATATACTTCTACACACAAATGATTACATGCAGCATTCTACCATATGCAAACTTATATCATTAAAAGATTATACTGACTACTAAGTACAATTTTCCTATTAACAATTAGCTTAGAACTTTGTTTTATATCTTCTCTTTGAACAAGATAGAAATTTAGGAGTAACATGGCCTTACAAACCCAACAGTGAGATCTTAAGAGATCCAGCCTACGGCTCTTCAATGGGGTGTCACAGGGTCCCCAGGAAAAAAAATTGTAAATGTAAAATAATAAAATAAATATTCTTCTGTAGCAATAACAAAGCATAACATAAATTATTCTGTAGCAACTACACAAGAATATCCAGTAATGTCCCTGCCTACAATTAAACACATTCACTTACCAAAGTGAAATCGGGGGCATCTGCTGTGGCAAATGGGTGCAAGCCTTTGACCACAAACTGAGTCTCTGCTCGGTGACATTCGTCTATCCTGGCCTGAAAGGAGACGCTACCGGCAGACTGCAGCGAGAACTGCCAGCATCTGAGCCAGACTCTGTCTCATCATGCTCACTAAATGCACAGTAATGGTTTTGTAATAAGGCAGATCGCGCTAACATAATATGCACTGTTGTTGATTATTTACCTGCCGCATTAACGGGAGAGGACGTGCAAACGTTACCGCTGCTGCTGGGTTGAGATTCACGAGTCCGGAGCGGAATTAAAAACACGACATTCATTTAAGGTCATCGCGTGTTTTGTGAGCAAATGCTTTTGCATATTCGTAGTGTTTCCTCCCTTAAATTAAATATCTGCTTTGCAAGTATTGCAAGTTGCCCTGTTGTCATCCGTTCTCGTAAAGTATAACCAAACGTTTGAGCGTTTGAGCCGCCGTGTTTCCTGCCAGGTAAATGACGCTCCGCAACGTGGTGACATCATTCGGGCGACTGGAATTGATAAGGGAATCGTTTGCAAAAATGGCAAACAATTCCACGGAAGAGAAACAGTGGGAAACAGTTTTCGATACCCATCCCTATTCCCAGGTGTGTCGAGCTGTAGCCGTGTAAAGGAGCGTTCAGGAGTATGGGGGCAATGGGCCAGACACCCCATATATAAGCTATATAAGCATTCAAAGCTTATATAACCTTTGCAAGAGCTTGGTCCGCATAACTGAGAATAACTCGGACTCATTCCCGGTGGGTGTTGGACTCTGCCAGGTCTGCCCTTGGTCACGGATTCTGTTCTCATCTCTGCGTTTTGTGGATGATGTGACTCTTTCCTTTTGTCTGTGTGTTGCACTCTGGTTTCCCACAAATACATTGACTACTGTTGTGCAAACTACAAACTCTATAGAGTGCAATGCTACTTTAATGGCACACAGTCCTACTAGGCAGTCGCCATTGATCACTAAGTTACCTTATAACACTCAAGAATTGTCTTTGATATTAAACCACAAAAATTTCTTTTTAACCACAACATTAACTAGAAAAATAACACATGGTATAAAACCCGTTTCACAGAGTGCATAATACATTAAAGGCTCAGAGTTCAGCAGTCTCTCAGTGGTTTAGGTTAGCTTCACAACACACTATTCCACATTAGCCAAGTCCCCTAACATGTAGCCTTAACTCACAATTTACACACAATTCTCAAAAGAAACCACTTCCTTCCATTCTCAAATAAACAACATACTCTACTTGTAGGCTGTGCAATGTACATTCATTTTAATGCACATTTACTAACCCGTGGTAAAGAGTAGAAGTGGCACACACATAGAGCTGGTGTTAGCTTCACAACAGGAAGGTTTATTCTTCCTTTGTGCTGCAAAACACTGCTGGATACCACCAGCATGCTGGAGGAGCGGCTATCTGCCACAACCGGTTGGGGTGAGAGGAGTGAGACAGGATAAAGACATGCTGTGGAAGACAGCCAGAGATTAATAACAAGTATGATTCAATGCAGAGAGGTCGCTTCACATGCCACTATGTCAAAGTAACTGAGGATCAAGCACAGAAAAACATGAAGGATTTTTTCCTGGCTTCATTTTTTTTTGTCTTTTACAGCACATAAGCACTTTGAAAATATGCTGCAGCAAATCAAAAATGGAAGAAAACCATGAATCACCACACGGATGTTTCCTGTGCAAAGATCGATGCTGCTGAAGTGAAGCAGGGCAAAGTTAAAGAGGTTTTATCAGAGACTGAAAAATGATCTTATGAAGTGAGACACAGAGTAGCGAGTTGCACCGCGTTTATTTTACAAGGAAACAAAAGCATGCACGGTGAGTGTCTATGCGAGTGCTAGTCAGAGCAATTCTGTGAAACTTCATTTATACTGATTATTCAGTAATGAACTAAGAAATTAAGAAATCAATCTCCTTATGAATTATAAATTTTTTGATGGTGAAAGTTGAAGTTTTACATTAAATATATATATAACAATTTGTATTTTTTTTCTCATTGCTCATCCGTGTTGGTATAAACGTCAAGTCAAAAATCAAATGGTGAAAGTGTTTTGGGGAAAAAATTTGAAAACTCAAGGTTAAGGTATTTTTTAGAGAACATTTTTAAAAATGCTGAGTTAAAGGCCCTCTTGAGTGCTTAAAAGAACAGGATCCGATAAACTGCATGTTTGAAATCAGTGAGTACTCACTGCATTTAAAGTGCTTTAATCAAAGAAGATTATAAAAAGCAGAATATGTGGAACCACATGTGTTTAAAGCTTTTTGGGATATTGTACTTCCCATAAAAGCACCAAAGTGGGGTAAATGTATGTCTTTGTTTGTAGTAGTTATTTGTTCTTTCCTCCTGTCTTTCTTCTTTTTGTCTTTGTCAAAAGAATTGCACAACCGGAAAAACCAGAACGCTGAGAGAACGTGAAGAAGAAGAAGAAGCAAGCATAAGTCTATTCAACAGTGTGCAACACCATGTGTGTGCCAAAGAGGGTAGCACAGCTATAATAGCACTGCAGGTCACTCCCCAGCGCTGGGTGGATGCAGGTGGAACTGATACTAGATATTAGAAGGAACAATTAATTAATTCAAAAATAGAAAAAAATAGAAATATAATTTGAGGATTGTAAAAAAGTGATCAATTGATTGATTAACATAAAGACCAGAGTATTAAAGCATAGACAAACACTGACAATTTTTATATCTTCTCCATTTTCACCCCAAGCACTTTCTTCTAAGCTCTTCAGTGCTTCCTAGCTGACATCCACACACTCACCAGAGAGCAACTTGGGGTTAGTGTCTTGCCCAAGGACGCTTGGCATGCAGATCAAAACACCAACCCTCTGATGAGTAGATGACCTGCTCTACCTCCTGAACTACAGCTACCCCACAAACCCTTCACAGCCACCAAACAAGCTCCAACTCAACTCACAGCTCTCGCCCCTCATGATTTTGCTGAATTATTTTAGTTGAATGTTTCTTAAAAAGTTGGCATTGTGTCCTTTTTTCAGAAGAAGGAGGGAGGACAACAACTACTGATGTACTACATTTAAAGCCTGGATCATTAGTAATAGAGACTGTGAGACATACAAATATGAAAACGTAAAACACAGACTTACACTAAATGCAAAACAAAAAAACAACAACATCGATGCATAATCTTTTCTTATTTAGAAAGACTCAATATACAAGACTTTTTTTACTCTTCAGTTTTTCATTTGAAATACAGAATAGGAATAGGAAGGTCTTAGAAATGCGTGTGGTGGAGAGGGGAGCTGTGTGATTGTAGCAGAATGCTTTAAGCCTGCTTTCAATAAGCAACAATAAGCATGCCTGTTTTGAATATGCTAACCTATTACTAGCAGGGACTCTGTGTATATGTCCTTCACTGTCCACTTTTAAATCACGTCTTAAAACCCATTTCTATTCTTTGGCCTTTATCCTCAGTGAGACTTACAGGGAGTGCAGAATTATTAGGCAAGTTGTATTTTTGAGGAATAATTTTATTATTGAACAACAACCATGTTCTCAATGAACCCAAAAAACTCATTAATATCAAAGCTGAATGTTTGTGGAAGTAGTTTTTAGTTTGTTTTTAGTTTTAGCTATTTTAGGGGGATATCTGTGTGTGCAGGTGACTATTACTGTGCAGAATTATTAGGCAACTTAACAAAAAACAAATATATACCCCCTCCCTTTCCAAACGCCTTCGATGCTTGTGCCCTACCGGGGAAGATGGCAATTGACTGGACCAGCGCAGACATGCTGCAGGACCGGATGCGCTGTCTACACCGGCTCTCTCTTACCCTTTACCCGCCCCTGTTGCTTGTCTTGTGTTTCTATGGTGTATTGATAGTCATGTGCTTTTTGTGCTGAGGTGTTTTTTCTGTTATCAAACTGTTCTCCCACTAGGAGCTCAGTCTGAGTGGAGTTTTTTTTCTCCTCCTCTTACCTCATGTTATGTATTTTCGTTGTTTTTTTCCTATCAGCCTACCTTTCTGACGTGTCTCCCCAATGTGATGTTTGTGTAAAGTTGGTCAGAAGGTTCCTTTGTAAGTGCGCATTCGCCATTAGAGTGCTGCCTGCTGTAACCCTAATTTCCTTCGGGATTAATAAAGTATTCTGATTCTGATTCTGATTTCAATGATTTATTTTTACCAGTGACACCAATACAACATCTCCACATTCACAAATATACATTTCTGACATTCAAAAACAAAACAAAAACAAATCAGCGACCAATATAGCCACCTTTCTTTGCAAGGACACTCAAAAGCCTGCCATCCATGGATTCTGTCAGTGTTTTGATCTGTTCACCATCAACATTGCGTGCAGCAGCAACCACAGCCTCCCAGACACTGTTCAGAGAGGTGTACTGTTTTCCCTCCTTGTAAATCTCACATTTGATGATGGACCACAGGTTCTCAATGGGGTTCAGATCAGGTGAACAAGGTGGCCATGTCATTAGTTTTTCTTCTTTTATACCCTTTCTTGCAGCCACGCTGTGGAGTACTTGGACGCGTGTGATGGAGCATTGTCCTGCATGAAAATCATGTTTTTCTTGAAGGATGCAGACTTCTTCCTGTACCACTGCTTGAAGAAGGTGTCTTCCAGAAACTGGCAGTAGGACTGGGAGTTGAGCTCGACTCCATCCTCAACCCGAAAAGGCCCCACAAGCTCATCTTTGATGATACCAGCCCAAACCAGTACTCCACCTCCACCTTGCTGGCGTCTGAGTGGGACTGGAGCTCTCTGCCCTTTACCAATCCAGCCACGGGCCCATCCATCTGGCCCATCAAGACTCACTCTCATTTCATCAGTCCATAAAACCTTAGAAAAACCAGTCTTGAGATATTTCTTGGCCCAGTCTTGACGTTTCAGCTTGTGTGTCTTGTTCAGTGGTGGTCGTCTTTCAGCCTTTCTTACCTTGGCCATGTCTCTGAGTATTGCACACCTTGTGCTTTTGGGCACTCCAGTGATGTTGCAGCTCTGAAATATGGCCAAACTGGTGGCAAGTGGCATCTTGGCAGCTGCACGCTTGACTTTTCTCAGTTCATGGGCAGTTATTTTGCGCCTTGGTTTTTCCACAAGCTTCTTGCGACCCTGTTGACTATTTTGAATGAAACGCTTGATTGTTCGATGATCACGCTTCAGAAGCTTTGCAATTTTGAGACTGCTGCATCCCTCTGCAAGATATCTCACTATTTTTGACTTTTCTGAGCCTGTCAAGTCCTTCTTTTGACCCATTTTGCCAAAGGAAAGGACGTTGCCTTATAATTATGCACACCTGATATAGGGTGTTGATGTCATTAGACCACACCCCTTTTCATTACAGAGATGCACATCACCTAATATGCTTAATTGGTAGTAGGCTTTCGAGCCTATACAGCTTGGAGTAAGACAACATGCATGAAGAGGATGATGTGGACAAAATACTCATTTGCCTAATAATTCTGCACTCCCTGTAGTTTCTCTTTTAATTGAATTAGTTATTTAATAAATTATTTTACTTTTCTTTTATTTGGTTTTTATTTATATCTCATGTAATTTTATTTTATAGTTCCAGTGTGCAGCACTTTGTGTCAGCTGTGGTTGTTTTAAAGTGCTTTATAAATAAAGGTGAAGATGATGATGTAAGGAGGCTCTGTCACCTGCCTCTCAATGTTCATTGACGGTTGAATTGCGTCTGTTGTTGCTCGCTGTTTGGTCGGCTTTATGTGAACAGGTGCTTTGATGTGGTATGTATGTGGTGCCTGTTGCACAGAAGTTGTGGATGTTTTGCTTAATCTGACTTGGTTGTCTACTTAAAGGCCTTTTGCTGTGGCATCTCCTGTTGCTGTTGGGCTGGGAAACTTACCACTCCCTTCCTGGCATGCACAATACAATAGAAGAGGTATGTATCGCGTTGTTCGCAGTATTGTTAGCTTTGGGCCTAAACTATTCTGACGTGGGCTCTTTGCAGGGTAGAAATCACTGGCATGTGATGCTGGGTCGGGAAAAGCTCATCTCATGTCTAAGTAGAGCAGCCTAGCAGGCCAGCTATGTATAAGCTGCCCTTGTCCTATTTGCCGCTCTGCAGGATACAATGCTGCTTTGCTTTTGTTTTGTTTTATTTCTTTTCATGTTATTTTTTGTTTGTTCCTCGTTGTGGTGTTTTATTTGATAGATTGATGTTTATTTGATGAAGCACTGTTTAATGTTTGTAATTTTTTTTGTTCTGAATGGTTGCTTGATTAGTTGGTAAAGGATATTGTTTGTGTAGAATTTAAAGTATAAGTTAATCCTTTTTTGTGCGTGTACAACACTTCTGAGTTCATCCCCTTTGCTTTTGTTTGTGTCCAGCACGAGAGCTGACGGTGGTGGAGGGTCTTTTGGGTGACTGTTCCTCTGTGTGTGGTTGTTTCCAGGTTCTCTTTACAATTGCATGTGTTGCCTCCCTAAGATGATGACCAGAGGGGCAACTGGTTTCCTGTTCAACAACGTGTGGCGCTGTGATAAAGAATAGGAAAAGGGACACACGTTGAGCTGATGTCAGTTTCACAACAGGAAGGTTTATTCTTCACAACAGCTTAGAACAGCTTCAGGTATCACCATACTAACTGCAAAGAAATGGCCTTGTGTTTCAGTCCAGTTCACCATACATGGCCACAGTTCCCTGAGCTAGAGACTGTATAAATCTCTCAATACAACTTTGACAAAACATAAACAAAATATTGCTTAAATCCATTGATAATATCAGATCTACAATGTATCACAATAAACACATTTGTTTTACAAAGATAAACAAAACACAATAGTGTACTCTGTACTTCATTTTTAACTACATTTACAAACATCATGTCTTTGACATAAAACAAACATATTCACTGTTCTTATACAACCTACAACTATCTAGAGTGCAATGCTCCTTTAACAGTGTTCACTACTACTGTGCAGCCAGCAGTGATCAAACAGTTTCCTTATAACACTCTATAAATGTCTTTGTATTAAACCACAAACTTGTTCTTGTAACCACAAGATCAACCAGAAGAATAAAACATAGTATGAAGCCCATTTATCAGAGTGCATAATACATTAAGAGTTCACAGTCCAGAAGTCTCCCACAGGTCAGATTAGCTTCCCCACACACACTCAGTATTCCACATTAGCCAAGTCCGCTAGCATTAGCATCACTTAGCCTGCAGCCTTAACCCACAATTCAGACACAACTCAGAATGAATCCATTTCTTTAGCGAGTTGCGCTCATTACCCACATAAACAACATGGTCCGTTTGTAAGGTCTGCAGTATACATTCATTAAAATGCATTTACTAACCTGTGATAAAGAATAGGAAAAGGGACACACGTTGAGCTGATGTCAGTGTCACAACAGGAAGGTTTATTCTTCCTCTGTGCCCCAAAACGCTACTCGATACCACTGCGCGTAATGCGCCCTCTAGCGGCTAGATGTAGAATAGCATTTTAAATGACAGGTACAAAAATACAATCACAACAAAACACAACAACAACTGGGCTGTTTTCCCCAGTTTAATTCTGATACTAGATTTTACTAGAAAGCTATTTTCAACTCTCTACACTCTCCCCCACTTAAAAGAATGTCTCCTGACATTTGTTTCTTCATGTGTGGACCCATCAGTGTATGAGTGTGCAGTCATTGTGGTAGTACGGCTGAGAATAGATGGGGTGAAAGAATGATGGGACGCTGTGTGTCCACATCCAGGGTTGGCTAGCTGAAAGGGTGTTCATATCTGCCCTCCAGTGACAGTATGATGGCTGACCCAGTGCATTGTACGTGAGTCTTTCTGCTGGTCTCCCCCTCCTCTGTGATCTCCTTACAAAGTCATTTTCTCTATTTTCTCCATCCATTTCCTCCATGTCTTTTTCTGCTAACTCCTCGGTCTCCACAACATCTTGTTCTCCCCCATATTCTGGCCTGTCAAGAGGACAGAACTCTCTTTCTGCTGCACGTAGCTTGGGCTGACTTTGAGAATCCTGCTTTGGAATGACAGTTTCCTGTTGCTGAGGGTGCTCCTGTTGAATAGCAGGTCCTTGTTGTTGAGTGTTCACGAGTCTGTAGCATGGAATCTTCCTCCGGAGGTCATGGTGGTAGGTATAACTATCTTCCTCATCCGAGCTACTGGTCACCGTTTCGTTGACATCTCTTTCAGGTTGTCTTTGCCTTTTTGCTTTTGTCTTTTCTTCCACAGGAAGTTCTTCCTCAAAAGGTAAGTCATTTACTGGTAGTAGGAGGTTTCTATGAAGAACCCACATGGCTTTACTACCTCTCTCTGGCTGTACCTTATAGACTGGTCCATCTCCCAATCTCTCCACCACGCGATGTACTACCTTCTCCCAATAGGCGCGCAGTTTTCCTGGCCCTCCTCTCTCTGACAAACTTTTCACCAGTACTCTGTCACCTGGCTGGAGAGTGATACCTCTTACATGTCTGTCATACTGCTTTTTGCTTTTGGCTGAGGACTGTCGGCTATTATTTGCAGCTATTTGGTAAGCGACTCGCATCCTCTCGGCCCACTTTTGGACAAACGTTTGGTGGTTTTGTGCCTCAGTGTCTTTCCCTTGGTGAAAAAGTAGGTCAACTGGTAGCCGTGGAGCCCTGCCATACAAGAGAAAAAATGGAGAGTACCTGTTGCGTCATGTCTTGTGCAATTATAGGCATGCACGATCTGCGGCAGGTGATCTTTCCATTCACTCTTTTTCTCTTCTTGTAGGGTGCGCAGCATTTGGAGAAGTGTGCGATTTAATCGCTCCACTGGATTGCACTGAGGATGATAAGGAGTGGTGCGTGAGTGTGCAATTCCTGATAGTTGTTGCAGTCTTTGGAACAGGCTGTTTTCAAACTCACGTCCTTGGTCGTAATGCAACTTCTCTGGATACCCAAAGCGAGGAATAAAGTCCTGAAATATCTTTTCAGCAGCTGTCTTTCCTGATTTGTTTCTCGTTGGGTATGCCTGCGCAAAGCGCGTGAAGTGATCAACGAGGACAAGGATATACTCATATCCTCCTTTGCTTGGCTCCAAGTGCAAATAGTCAATAGAGACCAACTCAAAAGGTGCACTGGTGGTGAGGGATCCCATTGGAGCTCTCTGCTGGATGTTGGGGTGCTTCTGTTTAATACACTGGCATTTTTTTGTCACGTATTCTTCCACATCTTGCTGCATGTACGGCCAATAGAACCGTTCTCGGGCCAGATGGATCACCTTTTCAGAACCTACATGCCCCATGTCGTCATGTAAGCTTTTCAGTACCACTGATTTGAGCTGTTCAGGGAGGACAAGTTGTCGGTTTTGGTTTGTTTTTCGGTACAGTAGTCCATTTTCTACTTCTAACTTGTTCCACTCATAGAGCAGTCTCCTTGTCTGTTTAGACATTGTTTTTTTTTCTTTTTCATTTGGAGTCCAAGCTCTCAGTTTCAAAGACATAACTTCTTTAATAGCTGGATCTGCTTTTTGTGCAGCTCTAATATCTCTGGGAATGATGCCTGAAACGCTATTGTGTGGTACAGCATTTCCATCATCACCATTTAGTTGCAATGCAGCCACCCAGGGAACATCATCATTTTGTACCATTTTTGTCCCCTGCCACACAGCAGAGACCACCTCCGGTGACACTGTCTCTGTATGGTCACTCATCTGCTGCTGCAGGTTCACGGGATACCTGGACAACATATCGGCATCAGCGTTCCTCTTTCCTGGTCTATACTTAATGTCAAAATGGAAATCCGCCAACTCCCCAACCCATCTGTGACCCACAGCATTTAGTCTTGCTGAACTCAGGATGTAGGTCAAGGGGTTATTATCGGTATAGACTGTGAAAGTTGGTGCATAATACAGGTAATCCCGGAACTTGTCGCAAATAGCCCATTTAAGTGCCAGGAACTCAAGTTTGCCCGAGTGCAGATGATAGTTCCTCTTTGCAGGTGTTAAGGTCCTGGAGCCGTACCCAATAACACGCAGTTTGTTGTGTTGGCGTTGGTATAATACAGCTCCCAGACCTTCATTTGAGGCGTCCGTGTGTAACACAAATGGAAGATCAAAATCTGGGTAGGCCAGGATGGGGGGGTTTGTCAACATGTCCACCAACCTGGACACCACGTTCTGATGTTCAGTAGTCCAAGTGACAGGTGAGCGAGAGGGAAGTTGCCCCTTGTTCCCTTTGGTCGCTGGACTTTTTCCCTTAACAGTCTGAGGCTTGATGGCATGACCTGTCTCAGCTGGGCTTTGGAGAATTTCAAACAAGGGCCTTGCCAGTCGTGAAAAGTCTTGGAAAAAGGATCGGTAGTAGCTGAGAAATCCAAGCAATGTCCGGACCTCTCCAACTGTGCGAGGCTTCTTGTCTTTCAGGGCTAGAACTGCTTCCAAATCCTTTGGATCGATCTGAATCCCTTCTCCTGACACCACTCGCCTGATGTACCAAATTTGTCTCTTAAAGAGCTCACATTTGGCTGGTCGAAGCTTAATGCCGTGTTGTCGCATCCGGTGGAACACTTGTCTTAGATGGTCTACATGTTCGTCAAACGTTTTGGAATAGCAAAGGACATCATCCAAATACGGTACGCAACACTCATCTCTGATGCCATCTAACACTCCCTCCATGCACCTCTGAAAGGCAGCTGGTGCATTCGTCAGTCCAAAGGGTATTCGTACCCATTCGTAGAGTCCCCAGGGTGTGCTAAAGGCAGTTAGATGTCTTGACTCCTCACTCACAAACCCTTGATGGTACGCACTCCCTTGGTCCAAGATGGAGAACCATGAATTGCCTCCTAGGCTGTCCAACAAATCCTGGATCCGTGGGAGTGGATGGCGATCTGGGACGGTTTTGCGGTTAAGCTCACGGAAGTCAACACACAGGCGAAGACTGTTGTCTTTTTTCGCACACACACTGTCACGGCGGGGTGCGCCGATGTGCGTGGAAACAGGACCCAAAAGCAGATGACGACGAGGAGTAGTAAGGTTTCAACAGAAAGGTGATGCTTTATTAAGATGACGGCAGGGATAAACCAGGAAACCAAAACAAACTGGCAAAACACTAAGAAACAAAACACTAAAGGTACTAAGATCAAAAACTATAACTATGACTGTGGTGAAAACAAGCAAAGACAGAAACTAAGACTAAGGTCAAAATAACCAACGACCCGACAATGGCATGAAGAAAACAAAAGGCTTAAATACAGACATGAGGTGATCAGGGGAAGTGGAGACATATGGGGAAACAGCTGACAGACATAAACCTAATGACAGGACCAGGAGAGGAAAGCTAAATACAATTAACAAAGAACACATGACATTGTCAGAATAAAACAGGAAATACTAAAACTAAACATGACAACACAACTTAACAGACCTAATACGTGATGAATAAATACCAAACCCCAAAACATAGAAAACCCAGGAACAATAACCAATAACTGCCTAAACTAAAGGCAAAATAGGAAATGACACAAAAACTAATAACATATCAAAAAACAAGAAAAATACAAAGAAAACTCAGAGTGCTGGGTCGGAGACCCAGCCTGTGACAGAGCCCCCCCCTTAAGGGCGGATTCCAGACGCCCGAAAACACCCAGAAAACCAACACAAAAACAAAACCACAACAACCCACCCAGGGCGGGCGGAGGGGGACCAGGAAGGAGGGCCAGAAACAAAACAAAAAAACAAAAAACAAAACACCAGAAGCACACAGGCCAAAAACAACAAGGGCACAAGAGTCCAAGACCCAGCTTCAGGAGGGCGACCATGAACCCGGCAGAACAGGAGCGAATGGCGAAGCGGTTCAGGCGGCCGCCAGGAGGTCGACAGCAAAACACAAGAAAGTTCAAAAGTTCAGGAGGCCGACTAGGAGGCCAACGGTCCAGCAGTCCAAAATCCAAGAGTTCCGGGGGCCGACCCGGAGGTCGAGAGCACAGCAGGCCAGAGATCAAAAGTTCAGGAGGCCGACCAGGAGGCCAACGGTCCAGCAGTCCAAAATCCAAGAGTTCCGGGGGCCGACCCGGAGGTCGAGAGCACAGCAGGCCAGAGATCAAAAGTTCAGGGGGCCGACCCGGAGGCCAACGGTCCAGTAGTCCATAGTCCATGAGTTCAGGGGGCCGACCCGGAGGCCAACGGTCCAGTAGTCCATAGTCCATGAGCTCAGGGGGCCGACCTGGAGGTCGAGAGCACAGCAGGTCACAGGTCAAAGATACAGTGGGCCGACCCAGACGGCAATGATGTCCAGCAGACGGCCCGGAAAGCGGCCAGCGATCCCGAGGGACAAAACGAGGCTTGGGCGACAGCAACACAACCGCAGAACCAGGCGAGGCCGACACAGAAACAGAGGCCGAAGCTGGACCAGGCGGAGGCGAAGCAGGAACAAAAGCCGAGGCTGGAACTGACGACAGCGAAACAGGAGTCGAGGCCGAAGCCGGACCAGGCGAAACACAGGCTGAAGCCGGACCAGACGAACCAGAAGCAGAAGCCGAGGCTGGACCAGGTGACAGCGAAGCAGGAGCAGGACCAGGCGAGGCAGAAGCAGAGGCCGGACCAGTCGAGGCAGAAGCAGAGGCCGGACCAGTCGAGGCAGAAGCAGAGGCCGGACCAGGCGAGGCAGAAGCAGAGGCCGGACCAGGCGAGGCAGCAACAGAGGCCGGACCAGGCGAGGCAGCAACAGAGGCCGGACTAGGCGAGGCAGAAGCAGAGGCCGGACCAGGCGAGGCAGCGACAGAGGCCGGACTAGGTGAGGCAAAAGCAGAGGCCGGACCAGGCGAGGCAGCAGCAGAGGCCGGACCAGGTGACGGCGAAGCAGGAGCAGGACCAGGCGAGGCAGAAGCAGAGGCCGGAACAGGCAAGGCAGCAGCAGAGGCTGGACCAGGAGAGACAGCAGCAGAGGCTGGACCAGGCGAGGCAGCAGCAGAGGCTGGACCAGGCGAGGCAGAAACAGAGACTGGAACAGGCAAGGCAGTAGCAGAGGTTGGACCAGGCGAAGCAGAAGCCGAGGCTGGACCAGGCGAGGCCGAAGCAGAGGCTGGACCAGGCGAAGCAGAAGCAGAGGCTGGACCAGGCGAAGCAGAAGCTGAGGCTGAAGCTGAACCAGGCGAAGCACAGGCTGAAGCTGGACCAGGCGAAGCAGAAGCTGAGGCTGAAGCTGGACCAGGCGAAGCACAGGCTGAAGCTGGACCAGGCGAAGCAGAAGCCGAGACTGAAGCTGAACCAGGCGAAGCAGAAGCTGAGGCTGAAGCTGGACCAGGCGAAGCAGAAGCAGAAGCTGAGGCTGAAGCTGGACCAGGCGAAGCAGAAGCAGAAGCCGAGGCTGAGGCTGAACCAGGCGAAGCACAGGCTGAAGCTGAACCAGGCAAAGCACAGGTTGAAGCTGAACCAGGCGAAGCAGAAGCCGAGGCTGAAACTGAACCAGGCGAAACAGAAGCTGAGGCTGAAACTGAACCAGCCGAAACAGAAGCTGAGGCTGAAGTTGGACCAGGCGAAGCACAGGCTGAAGCTGAACCAGGCGAAGCTGAGGCTGAGGCTGGAACAGGCGAAACAGAAGCTGAGGCTGAGGCTGGAACAGGCGAAGCAGAAGCAGAACCAGGTGACAGTGAGGCAGCCGCAGGTGGTGGCTGGACGGGCTCCTCGGGCCCCCCAGCTGACGTGGCAGGAGGCTGTGTAAGTTGCAGCAACACACAGTCCATAGTGGGTGAAATGAGTTTGTATGAGTTCTCAGACTGAGGTGTGGCAGAACCAGGCGAGGCGTCGTCCTCAGGCTGAGGCGCAGAAGCAACAAGCGGTAGCGCAGCAGGTGGTGGTCCTGCAGGCGGCGGCACGAGAGCCGCAGTTGGTGGCTCTGCAGCCACAGGTGGTGAAGCAGAAGATGGCCAGACGGGCTCCTTGGGCCCGCCAGCTGACGAGGTGTGAAACTGGACGGGCTCCTCAGGCCCTCCAGCTGACGAGGCATGAGGCTGACCGGGCTCCTCGGGCCCTCCAGCTGACGTGGCGTGAGGCTGGACGGGCTCCTCGGGCCCTCCAGCTGACGAGGCGTGAGGCTGAACGGGCTCCTCGGGCCCTCCAGCTGACGTTGCGTGAGGCTGGACGGGCTCCTCGGGCCCTTCAGCTGACGAGGCGTGAGGCTGGACGGGCTCCTCGGGCCCTCCAGCTGATGAAACATGAAGCTGGCTGGGTTCTCCCGAACCTCCAGCAGACGAGACGTGAGGCCGGACGGGCTCCCCGGGCCCTCCAGCTGACACTGAAATAGGCTGCACAAGCTGCACCTCCGTCTCCGGCTCCAACACGGCCTGGTTAGCAGTCCCACAGCAGCTTAGCTGAGCCTGATGGCTAGCATTTCCAGTGAAAACAGTCTCATCATAGCCGGGCTCATAACCCGGAAAGGCAGTGTCCGTTCCAATTATCTCCGGAGAAAAAACATGAGGAGCCAAGATATAGTCACTCACTTTTGTTCGTGGTGTGGAGCGCCGATGGCGCGCACGCCGCTTTTTCTTGAGAGTGGAAGACAGCGGTGCAATAGGTGGAAGTCCCTGGTAACTCCGAGGTCCCCCGAGAGCCAGTCGAGTACCCCGGAAAAAGGGCTCGTGCTCCGGAATGAGCCATGGCTTCCACCGGAGCTCCTCCTCCAATAGAGCGCAGTATATCGACTGACGCTCGTCGTGATCTAAATCAATGGTGTCCAGCGCTTCCTCGCGCTGGACCGTGGCAGGAGTATGGCGAGACTGTGATAAGGGCGTGGAAACTGGTGAGCTGAGAGGTGGTGACGCTGCGGCGAATCTCAGCGAACCGACACGAACACACTCGGGTTCCGGAGGCAGCAATGGAGATGACTGATTGTGGGGTTGTTGTGACTGGTAGGTGCTGGAAGCCATTTCCTGATTCGACAGTTCCTGGGCCCGCAGCATCTCTTTTACCCTTGTAAAAGCATCCACTATAGCCGGTGAGTCCGGGAGCTGAAGGAGGCGGGGATCCCTCTCCATAATAGCTTCAGCAACGTTGACCATCACACGCTTGCTCTTCAAATCGGGCGCTGTAAAGATGCGGTCGAGGATTGCTTGGATCCGAGCCGTCTCCTCCAGACACTCGGTGAGAGCTGAATCCGCTGGGTCCATGACTGTCGGGTCGTTCTGTCACGGCGGGGTGCGCCGATGTGCGTGGAAACAGGACCCAAAAGCAGATGACGACGAGGAGTAGTAAGGTTTCAACAGAAAGGTGATGCTTTATTAAGATGACGGCAGGGATAAACCAGGAAACCAAAACAAACTGGCAAAACACTAAGAAACAAAACACTAAAGGTACTAAGATCAAAAACTATAACTATGACTGTGGTGAAAACAAGCAAAGACAGAAACTAAGACTAAGGTCAAAATAACCAACGACCCGACAATGGCATGAAGAAAACAAAAGGCTTAAATACAGACATGAGGTGATCAGGGGAAGTGGAGACATATGGGGAAACAGCTGACAGACATAAACCTAATGACAGGACCAGGAGAGGAAAGCCAAATACAATTAACAAAGAACACATGACATTGTCAGAATAAAACAGGAAATACTAAAACTAAACATGACAACACAACTTAACAGACCTAATACGTGATGAATAAATACCAAACCCCAAAACATAGAAAACCCAGGAACAATAACCAATAACTGCCTAAACTAAAGGCAAAATAGGAAATGACACAAAAACTAATAACATATCAAAAAACAAGAAAAATACAAAGAAAACTCAGAGTGCTGGGTCGGAGACCCAGCCTGTGACACACACTACAGGTGAGGAATGGGCAGAAACAGACTTCCTAATCCACCCCCTGTTTAGGAGATTTTGGATATACTCCTTCACCTCCTTAAACAGTGGCCATGGAATGGAATTGTAGCTTTTTTGAACTGGAGTGTCATCAATTGTATTGATTTTGAGCTGTAAGCCAGGGACACACCCAATGTCTCCTTCTTCACGAGCAAACACGTCTGATTCCTCATAAAGCATTTGCCGTACCGTGCTCTGGTCAGGCTCCCGCAGGTGATCTAAATCCACATTTGGATGCCATCTTTCCTCCACACTGCAAGCCTGACGATTTTCCTTCCCATTACTTTGTTTTTCACTGGTCGGACTTGTTTGGGTAGCGCACAGAAGGGTGTCATTGTGTGGTTCTCCAGACCCCTGCATAGTTGGATGGATGTTTACAGGTGTGCTTTCAATAATTTCTTCAATGAATCCTAAGACTGCTTTTGGAGGTAAAAAAACATCATGCCTTGTTGAATTCTGGATTGGTATTCTCACTATTTTTGAGGCACCAGCCGGCACTTCAACGAGCGCAGGAAATAACTCCAACCCATCTGGCAAGTGACAGTCTACATTCGGCTCAAACAACATGACTCCTCCTCCAGGAAAAGCTCTCATGCGGCATTTCACCTGACAGATCTGACTGCGGGGGATCGTGAGTCCCTTCTTTCCAACTCTTAATACTGGACATCCTGACTCTTCCAGGGGTTGCTTTGTGTGAACCACCGAAACAAGACTTTCAGCATTACTCTTCTGAATTCTCAGGGCTTCTGAAAGGAGACTCACTAAGTTGCCGTCATCTCTTTGATCACCATTCCCTGCAATCATCTCTTGTATCACATTAAAGCCTAGTAGCGGGCTGCTCAACCCTCCTCGACTTACTAGCATGGGAACATGAATAGCGACTGAGCCATGTCTGCTACTTGTGATCTCAAGACAAACTTCTATCCACCCTTCAAACGGCACATCTGTCCCATTAGCTGCAGTGACTTTGAGTGGGTGATCTGAGAGTAGGCTTTCCAGTGGCCTAATTGTCACATTTGGCAAGGCTTTTTGCACCCAAGACTTCTCCACAATGCTTACTTGGGCCCCACTATCCAACAACATTTGAAGTTTGACCCCATCTAGATAACAAGTTACCATACACCTGTCCCCAATCAGCTGGGCAACACGCTCCCTTTTGGACACTTGACATGATTTGGAGGTCTTGGTTGAAAATGGAATTTTCTCTTTGGGGTGCAGCTTCTCTGGGATTGGGGACTCTGCATTCTCCAAGGTCACTGGTGGTCCCTCCCCAGCGACCTCACCCGGTTTCCCGACAGAGTTCCCTTTTGTAAGCAGCCAATAGCTCTGTGTCCCTCTTTTCCACATCGGAAGCAGTGTGAGCAGGTGTCATTTCCTTGGGATACACATTGGTGACATTACCCTTTAACTTCAGCCTTGGCTGACTGTTTTATGTGTGGCAAAGGGTTGTAGGTGTTTTCTGTTGCCACATTCACTACCGGTGTGATGGCTTTCTCCAAACTTTTGGCCAAAGATGACACTTGGGCTGTTAACTCCTGTATAGCACTGCGATTGGCCTGCACCTCTGCCTGTACTTGAATGGCATTCTGTTTGTCACTGTCCAGCTGGGCTGTATTGATACTGATTGCTTTTTGTTTGCATACCTGTCCCAACCTGGTTTTCCTCTCAGTGTCCTCCCTCAGTGATCTTGTGATCACGTCGAGTATAAAGTCATCAGTCACATTCATGTCTGAAATATGTGGTTGAAGATCTCGTCTGATGTGTGAGCATTTTTCGTTCATCCCCTGGTAAAGCGAATGAAGAAACACTCCCTGCACCAGTTTGCTATCATACTGGAAGTCTGTACCTTGTTTAGAAGCAAACATTATACGCTGCTTGACCCCCATTAGTCTATACATGAACTGTTGTGGGTTTTCTTTGTCATGTTGCTTTGCGTTACTTAGTTCCTGGAACAATTCAGTACTGCTCTTATCCCTAAGGTGTGCTTTAAGGAACCTTTTTAACTCAGCAAGGGTCAGGGTGTCTTTGGTCATGAGCATGTCTTTAAAGGTACCAGGCTTAATTATCTTGAGCACCGTTCTTAAGACCTCAGCTTCTGAGAACCCCTCAGCCAGACCTTCATCAATTTGTTTACATAGACAGTTAAAACTCAAATCAGAAGCTGAGTCTGAGATTTGACCACCATGTATCTTAAATTCTCTATGTGGTAACAATGCAGCAACATCTGTCAGTTTTACTAAACCAGTTACAGGATCAGCAATCACTGATGTTGGGATACTCTTTTTCACTACTGATGCTACTACTGCTGGTTCAGTCTCTGATACAGAAACAGCATCCCCTTCATCAGATGCTTGACCAAAAGCAGTTACCTGGGGTGCTTGCAGGTCATCAATGAGGTCACGAAATGCAAGCAGACGAGACATGCCCTGATCTTCGAGGCTCTTCAGTCGTTTACTTCTCAGAAAGTCAACAATAAAGTCAAAGAGCTGATGTCAGTTTCACAACAGGAAGGTTTATTCTTCCTCTGTGCCCCAAAACGCTACTCGATACCACTGCGCGTAATGCGCCCTCTAGCGGCTGGATGTAGAATAGCATTTTAAATGACAGGTACAAAAATACAATCACAACAAAACACAACAACAACTGGGCTGTTTTCCCCAGTTTAATTCTGATACTAGATTTTACTAGAAAGCTATTTTCAACTCTCTACACATGCATGTTCATAAGTGTCTGAGGTCATCTATTTATCTTAAGTAATATAAATGCTGCAGCATTGTGTCTGTGAAGGTTCTCAGTCATCCAGGTCATCATAGTCTAAGGAGCTTGCAAAGAAAAGCGTCTGGACTTCTTTAAGTTGCTTGAAGATGTTTCACCTCTCATCCGAGAAGCTTCTTCAGTTCTAAGGTCAAATGGTGGAGAGTCCCAGATATAAGCCTAGTGGGAGTTTCCCCCCACAGAGGGACAAAAGGACCCCCTGATGATCCTCTACCTAATCACATGAGCCAAGGCAAAATGCGTGTGGGTCACAATCACGCCATCGGCCAGAGGGGCCGATGGCAGCCTGGCTTCTGTCAGTCTGCCCCAGGGCAGCTGTGGCTACAACTGTAGCTGCCTCCACCAGTGTGTGAGTGTGAGAGTGAATGAATAGTGGCATTGTAAAGCGCTTTGGGTGCCTTGAAAAGCGCTATATAAATCTAATTATTATTATTATTATTATTATTATTATTATTATTATTATCAGCCAGGGATTCAGGTGCGCTCCTTGTGAAACATTAGCCCCACCCTATCATGTGATTTCCTGAGGTCAGATGGACCATTGTGTGAGTGGGCGTTAAGGCGTCTGGGAAGGGATCTCAAAACTGGATTATAGATGGCAGACAGTTGGTGTCATAAGCATTCCTCGCTTATGGACTGGACATACACACACCCACAACCACCTACACACACAATGGACAACTGTACCCTCATACACACAATAATAACATGGACTGAACCATCACTCACAACCACTAGCACTTTATATAGCCTCTGTAGAAATTATCCACATATCTCACTTATCTTAACTGCACTACTGTATAGCTCTGTGTAAATAATCATTCTGTACATACGATAGTTTTTAATTCTACAACTGTTTACAACTTGCATAGTTCCCATTTCTGTATAACTGTATATCTCAGATTTCTGTAAAGTTATTTATTTCATATTCTGTATAGTTTTTCATATTTATATCCTGTTCATATCCTGTACATAGCTTGTACTCACTACAGCCTGTACATACTTATAGTTATAGAATATTCACAACATACTTCATACTGTGTACACTATAACATACCATAATAGACCCATTTCTGTAATATACTTACATATCTATATTATTGCTAAGGTGAGCCAAGGCATGAAAATGCGTGTGGGTCACACACAACAGGACCCTCTCCACACGTTCCCTGTTGATGTAGAGGGGGGCTAAGTCAGTGCTGTGTCTCCTGAAGTCAACATTGAGCTCTTTGGTTTTCTTAGTGTTCAGTGCCAGGTTGTTCTCTGAACACCAGGCTGCCAGCTTCAGGACCTCCTCCTTCCTGTAGGCTGCCTCGTCTCCCTTTGAGATGAGTCCGACTACCGTGGTGTCATCAGCAACTTGATGATGAGATTGTTGTTGTGGGTTAAACTGCAGTCGTGGGTGTAGAGAGAATACAGGAGAGGGCTCAGCGCACAGCCCTGTGGGGTTCTCAGTGTGCGAGTGGAGGAGAGATGAGGGCGGAGCCTTACAGTCTGGGGCCGGTTTGTGACAATTTCCTTTATCCAGGCACATGTGGGGGGATGGAGGCCAAGAGTGACCAGTTTGGTGATGAGGATGTCCGGGATGATTGTATTAAAGGCTGAGCTGTAGTCCACGAAGAGCATTCGGATGTAGCTCTGCCACTGCTCTAGGTGACTCAGCACAGCGTGGAGGGCTGTGGCGATGGCGTCTTCTGTGGATCTGTTTGCGCAGTATGCGAACTGGTGGGGGTCGAACGCTCTCTGGTGGGGGACTAGTCTCTCGAAGCATTTCATGATTGCCAGCGTGAGGGCCACAGGGTGGTAATCATTCAGCTGGGTCCAAGCTCCAACAAAATAACAGCCACTTATAAATTTACAAAACACTTTACAAATATTAATGAGGTCATTTACATTTTCCCACTGTAACATTTCACAGTTCCCAACAATGCATTGTGATACTGTAAACAAAAAGCAGCCAGTAAAACACAGTTTCCTTCACACAAAATCAGTAACACAGAAAAGTAGCAGCTAAAGGTCTGCAAGGCCCGCACACAGTCCTACAGTCTGCCCTTCTCTGGGCTTTGTCATCCTCCTGCCCTGCAAAAACAAACAAAAAACCCCACAGACATCCACCCTTTCTCACTGTTTGTGTGGATCAGGCATTAGAAGTGATTAATCCTAAAATAGTTACCGTCTTCTCAATTTCAAGTCAGTCACACTTAGTCCACATCATCAGTCCAGTCACAGTCCAGTCACATGCATTCATACCAATCACTGGTGATAGTGGAAAACTGCGCACTAATTTAAGTATCCACTGACAGCAATTTTACGTCATTCCAAAAATAAAAACAATTCTTACTGCTTTTGAAATGGATTGAATCGCTACAATCCTTTTAAACACAGGACTTAGCATCTAATATGGTCAGCATCCAAAACCCATCTAATCTAGAGAAGCTCACCTCTCACCTCTCAATTAAATGTTTTATAACATCTCACTATTTACTGTGTTAACAACTAAATTTATTGTCTGATCACTGGTTGGTCAAACTGGTCTCTTTTACAAAAGTTAAACTCTTTTCCTGCAATCTGGAGAGTTAATTGGCAGCAGAGGATACACTCAGCATTTGATAACAGGTGTCTGTTAAATTTACACAATTTTAACATTGATGAGAGATAACAAGCTGATCTTCATTGCATGTGTGTGTGTTAGTAGGCAGGTTTAATGCATGTGTGTGCAGTGGAGCTGCAGATTCAGCAGGGCATGTCCTTAAAGCTGCCTTTCCTTCACATTTCTCTGTTTATGTGTGTTTGTGTGCATTTTATTTTTACCTTTGTTGCGATCTTACGGACTCTTTCTCAAATCTCCACAAGACAGTCGGCCACAGTTTTCCAATGTAATTTTCATGTGCTCTCACATTATCAACAACAGCCTTCATTTCTCCTCCATGCTCCCACTTCTCACAGCTTCTGTCTCTCATTTGTACATGCTGCTGAACACTTTACGGTTTAAGGTTTAGGGCAGCGTTGCTGTCTGTTCACCTTGTTGACTCTTGAAGTCGACGCCGTTGCTCTCGAACAGCATTTTGTCTTCAGGGAGAGATTGATTGTCCTCGAAGCTTGTTCTTCAGTGTGAGGTGTACATGAAGGTGAAGCTGTGAAATATTCAGCCAAAACACGGCTGGTGTGGTTCCAATTGTGTTAAGCTATCATTTTGTTGTGTGCTTGTGGAGGACGTTGATCCAGTTCCGTAGCCACCTGTACAAACACACTAAGACATATATTTGATATCATTTTCATCACTGCTCATTAACACTTTCCCTCTCTTATTCTTCTACATTGTAACACATCTCTTTCCATCACTCTTTGTTATACACACACCCACAGCACTTCTTACCAGAGGTGTGGACTCGAGTCCTTAATTTTATGACTTTAGACTTGACTTGAAAAAATGTTGTAAGACTTGTGACTCGACTTGGACTTTTACACCAATGACTTGGGACTTGAATTGGACTTGAACCTGTTTACATGAAAAGACTTGATATTTTACCCAAATCTAAAATTTAACGTACATATTTTATAAAAAGTGCGGACCATTAATTCATTTTATTCATTCATTCTTACCTCCATGTGTATGCAATCAAATTAACCAGATTTTAAAAACAAAAAACAAAAACGCTCAAACCAAAAATGCTGCCAAGAGTAATTTCTTTCGGTACATAAACTATGAAGTAGTCAACAAAAAACGTGCAAGAAGAGAATCACAGACGGAGATGGAACAACTTCCAACTTTGTCCGACATTTGAAGTTGCATAAAGAACCGTAGGTGGTGCTTTTTTTTTGCTACGATGACATAGCTGACTTAGCTAACTTCACCTTATTAGCAAATGTTCTCCGGGCTACGTTGATTAAACTGTTTGGCTTTAACGTGTATTATATTATTGTCAGGCTATTTTAAATCCGGTCCTGGCCCACCTTGGTGTGTAACTGAGTAGTCATGCTATACATGGCCTTTTTCTTCTGTCATTTATGTCCATACATCACATAAAATACTTTGATCTCATCTTATTAGCTGTTGTTTATTTGCAAAGGTCAGTTATTCTTAACGGGGATGCTAAACATTGCTTAATGGATCCAGTGTGTGCGTCTGATGCCCCAAAGCTGACTCAGAACCGTAACACCATCCACAGCTGCAGTATGGAACAGATGTGGGTGTGTCCTCATCTCCCAGAGGAGTCCAAATCGCCATCAAACAGCCCTACAGACACAAAAACATGTGAAAATATAAACAACCTCAGCAGACCTCTGTGAAAATCATTTACAGTATATATCACAGAATTCAAGGCCTTTATAATCACAGAATATACAGAGTACTGAAGTACTGAATCAAATTCAGCTTTTGTTTTTCATGATGTATATCGTATTAATAATTAAATTTCATTATCTGTGTCTTTACTAGAGATGGACCGATCCGATATTACGTATCGGTATCGGTCCGATACTGACCTAAATTACTGGATCGGATATCGGAGAAAAATAAAAAATGTAATCCGATCCATTAAATATCACGAAAGCACCTCACAAAACTTGCAACACGCCGTAACTCACCTCAGAACGTTAGCACGTCGGAGCAGTATGCATCACGTGATAGAGCGGCTGTGACATGCGGGACCTGTCGGTGGTCTGGATAGCATGTGGAGCTTCGCTAGCAACCTGGCATTTCATCTCCGACAAAGTTATCCCCGAGAGAAGTAAAGCAAGTGTGTAAGTCCATCTCTGAATGTTTGTAAAGCATTCCTGCGTTAAGCTTAACGAGCGACTGCCTCTCGCTCTCCGGCTGCTACTTCAATCGTGAAACTGCTTAAATCAGCTGATCGGCTTTTCTGTCGCGAGTCCGTCTTTGTTTTTGGCCCACTTTGCACCAGAAAGAGGAAACCAGCGGCTGAACAACAGCAGCACGTTTAAGCTTGATAAGCTGTTGTTAGAATGTATTTAATATTACTTTCTACTCCAGGATCTTTTTCTACGTAGCTGACGCTGGTAACTGTGCAGGGGCGGATCTAGCAAAGTGTAGCCAGGGGGGCCGATAGGGCATTAACTGGGAAAAGGGGGCACAAAGACATACTTTTCTTTCTTATTCTCATTTAAAATGTCGAGCTTTTAATAAATAATTATCTGACACCCAAAGTTTTAATTTGATGTAAAATGAATAGAAGTCAATTACTGTATATAGTGACTATTAAGTCTAATATACCCTAGTAAGCTATAGTACTTTTTCCTTTGGGAAGGTACCATCTGTGCAGTCTGCAATTTTGTTGAAGAAAGATGTTGAATCTATTTAATATTTCTTGAAAAATAATTGATTTCTGTGCATTTTTTTTCACACTGCATCAAATTAAGGTTGATTACGTCGATTAAGCATCATGAGGAGCGTGAGGGGTGGTTCCCTATTTTTTATTTATTTATTTTTGTTGTTGCTGGGAGTTGGAACCCTATTAGTTAGGTTGCTTAATATTTACGCTAAGTACTCTTTAAAATACCAGAATAGGGAGGATGGTGTAGGTCTAAGTTTATTAGATTGATCAGTATTGCTGAACTATGAAATATTTTTTTTGCATACAGGTATAACAGAATAGCTTTAGTGTAGTTGTTGTTTTAAACTTGAGTATGAACTTGCAGACTTGCAAAATGCAGCAAGATATTTTAAAAAACAGTTGTGTTGATTAAAAAACACTATATCGGATTCATATCGGTATCGGCAGATATCCAAATTTATGATATCGGTATCGGACATAAAAAAGTGGTATCGTGCCATCTCTAGTCTTTACCACACATTTGCCACACAGGTGTAGATACTGTGGGTTCAGTGAATGCTGAAATTGCACCGTTGCCAGTTCACAAAATGTAACACTGAACACTCCTTAACTGAAAATAAATTGTGTAATCTCTAATTATCCAGCCAGAGGCAAAGGCTTTATCACGTTGACCTGAACTTCCTGAAGTAAGTCATAGAACAAAGCAGATGAAAGAAGCACAGCATCGTCTCAGTCTCTTGGAATGAGGCACTCCCCATATCGTCGACTAATTACAGTTCCATTATTCAATAAAGAAAGTGGAAAATTATACATTATACAGGCATTGTTTTACATGAAACTGCCTTCAACCTGACACCAATTCAGATCTTTATAAAGAGGAATGTAGGTCGTTATGTGATTTTTTTTCTTACAGCCTGACCTTACTCTTAAATCTCATCTTACATCTTACACTGTGGTTCCTGCTTCCTCCTTTTTTAAAATGAATCCTTCTTTTTATCTTTTCATCTATCTTAATTTTAAATTATATTTCTAAACATAAGAAAACATGTATTATTAGATGAACGATAGACTCTTTCACTTTCCCTCTCTGGTGCTTAAGCAGAAGCACTCGGCCTCACCCAGCCTAACAGATGTTGAGATTTCTTGTGGCTTTCAAAACACACACTAAATCACTGTTAAAGCCACAGCGGTATGTAAGCAGATACTTCCTTGTTGACACATCTGACAGTGATGAAGTGAACACTTAGAACAACAGTGTTACCTGATGCTTTGTATTTAAAGGCTGAAAGAGCTCAGCAGACTTCAAATCTCCGTGATGAATGCACTGAAAAGAAACAAAGATCTTTTGTCAACGTAAAGACTTGTTCTTCATTTTCTCACAGGTTCAATGAAGCATCTAGTTTGTCTTGAATTTACCTTTAAACTCTGACCCAGACTCAAGAAATGAACAAAGAGAAAATGTGACTGTATTTCATAGATAAAATATATGTTAGAATTGTAAAAAAGCTAAAGAAAATTTGTTTTCATAGTCTTCACTACTTTCCAGAAAGGTACGCCATGCAGTGATAAACACAGATTTAACCAATAGCAAAGTTCATGCATAATCCTCAGCATTTTTTTCTGTATAGTACAAATAACACACCAGTACAGTGTGTACAGTTTTGCAGTACTTTACTTTGAAGTTTTTGATTTGAGGACAGTTCTCCTTCAAAATAACAACTTTTCACTTCAGAAATCATTCAGAGCTTCACAGACTGTCCTGTTTTCAAAGGTTGTTCTGCATGAAATCTAAACAATGAAAGCTATGACGTGTTTTTATTATGAAGCGATTCAGACGTCATACACAATTTTCAAGTCTTTTTCTTTCAGCTGTTCCCTTTATGCTGTTGTATTAGCCTGTGGTGGACTGGTCACATGCCCAGGGTCCACCCAGCCTATTGCTCTCTCACTGCTTTTATCTGAAACTACGTAGTGCCACTGCCCCAGCTGAACAAGTTGAAGTGAACTATAGCAATGGTTTAGAAAAACAAATAGTATTCTGGTAAGAGTAAGAGAGAAACGAAAAGTAAAACACCTCAGCTTTGTTTGCACAGCACCATTGTGCTGTAAAACTTTGACTGTTAACTGTTAAAATCCAGCTATTAACAGAATTAGATCAGTAATGTGCACAATGAAACGCGATGCACACATTTACCCACATGGTCCAACAGTAACTGGGACATCTGTGATCTGACAGTAAATAACATTTTGTGCACATTGTGCAGGTCAGCTGTTCCACATGGAGTTCAGTTTTATACAGCAGAGCAGTTTGTAGTAACAGAGAGAGAATAATTTGAGCTGCTCTGAGCAGAACGCTGATTTTTACTAAAGTGAACCGACTGTGTTTTTGTAAATAAATGAAAGCGCCCTCTTAGTAGATCACCCTGTCATTGCAACATCACGATAATTTCCCCTGGTTAATAAATTGATATCATAGCCTATAAAATCCATCTTATTTAGGTAAAGTTTCCTCCATCCATTACCCGTTTCCAGCTGTCAACATTGATTCATGATAATCCTGAAGACTGCAATACAACAGTGAACCTTATAGATTTAATTATACAAACAAAAGCAAACTTCAATAACTGATGCAGATCATAATCTTTACATAAATCTGTGCTCTTCATGCAGCGACAACACTGATTCTCCTTTCTTTAGGATTTAGAATTTATTATGGCAGCCATGCAGGTACTTCACATCATGTCTCTCAGCGAAATGGAATATAGGAGCACGCTCTTTATCTCCCCAGAGTCCTTAGTCATGTCTGTTCCCTTCACAGTAGTTCCTACCTCCCTGTGTTTCCCCCACGAGCTTCTATGTTTTATGGATTCTGTTTTCCCTTAAAAACAAGATCGCTTCATTGGACATCTGTCTGCACATGAGTCTGCATTCACTGTCCAACTGGACACAGTTTAAGATCTGTAACCTCCAGACTTTGATATCACATCATTTGAAGACCTGGGGCATAAATTCTGTCTGAATAGAAAACATTTACAAGTATCAATTGTAAAAATGTAAAGTTTTGTAAAAGCATTGTAAAGTACAGGAAGATTTAGGACATCATATGGCATTCATACAAGCTTTAAGTGATTGTAGTGATAAAACCTAACAGTTCTCTTCTGTTAAGATTCTGTCAGAATATGTTTGCATCTGAATATACTGAATGAATCTTAATACGATTCTTTGTTGTAAACATATACTGTTAATGTGAATTTAAGTACTGTGAGACTTCAAAACTGTCTTTAAAGGACTGTTTTTTCAGGTGTAACCTTACATTTAATGAATAATAATAATTCAATTAAATTCAATTTTATTTACACAGCGCCAAATCACAACCACAGTTGCCTCAAGGTGCTTTGTATTGTACAGTAGACCGTACAATAATAGATACAGAGAAAAACCCAACAATCATATGACCCCCTATGAGCAGCACTTTGGCGACAGTGGGAAGGAAAAACTCCCTTTTAACAGGAAGAAACCTCCGGCAGAAACAGGCTCAGGGAGGGGCGGGGCCATCTGCTGTGATTGGTTGAGGTGAGAGAAGGAAGACAGGATAAAGACATGCTGTGGAAGAGAGACAGAGATTAATAACAGATATGATTCAATGCAGAGAGGTCTGTTAACACTCAAATAATTCATTGGTTGAACATAATTTTATCCATATTCCATCTAAGCAAATCATGTCATATTAATCCATCTTGATTTTGTTGCTTCAACATGATATATGTTTGTAAGTATAACATAATATTCACATTAACATTCAATTAATTTGACTTTTATTCAGTTAACATGTTTGTACCAATTCATGTTATATTGTTTGAACACTTTGGCACGTCAAAAGTCAGTCTTGTTACATGAACTAGTAAATATTTGTTTGTTACACCAATGTTAATCTTGTTGAATTAACAAATGTAATGTATGTCTGTGGTACTCACACCAATTGTGTTTCAGTTAGTGTTTGTATTGCTCATGGAAACATTACTTTTAACTCAATGAAACGTACATAAACGATAACTTGCAAAACCAACTCTTTTATTTTGCTTGGACATTCTTAAAACAGTTGGCAGGATCTCAGCTCAGCCCAGCTTTCTCCCCTTCAACCGTCTCATACTAACCTTATTAGCTACCTTCATAGGAAGTTAAAAAAAAAAAAAAAAAAAAAAAAAAAATGCGCCCACATTTGGAGTGGCTCAAAGCTAATAGATCACTGAGCTCACTAGCTGAGTAAATAACGGGTACATTTAGAATCATTCTTTAACAGAAACACATGTAGGAGACCACAGAACAATCAAGACATGCTGACTGAAAGAAAAATAGTCTGTAGAATAGTTTGCCAACAAAGAATAATATCCCCAAAGCAACTCTGGTAAAATGTAGTAAAATATGCATTGCAAGCAAAAGCATGAATTTTAACACAATTTAACATTCAGCATTACTATGTTTCTTGCATACATCCATTAGTGCTCCATGTAATCAGGCTGTATCCATTAATGGTAACTTTAGTCTATTTAACGTGTGGAGAAAACATTTAATAAGTTTGAGAACAACTGCTCCACTCAAACAATTTGGGAAAACCTGTGGGTACATTTCCTTTGTAACAATTGCCCATCTTGCACAAATCAGTGTTTAAACTGCAAGTGTATGAGACTTTAACTTATGAACTAACAATCTTTGTCTAATGTCCACTGAGCAAACCACAAAGTCCTTATGAACATTTTATAACTTACAATTTTGAACCCTAACCCTAAACACAAATTTGCATTGCAGAAATATGGAAAAATATCTGGCTTCCCTGAATCTGAAACCTCTGCCCATCCAGCTTCATGATAATCTTTTGCAAGACTTCAAAAATGCATTTGAGCTCCGGTGGGTAGCTTAGGTTCAGGCAGTATATCAGTCCAAATAAAAGAGCACAAGCAATTGCAATGCTCCTCAAACCAGTGAGAATCTCCACACCTCCAATCCTGACACCGATGTTCTCTGGGTCATCTCCAGGCTCCACACCCTCCTGCTGTAGGACATACACTCCCATCACAGTTTGTTCCATGGCTTCAGCGTGGCCTCAGTGTTCTGTGATGTGAAATATAATGAGTCTAGATATGCAAAAAAAAAAGAAAGGAAAAAAAATGCTGATATGTTTAAATTTGACATTAAACAAAACAATAATGACAATATTTAGCTTTTAGGCAGCAGTTCGAAAAAGGAATACTTTGTTTGGAAAGACCAAAAGGCAAGTACTCATCTATCTCAACAAAATCAGACACAAAATGAGGCAACCAAACAGGTTTGTCTCTTTATTTTGATCAAGATTAGCCATGCGACTTCATCAACTAATATAAGACTGACGCTTATATAATTTGTATAACTGTCACGGGGTGCCGAGGCAGGCCGTGTGGATTAATAACGGACCCAAGATGCAGACTGCTTAAGTGGAGGGTGAGCTTTATTAACAACAGGTGAAGTACAACAAAAAAGGGTGGCGAGAAACAGAACGGTAAAAACTCTAAACTGGGAAAACTAAAACTAAACACAAAGCCAGAACACGAACGAGGGTACCTTGCAGGGAGAATGCCCAGGAAGCCGGAGGAATAAACACAGAATGACGGAGGGGAATAACGCAGACGAACCAGCAACTAACAGAGGCAGACACGAGGTTAAAATACACAGAAGGATAACGAGGGGATGAGACACAAAAGGAGGGCACAGCTGGGAGTAATCCGACCTGATGAGACAGGGGAAAAGTAAATGGTAAATGGTAAATGGCCTGTATTTATATAGCGCCTTACTAGTCCCTAAGGACCCCAAAGCGCTTTACATATCCAGTCATCCACCCATTCACACACACATTCACACAAAGTAAACTGAACACACTGAGAACAGACACGGACCTTCAAAGTAAAATAGGAAACACATACACGTAATGACATAACACACCAACTTAACACAGACTGGGGGACACAGAACATAAGAACATGAACCATGAAACAGAAGAGTACAAACACCCAAGGTACCCAAAACCACAGAATACCAATGAACTAAACATAAACACGGAGTCACAGACTCCGGACCATGACAATAACAATATGAAAACAACTTAGGACTTTTGCCTACCATATGTATAGATATTTTTGCTCATAAAATTGGCATGTTATGGGCATAAAAAGTTCTTAAACACAGGTCTAACCATTTTAGCACACACCTTGGAGATGGTCCCCATGATGTGTCTCATTTTTCTTCCAGCCCTCCACCTTTGCCTCTAAAGATCTCCATCATCTAGCTCAGAAAAGAATGTGGATAGCAGTGGTACTGTCAATATGTGCAGGAGTTCCTTGTCAATCTGAAAAACATGAACATGATGCCAAAAACCAAAGAAAAAAACAGATTAATAATAACAACAACAATACTACTACTACTGCTAATAATAATAATAATAATAATAATAATAATAAGTCAAACATATGAAACTTACTGTTATTGTTGAGGAGGTGTAAGAATCTCAGAGCATGGGAATGTGGCTTTATTTTGCGACATATTTCTGAGGAGAGAAATTATTTAATTAAAATAAAATTATTACTCTTGATGAATTTGTGTTAATATCTACATACTGTGAAATGTGAAGACTGTTAGTCAGCCTTAATGAAGAGCACCAGAGAGCAGAGAAACTAGGACCCGAACAAAGATCCACCTGAATCATTCTGAATTCAAAACAAAAAGAAAATGCACATGCAATTATTGTGACAGTTTGGCTCCACACACTCCCTGATATATAAAGCTCCTCTAAGTTACCACACTACATGGGTAAAACATTTAACAAATAGTATTTATCTCTCACACTCCTAACCTAAATAAATATATGAAGAGATATGTGAGCAACTTACCTTACTGTCAAGTATACCAAAGGAGGAACTCCACGTGCGCTCGTTAGCGTCTCAACGGACTCATCTGGTGGGCGTGGAGCATGCGCAATGCATGACACTATCGTAGTCGTTGGTTTGATGGACCTCATTCTCATTGGACTGCCATGAATGAATTTAACTCATCAGAATTTTCTTTGACTCATATTCAACAAAAAACAATGAATCATTTAATACCCATAAAAATGATTTCTTCATGCAATGTAAACATATTACTGCTTTGCTAATCAAACACATGCCCTAGTTGATTTTTTTTTTGAGTGCACATAGTGAGTGAGGAAGGTGACTGGAAAGGAAAAACTCAATGCATCATGGGAATCCCCGGCAGCCTACATCTATTGCAGCATAACTAAGGGAGGATTCAGGGTCACCTGGTCCAGCCCTAACTATATGCTTTAGCAAAAAGGAAAGTTTGAAGCCTAATCTTGAAAGTAGAGATAGTGTCTGTCTCCTGAATCCAAACTGGAAGCTGGTTCCACAGAAGAGGGGCCTGAAAACTGAAGGCTCTGCCTCCCATTCTACTTTTAAATACTCTAGGAACAACAAGTAGGCCTGCAGAGCGAGAGCGAAGTGCTCTAATAGGGTGATATGGTACTACAAGGTCATTAAGATAAGATGGGGCCTGATTATTTAAGACCTTGTATGTGAGGAGCAGGATTTTGAATTCTGGATTTAACAGGAAGCCAAAACAGGAGAAATCTGCTCTCTCTTTCTAGTCCCTGTCAGGACTCTTGCTGCAGCATTTTGGATCAGCTGAAGGCTTTTCAGGGAGTTTTTAGGACTTCCTGATAATAATGAATTACAGTCGTCCAGCCTGGAAGTAATAAATGCATGAACTAGTTTTTCAGCGTCACTCTGAGACAGGATATTTCTCTCCCTTAGAGATAGGGTGAGAGTTTCTGCCATCCGGGAGGGGCTCAGAGTAGAGCCGCTGCTGCTCCACATCGAAAGGAGCCAGCTGAGGTGGTTTGGGCACAAGGATGCCCCCTGGGCGCCTCCTGGGTGAGGTGTTCCAGGCATGTCCCACCGGGAGGAGGCCCCGGGGCAGACCCAGGACACGCTGGAGAGATTATATCTCTCGGCTGGCCTGGGAACGCCTTGGTGTTCCCCCGGATAAGCTGGAGGAGGTGGCTGGGGAGAGGGAGGTCTGGGCCTCTCTGCTTAGGCTGCTGCCCCCGCGACCCGACCCTGGATAAAGCAGAAGAAGACGGATGGATGGATGGAATGATAAAAAAGGAAACATCACAAAAAACACTTAAGGTCATGAAAATTTATTGTTTATTGAAAAGTATGGGTATTGGTACCAGCGATACTGGCCCGTATTTACTTGGTATTGGATCAATGCCAAAATATGCAGTATCGCACTCCGCTACTGTTTGTGGTTCAAGCTGCAGCTGGAACATTTGGCTTGACTTGGAGGAGAGGAAAACGAGGACTGAAATGCACGCTTGTGGGGAGAATGAGAGAAGTCCAGGCCTTTGTAGCAGAGGTCAAGGGCACCTGAAGGGGAGGTGCATGAGTTCACCATTTATAGCAACTTCTTGGAAAAACATACGATATTCTAGTGAGACAAAGAGAGGATCAAAAAGCGAAATACCTCTGCTTTGTTTGCACAGCACCATTGTGCAATGAAGCGGTGCCAAAAAGAGCCGTGCTGTTTTTCTGAATGCCATTTGACTGAAGAAACAAAACTATTAAATGTCTGACAACTGATATCACAATAAAAAAAATCTAAAAACTGAAATAAAATCCCCACGGAGAACTTACAAACATAGAAAGGCGCTGCAGAGACTGAAATGCTGTGAGGCAGAGCTAATTACTGAGCCAGGATTCTACACCTATTATTATTACATCCACATGACTGTGAGTTAGTCACCTTCACAAAGCACAGTGTTTTATCCTGAGGTCATTGTCCATCTGGACTCGCTGATTCTTTATTCTGTTGTGTATCTATGTGAAAGACACAAAAATTCAGAGACCAAACTCTAAATGTAAAACATTTAATTTAAAATTGTAAAACAAAAGATCAAACAGTTTAACAGTTTTTAAGAACCCATGAAAATGCAAATCAGAATAACTCTGACTATTATCCTCACACTGCAATAATGTGAGTTTGATACACATGAAATCCTGTCATCTAAAAATATAAGAATATGTACTGTGACACAATAAAAAAAAAGCTGTATCAACACCGGCCAGTGCTCAGGCAGGCTTCATATCCCTGTATGTGATGGTACAGTTAGTATACGACCTAGGCAGAGGAACAGGAAGTAGCTCAGACTGGAAGGAAAACCAGATCCGGTGTGACCTTTGATGTGGGTGGCACTTGAACATGCTGTGTGGAACTGAGACGGTCCAACGGTTATAAGAATTTGCTGGCAAACCATGAATGATGAATAATGAAGTGGGTGAAGTAAGAGAATGGATGGAGACATGGAGCAGGTAAAAGTGAGAAGCCTAGACAGCTCCCGCATGAAGGCAGTAGACAGGACAAGCTGAGAAAATTAAACTGGGCAGAGCCTCTGTTCGCATTCAATTTTGGTCCCAGCATTAAAGGTTATTAATGTATTAATGTACTAACTTAAACCAAACATTAAAACACTTTCTAAGGCATCTTAAATATCAATTATTAAATATTCCACCAGGTGTTTCTTTTATTTGCTAATTTTATCATTTCTTTTTACATTAAGACCCTGTTCCCTCTTTGTTTAGAAGCTGGGCTGTGCGCCACCCTGTATTTTGATCATCTGATTTTAAACCGTTCTACATGTATGCATATGATTGAAAAATGAAACTAAAACTATGCAGTGCAACTGCAAACAAAAAGCAAAATACCTCTGCTTTGTTTGCACAGAGCATTGTGTGATCGAAAGAGTTGCAAAAAAAGAGCCGTGTTGTTTACCTGAAGGCCATTTGACTGATCAAACCAAATTATTAAATGTCTGAGAACGCACATGTCTTTAGCTTTACATTTTCAAGCACATGGAGAACATCCAAACTACACAGAAGGCCTCTGCAGCGCTAATAACTGAGCCAAAATACTGCACCTATTACTATTGAATTATGTAGTGTCAGTTTAATTCTGGGGTTATTGTTCTTTGTTCTCTCGTTTATTTATGTAAAAGAAACCAAAGAATGAGATAAAACTCTAAATTAAAATGAAAAAAAGAGCGAACCCACTCTGGACATGCTCTGAAAAGGAAAATGTAAATCAGAATAGCTGATTTATTATCCTCACACTCCAGTGATGTGAGTCTGTAATGTAAAAATACATGTATTTGTGCTGCACTAAAACCTGGTGTGATGTGAGAAAATTCTGAAAGTGAACTTTTCAACTTTTTCTTGAAAGAAGTGTTACGAATGAAATGCAGGCTTGCAGTTATATGTGTGATTTGACAGAATCTAAATATAATTCTTTGTTGTAAACATGTACTGTTTATGTGAATTTAAGTACGTGAATTTGCTACCCCCCCAAAAACCCATCTCCATAGAGACTGTGTCAGCTTCCAAAAAGACAAAAAACAAACTAAAAACCAGCAACAAACAATGTAAACATAAACAATCACAAAGAAAGAACAATACAGTATCCACATCTGAACCAAAGAGTAAAACAGTGAAATGTGGATTATTAAATATTAGGTCTCTCTCCTCCAAGTCTCTGTTAGTACATGACTTAATAATTGATCAACAAATTGATTTACTCTGCCTTACAGAAACCTGGTTGCAGCAGGATGATTATGTTAGTTTAAATGAATCAACACCCCCGAGTCATTCTAACTACCAGAAATCTCGAAGCACAGGCCGAGGGGGAGGTGTGGCAGCAATTTTTCACACCAGCCTATTAATCAACCAAAGACCCAGACAGACTTTTAATTCATTTGAAAGCCTGATGCTTAACATTGTCCACCCCAGCTGTGAAACTCAGAAACCAGTCTTACTTGTTATCATCTATCGTCCACCTGGGCCTTACACAGAGTTTCTGTCTGATTTCTCAGACTTTTTATCTGATTTAGTTCTGAGCTCAGATAAAATAATTATTGTGGGTGATTTTAACATCCATGTAGATGCTAAAAATGACAGCCTCAACATGGCATTTAATCTGTTATTAGACTCAATTGGTTTCTCTCAAAATGTAAAAGAACCCACCCACCACTTTAATCACACTCTAGATCTTGTTTTAACATAAGGCATAGAAACTGAACATTTAACAGTGTTTCCTGAAAACCCTCTCCTGTCTGATCATTTCCTGATAACATTTACATTTACAATAATTGATTACACAGCGGTGGAGAGTGGACTTTATCACAGTAGATGTCTTTCTGAAAGCGCTGTAACTAAGTTTAAGAATATAATCCACCCACTGTTATCATCTTCAATGCCCTGTACCAACACAGAGCAGAGCAGCTATCTGAACGCTACTCCAACAGAGGTCGATCATCTTGTTAATAATTTTACCTCCTCACTACGTACGACTCTGGATACTGTAGCTCCTGTGAAAACTAAGGTCTCTAATCAGAAGTACCTGACTCCGTGGTATAATTCTCAAACACGTAGCCTAAAGCAGATGACTCGTAATCTGGAGAGGAAATGGCGTGTCACAAATTTAGAGGATCATCATTTAGCCTGGAGAAATAGTTTGCTGCTTTATAAGAAAGCCCTCCGCAAAGCCAGAACATCTTACTATTCATCACTGATTGAAGAAAATAAGAACAACCCCAGGTTTCTCTTCAGCTCTGTAGCCAGGCTGACAAACAGTCAGAGCTCTTTTGAGCCAACCATCCCTTTAACGTTAACTAGTAATGACTTCATGAACTTCTTCACCAATAAAATTTTTATCATTAGAGAAAAAATTACCAGTAATCATCCCACAGATGTAATATTATCTACAGCTACTCTTAGTACCACTGATGTTAAGTTAGACTCTTTTTCTCCAATTGATCTTTCTGAGTTAACTTCTATAATTACTTCCTCCAAACCATCAACGTGTCTTTTAGACCCCATTCCTACAAAACTGCTCAAAGAAGTCCTGCCATTAATTAATTCTTCGATCTTAAATATGATCAACTATCTCTAATGATCAGCTATGTACCACAGGCCTTCAAGCTGGCTGTAGTTAAACCTTTACTCAAAAAGCATCTCTAGACCCAGCAGTCTTAGCTAATTATAGGCCAATCTCCAACCTTCCTTTATATCAAACATCCTTGAAAGAGTAGTTGTCAAACAGCTAACAGATCATCTGCAGAGGAATGGTTTATTTGAAGAGTTTCAGTCAGGTTTCAGAGCTCATCACAGCACAGAAACAGCTTTAGTGAAGGTTACAAATGATCTTCTTATGGCCTCTGACAGTGGACTCATCTCTGTGCTTGTCCTGCTAGACCTCAGTGCAGCATTCGATACTGTCGACCATAATATCCTATTAGAGCGATTAGAACATGCTGTAGGTATTACAGGTACTGCGCTGCAGTGGTTTGTATCATATCTATCTAATAGACTCCAGTTTGTGCATGTAAATGGAGAGTCCTCTTCACACACTGAGGTTAATTATGGAGTTCCACAGGGTTCAGTGCTAGGACCAATTCTGTTTACATTATACATGCTTCCCTTAGGCAGCATCATTAGAAGACATAGCATACATTTACACTGCTATGCAGATGACACCCAGCTCTATCTGTCCATGAAGCCAGATAACACACACCAATGAGTTAAACTGCAGGAATGTCCTAAAGACATAAAGACCTGGATGGCCGCTAACTTTCTGCTTCTTAATTCAGATCAAACTGAGGTTATTGTACTCGGCCCTGAAAATCTTAGAAATATGGTATCTAAGCAGATTCTTACTCTGGATGGCATTACCTTGGCCTCCAGTAACGCTGTGAGGAACCTTGGAGTCATTTTTGACCAGGACATGTCCTTCAATGCACATATTAAACAAATATGTAAGACTGCTTTCTTCCATTTGTGCAACATCTCTAAAGTTAGAAATATCCTGTCTCAGAGTGACGCTGAAAAACTAGTTCATGCATTTATTACTTCCAGGCTGGACGACTGTAATTCATTATTATCAGGAAGTCCTAAAAACTCCCTGAAAAGCCTTCAGCTGATCCAAAATGCTGCAGCAAGAGTCCTGACAGGGACTAGAAAGAGAGAGCAGATTTCTCCTGTACCATATCACCCTATTAGAGCACTTCGCTCTCGCACTGCAGGCCTACTTGTTGTTCCTAGAGTATTTAAAAGTAGAATGGGAGGCAGAGCCTTCAGTTTTCAGGCCCCTCTTCTGTGGAACCAGCTTCCAGTTTGGATTCAGGAGACAGACACTATCTCTACTTTCAAGATTAGGCTTCAAACTTTCCTTTTTGCTAAAGCATATAGTTAGGGCTGGACCAGGTGACCCTGAATCCTCCCTTAGTTATGCTGCAATAGACGTAGGCTGCCGGGGGATTCCCATGATGCATTGAGTTTTTCCTTTCCAGTCACCTTTCTCACTCACTATGTATTAACAGACCTCTCTGCATTGAATCATATCTGTTATTAACCTCTGTCTCTCTTCCACAGCATGTCTTTTATCCTGTCTTCCTTCTCTCACCCCAACCGGTCGCAGCAGATGGCCCCGCCCCTCCCTGAGCCTGGTTCTGCTGGAGGTTTCTTCCTGTTAAAAGGGAGTTTTTCCTTCCCACTGTCGCCAAAGTGCTGCTCATAGGGGGTCATATGATTGTTGGGTTTTTCTCTGTATCTATGAGGCGACTTTTGTTGTGATTTGGCGCTATATAAATAAAATTGAATTGAATTGAATTGAAGTACTGTCAGATTTTAAAACTGTCTTTAAAAGAATCAAAGTAGAAACTATCACGTGGATTAAACTGGTTTTCAGGCGTAACCCTGTGTTTACAGGATAACAATAACACGGTCTGTGTGCCAGGAATCAGATAAGTTAGGTTTCATTTACTCATTTACAGTATATATATGTTTTTAAACAGGTGTGTTTTCCTGCTCAGACCAGTTTTGCAGCTCCTATTGTTCTCTCACATAGCGTGCATGCCACTAGACTTGGCAGGACTGTGCCCTGCTTCGTATATAAAGATGCTGCAGGTGGATGTGAGCAGCATCTCTGGAGACAGAGGTGGGTTTGGAGGATCATGGCGTCCACACTGATGCTCCTGCTTCAGCTGCTCCTGGTCTCACTGGTGTCTGCTTCTCATTACTTTGGGGGAACCACGACCTACACCTACAAAGGAAGAAACCCTGATGGCTCTTTTAATGTGAGATAGACAACGTTTAACTGTACTTAATGTTAATGACAGATAATAAGTGAAGCTGTTGTCCCGACTGTGGCAGGTCTGATTATTCTGATAGAATAAACTTTCACTTTTCAGCCTTTTCCTTGAATTCCTTAATTTTTGCTTCTTAACTTATGCATGCATTTTAAACACTTTGTCTTTTATTAAAGTTTAAACAAATACTAAACTTTATTTTTTTAAACTATTGAGAACAACTAATAAATGTTCATCAATGAAAATATTATGAAAAACACAATAATAATAATAATTATGATGATGATGAAGATGATTATTATTGTGTTTCACTTTCTTCACCTCTAAATCCAGAGTGCCTTGACTAATCAATGGCTGCAGACATGGCTTCCATGACCTACATTTGTTATTGATTGTGTTAAAATTGTGATCACATGATCAAACGCAGATACAGAACCTTCTTCATACTGATAACGTGGAGTAAAACTGAAATAACTGGTGAGAATCTGACTGAGTTGATTATATGATATTTGCTATAGGTTCAAATTCGGGACAGAGACACCTATGATGGATGTTACGACACCCTCGGCTGGTATTGTTCCAGTGGATACTGTGGCTACACCTCCACAAGTCAGAGAGGCACACTGGACAGCAGCACCAGTGCTCCACTCTATAACAGACAATGGTGTGAAGCTGAAACCGTCACCACGCGGGTCGTCCCGAGCAACAGACCTTTTGAAATGCGGTGAGCATTTTTCATTTTAAGTATGAAGATGTTGTTGATGTGCTTTATTATGTGTGACTATTGGTTACAGTTACTGAGTTGAAGTCATCTTATTCATTATATAACTTCCTGTTTAGTGACTTACTTCGTTATTTCCAAACAAACCAGGGCAGCCAGCTGCTGCTGGATCCCCACACGTACCTCTTACTGGGGCCATTCATGGTACTTGAACACTCTTGTGGATTTGGGAGAAAGATCCGACACTGGAAAACCAAACAGAGCACCAGAAGTTGCCATCCTACCTTTCCTCAGGTAAGCTTCCTGAAACTGATTTAAACTATTAGCCTCTGAACTGAAATCTGAATTTCAAAATGTCAGCAAAACCTGCTTCTCTCAAAAAGGGAAACAACATGCTCATTTGTTTTTATCAACCAGCAGTCAAATTAAAACATTATACTTACTGACCAAGCATCATTTAAGCAGCCAGGACTTATTTGGTAATTTTGGCTGTGAAATCTATAAGTGAATGCTTTTGCCCCCTTTTCAGAACAACCTTATCATTTTACATTATTGTATCGTTATGACAACGGAACAACAGTATAAAAAATTAAAAACGAACTTTGTTTTTTCAGATTTATAGTTAACTGTAAACGCATATTTAACAAAATGTAACACAACATCGATTTTCAATATCAACAATGCTAAATATGATATTTAGCATAGCACGTTTTGCACACATTTAAAATATGTGCAAAACGTTTTTGAGCCGGGCCACTCAGTTTTGTAAATCTCCAGGCCTTATTGGGGGCGTTGCTGCTTCTCCACACCCACCTCTCTGCTCGTGCGTCATCAATTTTTACTTGTGATTGGACTGAAACCGTTGCATTTTCCCTCTAGCGTAAACGACGTCGGAGTTACAGTCATTTAAAAAGCACTTGTAAAGGGTTAATTTAATTTACAGTGAGAACTCTACCAGTTGCTGTATAATTACTTCTTTCATTTAGATTTATTTTTAAGTCTATTTTTCCTTCAGCTCTGTCATTAAACATATTTTTCTTTTTACCTTTTTGATCAATTTTCTATACAAGATAATCATGCCAGTGCTTGACTCATGTTACTGTGTGAGACACTGAGAGAGACTTTGTTAATGTGTTTATTAAAGAGTTCCTGAAAACTGCCCACGGACATACAAGCTGATGTCCTTTGATCCTGATGGAGACAAAGTCAGATGCAGATATGGAAATCCAGGAAGTGCAGAGTGCTACGGCTGCACCCAACATTCAGGCTTCCACTTAGACCAGGTTAGCTGATGTTCTAATGCACTGTACAATAACTCACTTGTGGTTTTTCCCTTTTAACTCCAAAATGTCCCACTGTCAGGACTCCTGCACGTTACATTACCAATACACTAATGCTGACCCCAGGGTGAATGCATTTGAGTTGGTGGTGGAGGATTTCCCACAAGGACACATCAGTCTGAGATACTCCGATGGATCCCAGTCCTCCAGGTCTCCTCTGTCCGCTCCTACTACAACTACAGCTGCACCATGGTGGTGGTGGGGGTCAACGACAGCTGCCCCCACTACCACATCATGGTGGTGGTGGACAACTACAGCCGCTCCTACTACAACTACAGCTGCACCATGGTGGTGGTGGGGGTCAACGACAGCTGCCCCCACTACCACATCATGGTGGTGGTGGACAACTACAGCTGCCCCCACTACAACTACAACAGCCGCTCCTACTACAACTACAGCTGCCCCCACTACAACTACAGCTGCACCCACTACAACTACAGCTGTGCCCACTACAACTACAGCTGCCCCCACTACAACTACAGCTGCCCCCACTACAACTACAGCTGCACCCACTACAACTACAGCTGTGCCCACTACAACTACAGCCGCTCCTACTACAACTACAGCTGCCCCCACTACAACTACAGCTGCACCCACTACAACTACAGCTGTGCCCACTACAACTACAGCTGCCCCCACTACAACTACAGCTGCACCCACTACAACTACAACAGCCGCATCCACTACAACTACAGCTGCCCCCACTACAACTACAGCTGCCCCCACTACCACACCATGGTGGTGGACTACGGGCAGACCGCTGCAGGCGACCTCTCTTCCCCTCAGTAAACTACCGTTGCAGTTCTCTTTCGTTGGTAAGGCCCATTGTTGTCTCAGTGTTTGATGATGTGATGATGCAGCACACTCCGCTCTGCTCTGTTCTCAGCATGTTGCTGCTTTCATGACTCTGCACATGAAGACAGTGGTAACTGTGGTAGAAACAGCTGATTGCAGCAGACCTATTTACTCATGTGACCCACAGTTTATCTTAAAAACTTAATATTAGTTTTACCTGTTTGCACTGAATTCTTCAGCAGCCCAAGAACCAAACTCCACTTCACGTGTTTGTTTAAAGCCTTAAACTTTTGCTATGCAGACAGCTGCTTCTTCCTGTTTGGTAATGGATGCTTATTTGTTACTACTCTAACTGTACTCCAGTGGATCCACCTGCTCCTTCATGCCAGGAGGGACTATACTTGCCCCAGTTTGTGCACCCAACACCTGCACACGGACAGCGCATTCATGCAGAGGTCAACAAAGAGGTGGAGATCAGAATCAAAGCACAGGCTTCATATGCAGCGTGAGTGAGACAAAGCTTGATTAAGGAGGCCTGATGGCAGCGAAGCATTATTATCACTTCAGCAGGAAAGCTCAGCTCAGCATTAATGAGCTAATCCTTGTTTCCTTCTGTGGTTTTCTTACAGAATACAAGATATCATCATGAGCGGGCCAATGAATATGACCAAGCACAGAACCACACATAATGAGTTTGTGCTTCGGTGGACGCCGTTCTCCAGCGATCTGGGAGATTATTTCCCAGTGTGCTTTGCTGTTGAATCAGCGACAGGGTTAGCCTCGGTTTCATTCCTTTAAACACAGAAATAGTTTGGGAGAGCAAAGTCATGATTGGACTCTTTGTGGGTTTTTCAGGTCAGCAGTGACCAGTTTTCCAGGCAATACCCACTCTCATAACCACGGCACCCCGACTTCACAGTAAGTGACTTTTTGTTGTTTTTAGTGCTTTAAAAAAATGGATTTTCTGCCTAGGTGTGAGAAGTTTAAATAAATGTGCTTTTGGAATAAATAATGCCACTATGAACAAATTATAAAATGAAGCTCTCCTCATTTGACCTTAAGCTTTACAATTTCAAGAGTATTTGAAGAAATAATAAAAAGGAAAATTATTTAAGTCACACATTAAGTCAACTTATCATTGTTCTAATGTCTCTTCAGGTCCGGCGTCTATCAGTCCGAGATGAGGTGTGTCATCTTGAAAGTTGGAACAGAGGAAAGTGAGTCTAAAATCATCTTTGATACCAAAATGTGTGCATTTTATTTTATAAGGTGCTGTGTGTGTTCAAATATGTGACATATTTTCTATTTTCTTCACTGAATTCGTTTTATAGTTTTATAACTTTTTGACAATTGGAGTTGGAGGATTTTGACATATTTCTGGCAACATTAAAATAAACTGAAATTGTAAATCTTTAAATCTGTTGTGTTGGATTGCATTAGGTTTAGCTTAATGAAGAGTCCTTTGAATGGGTATCATAAGGTAAATTCTAAGTCTGTATGTTTTTTTACATCATAACATATTTTATATGTTTTTAACTTGTTTCAGTTAAAACCAACGTGATCTGCACTGAGTCTGAAATGAGAGTAGAGGTGGAGAAATCGTCCCTCCGTGGACTCCGTGAGGATCACCTGCGTCTCAGTGAGCCCAGCAACACCCTCTGCAGCCTGGAGAGATACTCCAACAGCACTCACATCATCGGCGTCATCCCTCTCAATGCTTGTGGCACTCAGATCGAGGTAACCAGAGCTCCTTTGTATCTATTCTGTTGTTGTTGGTTTAGATACCAGAACGAGGACTGACAGAGTGATGTTTGACTCTGCAGGAAGACGAGGAACATCTCATTTTCAAGAATGAAATCACCACAGTGGATGACAGCGGAGCTCTGATCACCAGGAAACATAACCTGGAAGTAGAGTTCTACTGTCAGTACCCCAAAAAGGGGAACGTGTCACTGGGCTTCACAGCACACAGGACGATGGTGGAAGTGTTTGATAAAGGCTTCGGCACGTTCACCTACCAGTTTGAGTTTTACCCCGACAACCAGTTCAGAAGCATCATTGATCCCAGTTCGTACCCTCTGGAGTACGACGTAGGGCAGAAGATTTACATGGAGATAGATGCGTCCTCCATAGTCAACGACACCGAGATGTTTGTGGAGTCCTGCAGAGCCTCGCCGTACGACAACCCCAATTCCCAGCCAACCTACTCCATCATTGAAGACGGGTACGCATGTGCTGATGGAAGTGAAGTGTATATTATTTAGGGCACATCAGTTACCTCAACATTTGATAATTTGGCCAAGTTTGATACGAAAACGCACCATTGGATCAATATATAAAAGAAAAGAAGGAAAACCAGAGTTTTACCAAAGTTTTCTCTTTTCTTTGATTCTGAAATGCTGTAGAAACCCTGTGATGTCTCTGCTTCTGTAGCAGCTTTGATTGTAAGACATGGAGTTACAGCAGCTGTGTCGTCTTTGTGCTCGGCTCTGATTAGGTGCCCCGTGGACCCAACTGTGATGATCCATGAGACCGACAACAAGAGACAGTTTAGATTCTGCATCGAGGCCTTCAAGTTCATCGGTTTGCACGATCAGGTAAAGAACTGTAGATATCTAGAAGCTCCAATTTCTAAAAGCACTAATAAATATGCCCAATTTGTGTTTTCTCCTTGGCTGGGACGGAGAAGCAAAGGTTTGACTGCAGCTCTGCTCTTGTTCCACTAGAGGGGGCAACTGTACATCTGCTGATATACTGACAGTGTGTCCTGTTTCACTCAGGTATACATCAGCTGTTCAGTAATGATGTGTGAAGCAGGGAATCCCAACAGCAGGTGCTCACAGGGATGCATCAACTCAAACAATCACCACCACTCCCACCGCCGAAAGAGGGACTCTGCCATCCAGACTGCAGCGCACTTCGTTTCCCAGGGTCCTCTGCGTTTGAAGAGGTCAGCAGACACCAGCATGAGTGCAGGTATGGAAACACAAAGTGCTTCTTAACATTAGCTTCTTTGTTTGACTTTCACTAAAGTGTGAACAATGCTGAGGTTCTATTGTGGTCTTCAGGGAACAACCTGAACCTGAACCTGAACCTGGTCTTCATCGCTGGATGTCTTCTTGCTGCTGTTGCCATGATCTGTGGAGTGCTCCTGTACAGGGCCAAAATGTCAAAGGTCAAATACCAGCGTTTGGCCTCGAGTGAAAATTAAGACAGCAGTGTAATCAGAATACCAGTTCCTGCATTACTTTTCAATGAACCTCATTTTGCTGTCAGAGTTTCGGTGTTTGTGTATCTGCTCATGTTTAAATCAATCATGAATTTAATTCTTTATAATTCAGCTTCATTTGTGTAGCGTGAACTCACAACAACAGTCACCTCAATTAGCTTTATGATGTAGGGCACAGTCCCAGCTGTTACAGCTGTATTTGTGTTTGTGAGCTTTAAGAGAAAACAGACATAAAACAGACTTTGAAAGATGAATCTTTGGCTTGTTGTTCAGTCGTGCAGCTTTACAGCAGCTTTTCTTTTTATATGTTAGAGTGTGATTCACAGAAAGTGTTACTGTTGATGTGTGCTCCTCTATAATCATTTCTATGCACATTTGAGTAAATTTGAGACCAACATTAAAGCGGTTATTATGAACTTTTCTTCAATAAAAATCATTAAAGGCGCTCTCACGTGTTAGTGCTTTTCTTTCATTCTCTGCTGTGCTTTCAAATGCCTGAGAAGCTCCTTTCCTCAGTTAAAGTGTTGCATCAGCCGCTGCATTTCATTAGCCTGTATGTTCACACGTGAATCGGCAATAAAGTGCTAATCAGTGCTCTTCATCAGCTGGTTACCAGGCAACCTGAAATGCTCAAGAAGCCGTTTTTTGTGGCTCCCGCCCTGACATGTAAAATGAGGAAAACACTGCATGTGTGTTAAAAAGTATAGTGTGCTGCGTTTATGAAATCAATGGGCTGCTGCAGAGAAAACTACAATTTTCTGCGTGCAATAAAAACAAAAAGTTGAAGGTTGCGTTCAAATAAAACACATTTCTATTTGAGCCCTGCTGGTATTTATGAAGGAAACAGCCAAACTTAAATCGTGCAGCGTGCCGTCATCATGCTGTCGCAGGCGTGCAGTCGGCCTGAAGAAAAAAGAGAGTATTTCACTGAATGATGTAAAACATAAATGTGCTGAATGACAACCAACTGAAACATTTATTGTGCCTGGTTAATGTCAGCGTTGTTCCTGAACCTCAGCGCACATCGGTCAGACACCACCTTCATCTTTATTCTGGAAATCGATTTCAACCTTTAACTTTCTGTGTTTTGAGAGTTTCTCTCCTCATATTTGCCATCAAACGTTCAGTTTTCTTCAGGAACATTTTTTATTTCTTGGATTTGTCCTTGTTCAACCGAGGAAAAGCTCACAATCCTAATCTTCAAATTTTGAATGACATTTATAACAAAACAAAACTGAAGAACTGAGATGAAAATGAATTGGAACAGCCGTTAGTCTCGGGGAGCAGCGGCAAGAAGGAGCCACACAGAAAGCTCGCTCCAGACAAAGACCTGCAGGTGAAGAGCTCACCTGTGAAACGTCACAGTGTCTCCCGCCCCGCGTGACTCCTGAACAGCTGCTGTCCGTGCAGATCGTTCAATAACCCAAGCGACTGTTTTCATAAACTGTACACGCTGAATATCAGTGACACACACAGACACACACTCCTGATTTACTGAGTTTGGAGAAGGGAGGGGCGATTCTGATCACGTGATTACACAAGCACAGGAAGGCGGAAGGAGCAGAGTTGGTGGTGCGCTGGAGGTGGAGGCGGGTGAGTGTTGGCACAGCGTGGTTGTAGCTTTGCTGTCGGAGTGTGTGCGTGTCTGTGGACTGCAGAGGGGAGAAGGACAGTCACGGTGAACTCTGTGATCAGTGACTCAAAGCCAGCTCAAAGAAAACTGTCTGCGCTGTTTCACTTCCGGGTTCGTCATCCATGCGACGCTGTAGGCGCTGCTGTTAAATGTGCGTTTAACGGAACCGCTGTGAATAACACGTTGGCTGTAACGTGTGAAACATGTGTCAGGTGTGTCCCTCATCCTGAACCACTAACAGTGTCCGGCTAGGGTTGCCAACCGTCCCTTAAAAGACGGAATCGTCCCGTATTTAGAAACACAAGTACACGTCCCGTATTGAGCTAATAAGGGACGCACTTTGTCCCGTAATACAGTGAGAATCAAAAGTAGTCTATAAATGTTTATGGAATTAACGCTTTGTTTGAAAACATCATTCCCAGCCCCTCTCCTGCTTTGTGACCAATGAGCTGACAGCACACTTATGACAATTCAGATTACCACTCATCTCATTGGTCGAGGAAAGGTCGCTTACAGAGAAAATACCGGAAGACAACAGATGACCACAACAAGAAGCATGGCCAACAGGGAAACAAACGCCGACACTGCGGTGCAAGTCTCGGATGACAGTACACCTAAAGCTGGGCAGACACTGTGCGATTTTTTCAGTCACGTTATTCAGCTCCTGCTCAAACTGCACGATTGACTCGCAGGGGTTAGAAGTTCATAGGTCACGATGCAGGTCTCACACTATACCGCCCGATGCTCTGATGCGACCTGAGTGCTCACACTGTGCGTCCATAAAATGAAGGTTATAACAGAAAATCTGTCGCTCGCTCTCTCTGTCTTTCACTCACACAGACACACCACCACCATCAACTTTGCTAAATTGCTAATGAAAAACATGATCAGCTGTGATTGAGCAGCATGTAAATCCAACTATTTTCACGGTTGTTGTGGTCGTGATAATTTTGTGAGGCCACATCGAAAAGGCTCGGATGAGCTTTCCAAAGTTCTACAAGTTGTGCCTCCATCACTTGTGTCCAGATCACAGGCTGCACAGCTGTGCTGCTCCATCTTTTTCACCGACGTTTACGTGTTTGCGCGTGAGCAGTGTGAGCGGCTCACGAGCGATTGATGATCGGGAGCTGCTCGAGGTGTTAATCGCTTCTCGTTACCCCACGTATACTACACGATGCACGATGAAGGCCAAAATCGGGCCGATCACCAAATCGGCCGCACGACTCAAAAATCGTCTCAAAATGGGCCAAAAATCGCACAGTGTGAGCCCAGCATCAGAGCAGCAATGTTTGTTCGCTCAGAGAAAGAAAAAAAAGGAGGAATGGGAAAAGGGAAACACCTGGCTGGGAAAATACACCATAACACCTATAAAGCGCACTGCACTGTGTGCCGGCGCACTTTTTCCATAGGCATGCTTCTAATGGTGGCACATGAAGAACATGAGGGGCGTGAAAGCTCGGGGAACCCTTAACCAATTTTTTGTCCGCCAGGCCACGGCAGAAGCAGATATGGTATGTAAACATTGGTTTGTTGTTTAAACCCTCTGGTTAAGGTTAATATGGGCATGTGCAGTGAATATCAGCGCTATGTGGCCAGAAGTGTGATAATTTATTTTGTGTAATAAACAACTGCAAGGATGGATGATTACAACAAATAGATGACTAATACATAAAAGTAATACATAGATGAATAATGATGATGAGTTATGATGCGTAATCATGGGAACAAGCGGGTTTACAAACAGGAGCAGCTGATTAGCTTTAGAAAAGCTGAAATAATACCTCAGCTGAAGCCAATTGTACTAAATGCACTATATGTGCACTGTTACAAGAATATTTTTGTTCTATTGTTTTCTATTAATTTATATAATTTTAAGTTAAGCAGGACAGAGTTCTTTTAAAGAAAGATTTACTTATATTCTCAAAAGTTAAGCATGACAGGCTTCTGTTTAAGAAAGAGACCTGTTTTACTGTGTTAATGTTGTCATTTTGAGCTAAAAATAAATGGCTAAATGATCATTTGTTTCACATGTGTTCATATCACAAAGAATATGCATCTGCTTAAATCAAATTCAAGTCAAATGGTTAAAAAATAATTTTACACACAAAAAAAAGAGCTACCACACTGGGAAGGGTGAAGACAACTGGGTCGCCCGGCCCTGGCCACGAGGTGTCCCTTATTTATTTTTCAGGGAGTTGGCAACCCTACTTCGATAAATCCTGCAGTTTGAAAGTGTCTTTGACATGAAACATGTCGTCTGTGACAGGAGCAGGAAGGACAACAACACTGCACTTTTAGAAAGACTTTTAAACTAGTATACAGACTACGGTTGGGCGACGTTACTCAGTCCAGAAACCGACGACAGGTGATCTATTCGCGCAGGTGACTTTTTGATGGGCGGGGCGATGCAATCATGCACGGACTGATTTGCGCGTTTAGAAAATCCCTCAGAACCAGCCAATAACTGCCTCCCTGAGCCTGGTCCTGGTGGATGTTTCTTCCTGTTTTTCTCTCCCACATTTCATTGTTTCTTTGGTCTGAAGGATCCAGATTGTTTGATGAAGCGTCAACATCAATGATAACTGACACAGGTCACGTTAACAGCCAGTTTTCATCATGCCAAAGCTGATATGTTCCACAGGCTGTTAAAGCTGCAGCTGAACACTGAACAAAAACTGTTTCTAATCAGCTTGTTTCTTTGTGTGAAGCTGATTTGAATATAAAAACTCAGCTCACACAGTTCAGTTTGCATCCGTTCGGTCTGTCTGTGAGGAAATATGAGGACCTGATCTCATGTCACTTCATTACAGCCTCAGTAATGCAGAATGACCTGTTTGTAGTCCATCTGCAGGTGTGTGTAGTTTGGCTGCAGCGCGCCCACAGTGTCCTCCTTCCACCCTGCACAAACAGACGGGTTTCAGACTTTATTTGGAGGAACAAGTTTTTAAATTGAGTCCTTTTTTAAAATGGTCTGAGGTTATTAATAAATTCATTATTAAGGCTTTAAGTCTCTTAATAATTCATTTATTATGCAATAATTGGAGTATTTTAAAAAATGTTCAGATAGTTGTGACTTTGTCTTCATAAATTTCCCTTTGAACTGACAGCAGCTTATTAGCTTACAGACGTGATTTCTCCCCAGTGTAATGAGTCTGTTGTTTGTCATGTGAACATTCTTGATAAATTAAAAAGCAGAAGTTTCTGATAGTGTTGGAGCTCTGCTGTTAACACAGCTGTCTGTAATTTAATCCTCAGGGATATATTGGGCTCTTGTTACTGTTTAAATCCAGGACTTTCTCTGTGCTCTAACAAACCGTTTGGTGAATAATCTCGAGACGTTTCTAAAGCAAATCAAACTGGGATGTAAAATGTGTCAGGTCGAAGCTGAAGCTGCTGTTTTCTTCTCAGACTTGTCTGTGTTCACTCTAGGATGGAGCTGTGTGTTTGTCCCTGTAGAAGTCACCTCCATCCTACATGGACACAGCGTCAGTGTGCCGTGGGACAGGAAGCTGTAATGCTTAAATGGAGCCACTTTAAAGTTGTGCAGCCATCTCCTTAGAAATAACCGGCAATTTGCACAATTTCCTGCAGCATTAATCTCGTAGTATGTGCAGATTTGGATTTTGCGGTTATATTTTATAGTTTTTAATAGATTTTTATCACCATTTTATTACTGTCTGATAATCTCTCTGACTGGAGCAAGCAGATCTCACAGGGGTCACAGAAGAAGAGTCACATGACCTGTGACATGACGCTCATGTGAGTGCACTTGGGGTTTTAGGTTTTGTTTAGCTAACACAAAAAGAGCTTGGCTGTGTTGAACATTCTGGTCCTCCATAACTCCGAAGACAACTCTGTGAAGATTAAGACGTCACACAGAAAATCCTTTAAATGAATCGTGAGTCTCGTGTGTTCATCTGGTGAAAGTGCTTCCCTTTGATCTTTTGCTGTTCCTGTTCAGCAGATTAAAGCTGAACATCATCCCTGAGGCTGAAGCCGTCAGTGCTTCTCAACAGCAGAACTATGGACTACATGATGGACGAGGCGGAGGAGATCGTGGATGAGTTTGACATCGAGGACTACAACATAGCAGAGCAGGGACGACACAGAGTGATTGCACTTGTGAAGAGCTGCAAAAAGGCTCGGTGGGTCCAGATGTGCTAACAGTATTCACCTTAGTAGTTTCAGTTTCTTTTTTTCTTTTTTTTTGTCTGTCCCGTTTGGATCTTTAGCCGTCAGAATTGGTGTCTGAAGGCCAAGAAAGATGCCAAGTGGATTTATTTTACCAAGTAGATCATCATGGCCTTGCCATATGGGTCCATTTGATTGACCATTATTATTATTATGTATTTATTTGATTTGATTTTTTGGTCATTACAGACGGGACAGACATGACTGGGGGATAGGACAGGGAGACAAAATGAAAGAAAGAGAGGGAGAGAAAAAAACATGTTCTGCCCGGTGGTGTAGGGTCCTAATTACTCCAAGTTTGTGTTCCAGAGGGTGATGGGAGTCAAAGAGGAGGTACTGGTCCGTGTGTGTGGGCTTCCGGTAAACTTCGATGTTGAGGTTGCCGTTCTCTTCAATGTGCACAGCGCAGTCCAGGAAACTGCGCTGCGCTACACCACCGGGCAGAACATGTTCCCTCTAAGCCTGAAGGGAAAAAGAAGGAACACACACATGTAAAGGAAGCACTCAAAACGTGCGGCTATCCTAAATGGGCGTTCTTAAAGTCAGCAAAGAGGCACAGAAAAGAAGACCAGACACCAGCGAGGGAGGATAAGAAGGACAGACGCAACAACATTGTCATCCCCTATGTAGCCGGTGTATCAGAGAAACTCAGGAGAGTTTTCTCCAAGCATGACATCCCAGTGTATTTCAGACCCAGCAACATGCTCAGACAGAAACTGGTTCACCCGAAAGACAAAACTCCAAAACACAGACTTAACAATGTGGTGTATGCTGTACAGTGCAGCGAGGAATGCTCAGACCTCTACATTGGAGAGACCAAACAACCACTTCACAAGCGCATGGCACAACACAGAAGAGCCACCTCCACAGGACAAGACTCAGCAGTCCATCTGCATCTAAAGGTCAAAGGTCACTCTTTGAGGATGCCAATGTTCACATTTTGGACAGAGAGGACAGATGGTTTGAAAGAGGAGTGAAAGAAGCCATCTATGTCCACTGTGAGCGACCATCTTTGAACAGAGGCGGGGGTTTACGACACCAACTCTCTGCCATCTATAATCCAGTTTTGAGATCCTTCCCAGACGCCTTAACACCCACTCACATCCTGGGCCTTCTGACCTCAGGAATTCGCATGATAAGGTGGGGCCAGGTTTCACAATGAACTCACCCGAAACTCTGGCTGATTGGGACCCATGCCCAGTTTCCCACCTTGGCTCAGGCGATTAGAGGATCATCAGGGGGTCCTTTTGTCCCTCTGTGGGGGGAAACTCCCACTAGGTTTATATCTGGGACTCTCCACCATTTGACCTTAGAACTGAAGAAGCTTCTCAGATGAGAGGTGAAACGTCTTCAAGTAACTTAAAGAAGTCCAGACGCTTTTCTTTCCAAGCTCCTTTGACTACGATGACCTGGATGACTGAGAACCTTCACAGACACTTTGAGGTAGCAGCCAAGAAAGGTGTAGTTTGTGTATATTAATAATGGATTGCATTTACATAGCACTTTTCTAGAGACTCAAAGCGCTTTACAATTCCACTATTCCTTCATTCACACACTGGTGGAGGCAGCCACAGCTGCCCTGGGACAGGCTGATAGAAACGAGGCTGCCATATCGCGCCATCGGCCCCTCTGGCCAACACCAGCAGGCGGTAGGGTAAAGTGTCTTGCCCAGGGACAGACAGAGCTGGGGATCGAACTGGCAACCTTCCAGTTACAAGATGAGCTTCCCAACCCCCTGAACCACAGTCAGGGGGTTGGGAAGGGGGTAATATAAAATGAATCCACACTCATAAGTCATTGTGACCAGGACTGCACAGAGCTCCTCTGGTTATCACCCGTTTTTATTGCTCTGGTTGTTTGAAGATTTTAATGATTCGAAGAAAAAAGGAAAATCAGTTGACTGGTTTAATCATACATGAATGTAACACAGCTACTGCGTTTGTACAGAGGTGTAGAGCAGCTGCCTTCACCTTTTGGCTTATTTTATTTGAGTCTCACAGGTGGTGTCACAGAGAGTGTAGAGAGCTCCATGAACTGCCCCAGCCAAAAAAACTCTAGACTCTCTTCTCCACCTTGTGGTACAGACTGGTACTACAGACTGTAGAATCAGAAATCAGAATCAGAAAGGGGTTTATTGCCAAATGTTGAGCAGGTTTACAACATTAGGAAATTGCTGCGGTGCTTCAGTGCAAACATAGTGTCATAAATAGCACTTAAATAGACATGAAAAAATAAAAGTAGGAATAAGAATTAAAAGTGCTACGTAGAAAGATATGTGCATGAGATATACATGAGATATATACATGAGAATAAGAATTAAGAGTGCTACGTAGAAAGATATATACATGAGTGCAGGTGGTGATCAGTGCCAAACATGGAATGATGCAGTGAACACAGCGTAGGGTCATGTGTTAGTGGTGGGGACAGTCATATGGTTATTGTTCATGTGTCCGACAGCAGAGGGGAAGAAACTGTTCTTATGGCGAGAGGTTCTGGTGCGAATGGACCGGAGCCTCCTGCCTGAGGGGAGCAGGTCAAACAGACTGTGTCCAGGGTGAGAAGGGTCAGCTGAGATCCGAGCTGCACGCCCCAGTGTCCTGGAGGTGTACAGGTCCTGCAAAGATGGGAGTCTGCAGCCAATCACCTTCTCAGCAGAGCGCACAACACGCTGCAGTCTCTGTTTGTCCCTGATAGTGGCTCCAGCGTACCACACGGTGATGGAGGAGGTGAGGATGGACTCGATGATTGCAGTGTAGAACTGCATCATCGTCCGTGTTGGCAGGTTGAATTTCTTCAGCTGCCTCAGGAAGTACATCCTCTGCTGGGCTTTCTTGATGACGGAGGTGATGGTGGGCTCCCACTTCAGGTCCTGGGTGATGGTGGTACCCAGGAAGCGGAATGAGTCCACAGAGGTGATGGGGGTGTCAGTCAGGATGATGGGGGGGAGTGGAGCTGTGTGCTTCCTGAAGTCCACAATAATCTCCACTGTCTTCTGGGCATTCAGCACCAGGTTGTTGTGGCTGCACCAGGACACCAGACGTTCAACCTCCCTCCTGTAGGCAGACTCGTCCCCGTCCGAGATGAGCCCAATAACGGTGGTGTCATCTGCGAACTTGATTAGCTTGACAGACTGGTGGGTGGAGGTGCAGCAGTTGGTGTACAGGGAGAAGAGCAGAGGAGAAAGAACACAGCCCTGAGGGGAGCCGGTGCTGATGGTCCGGGAGTCCGAGACATTCTTTCCCAGCCTCACATGCTGCTTCCTGTCCGTCAGGAAGTCAGTGATCCACCGGCAGATGGGATCAGGCACATTCATCTGGGAAAGCTTGTCTTGGAGATGGTCTGGAAGGATGGTGTTGAAGGCAGAGCTGAAGTCCACAAACAGGATCCTGGCGTAGGTTCCTGGGGAGTCCAGATGCTGCAGGATGAAGTGTAGGGCCATGTTGATGGCGTCGTCTACAGACCTGTTGGCTCTATATGCAAACTGCAGGGGGTCCAGGAGGGGGGCCGTGAGGGTCTTGAGATAGGAGAGAACCAGGCGCTCAAATGACTTCATGACCACAGATGTCAGATGTAGCTGATTAAATTCACTTCATGGATGATTTGGATCACGTTATGTTAGAGTTTGTCGATCTTTCATAAACTGCTAAAAACACTGCTTTTTTTCTTTCAATTCGGGGACATCACTGACTTTAAAGCATGAACTAACACGCCGCTGTGAGTCCTCCCTAAAACTGTAAGTGATGTCACATTAATGTATCCGTGCGTCAGCCTCACACTGGAACTTCACCGAAAGCTTCTGGATTTATGCTCACTGAACAATTCCTCAAACCCATGTCGAGTAAAATCTGATGCTGTAGTGTGTAACACTATTTTTCATTTTCAAGACCTGGGTGGCTCCCAAATTATTACATTTTTAGAATAATTTCTGCTCCATCATCATCAAAAAATGTTATGGGCCAAAGTTTGAATGTACAGTATATAACGATTGCTGTTAATTTTAGCTTCATATGTCACATACCTTAATTAAATATGTGTTTTTGTTCTTTAAATAAAGGCATTTTTATGTAAAATCTGTGGCAATGGTTGATTAGCTCAGAAATTATGAAACATAAATTAAACAAAAAAAAAGTTGCAGTTCGTTTTCTTTTCTTCTTTTTTTTAACAATCAAAATAAACAAAGATCTATAATTTTGGGGCTGATAGATCAAAAATGTCTGCATATTGGGTCAATAAAATGTAAAAAAAAAAATTGAATCTCTCTTGTAAAGAAAAATGAAGAAAATGCTTTTTTCATGTAACTTTCTTGAAACCTTTCATATTTTCTCTGATCACAGACTGATCGGTTGTGGGCTCTCAGATACTGACTGTGAAGTCGTGGCCTCAGCTCTGATGTCCAACCCCTCCCATCTGACAGAGCTGGACATGAGTCTGAACAAACTGCAGGATTCAGCAGTGAAGCTTCTGTGTGCTGGACTGGAGAGTCCAAACTGTCAGCTGGAGACTCTGAGGTGGGTTCACTGACAGCAGCTGTTGTTGTTTTTCTATATTTCAGATCTGTGGTGTTTGATACTTTCTGGAGGAGACGTCTCTGATATGACCTCCTCTGGTAAATGGTTAACATGTCAGAGGTACACATAGAGCAACATCAAGCACATCATCGGATGTAACTGAAAGGAATTATTGAAATGTTCAAATATTTTCTAAAACACACAGGAGTCAGGTGAAGCCTCACTGGTATTACATAAACTCTTGATGATTATTCATGACGAGGAAAGACAACGCCACTGTACTCTGTAAAGTCTGTGTAAAGCAGTAATAAATGCTTGTCCTGAGTTTGTCAAACAACATTTAAATTATTATAAAATGACCACATGAATAAAATGATCTTTCCAAATAATCCAGAGAATTTGACCACCAAATATCTGCAAAGGGTCAGGCAAGTCCTGAGGAGTCCGCTGAATGGGAAGAACAAGATCTGGGCTATCAACACCTGGGGAGGAAATAAGAGTAAAAAAAAAAAAAGTAAAAGCACAGAGGGTGTCTGTGTCCTGAATCCACTCCACTAAGTCTGACAGCTCAGCACACAGAGAAGAACTGATGTGTTCACAATTGTGACTTTATCTCCATTTTTATTTTTTATTTAGATTGGAGCGCTGCTGGTTGTCAGATATCAGGGTATCTGATATGGGTTCAGCTCTGAAGTCCAACCCATCCCACCTTAAACATCTGGACCTGAGTCACAACATGAACCTGCAGGATTCAGGATTGAAGCAGCTGTGTGGTTTTCTGCAGGGTTCACTGTGTATACTGGAGACGCTGATGTAAGTCATCGTGCTTGATTTGTTCTGACATGAATATGATGTGAAAGTTGTCCTGACAATGAAGACGTAAAGCTGATATTATACTGATCCACAATGAGGATCTTCATGTTAAAGTTTGTTTTATTCTAAGGTTTAAACCAGGGGTGTTAAACATAAGGCCCAGGGGCCAGAATCAGCCTGGCAAAGACTCCAGTCCCACCCACTGGTCGTCTTTGGAGTGCATGAACCATAAATGTTGGACTTTTAAAAGTATTTTCATACGTTTACTGACAAGATACACAAAGTAAAAAAGGAAGCAACAAACACTGAGACCGGGACCAAGACTTGTAAACTGTACAGAACTAAACAGGGAACACGGAGACAGGACACAGAGAGACGGGGTCATGACTGACTTCCACTCTGGGGACGAGAGCCAGAACCATGCTGAACTCAAGACTAAATAATAGAGAGCTTGAACATAAAATTCCACATGAGACATAGAATGAGTCCAGAACAAAACACTGGGTCGAAGACCCAGGCTCATGACGTAGAAAGATGGAGGCCTTTTATTTATCAGTTTTATTTTGGGCTCATATTGAATCGACATCGTAACGACCGTCTTCAGCTCTGAACAGATTATGAAACACTGAATATTTCAGGCAAAAACACTGTCTAATAAACCTGCATCTTTTATTCTTCATTCAGATTGGATGACTGCAGTTTGTCAGATATCAGTTCTCTCGCCATCGCTCTGAAGTCCAACCCCTCCCATCTTAAAGATCTGGGTCTGAGCTGGAACAGTCTACAGGATTCAGGAGTGAGAAAGCTGTGTGGTTTCCTAGAGAGGCCAGACTGTAAGCTGGAGTCTTTGAGGTCAGTCACCATGTTGTTCTTGTAGTGATATGAATATGATGTAAAAGCTGTGCTGACAGTAAACAGAAAGCTTTTAATAAAATGATGTGCAGTGAGGATTAGGCCAATGACTGTAGCAGAGCAACGTTCTCATTTCTGGATAATACACAGTAAATTTAACTCGTCCATCCTGATACGCTTGTTTTCTTCGGAAACATGTTTGTGTCCCCTCCCTCATGGACATGTTTCAGTGATTTACTAATCCAAGGCTGGTTATTGTGGAAAATAATTCCTGTTTTCAATGTAATCCCCATTTTCCCCAGAAAGAAGTAGAAATACACGACACACCTTGTGATTTAATGGTTGATGGTTTTTGTGACTGCACTTGGGGACACATTCAAAGTTTTAGTGATTTTCCTTAAAGAAATGATGGACTGTTGTTTTATTTTTACTTAGCTGATTGGTTCTAATATGAATTCTAACAGTTGTCAAATAGGGCTAACAGCTATGTACCAACCTGACTTCTGCACAACACAATTGATGGTCCCAAGCAATAAATGAGAAGGTGTGTCCAAACCTTTGACTGAAGTGTGGATGATCTAAGTGAGAACATGAGCCTTTAAAAAGTCCCAGTGGGAGCAGTCAGAGCAGTCCCTCAGTCCCAGTATAGAGTCTTTGGTCCAGACTGGAACAACTGTGTGCCCAGTTTGAGCTCTCTTCAGTCCTGTGACCTGACAGACCCAGAGGGGCTATCACATCACATTTAGAAGCTCCCCTGATGGAGCCACAACACATGTCCAATACTTAGTCTGTCTTGTTGGACTTTCATTCTTTATACAGATTGGAGGGCTGTGGTTTGTCAGAGATCAGCTGTGATTATCTGGCAGGAGCGCTGAAGTCCAACTCTTCTGCTATGAGAGAGCTGATCTTACGGGGAAACGATCTGCAGGAATCGGACATGAAGCGGCTGTTCGAGCTGGTGGAGAGTCCAGACTGCAGACTGGAGAAACTGAGGTCAGTAGAGTGATGGAGTGAATGGGTGGTGCTGTCAGCAGTATTGTACTAAACACAGTCAGTATGAAACAAAGATCCAGTGTTTCCTGTAAAGCTGCAGCTTCTCAGTGAAGCTGTGAGAGGAGAACGGTGACAGGCTTCGGGATTGGACAGAGAAATTGATAACAGCCAATCAGAAGCTGACATGTTCAGTGTCCTCTGTATTTATTAGTCACACCCTCTAGCAGATCATTACATGAAGGAACCTTTTAAAAAACAAAAAACAAGCGCGTCCATGCTCACAGGTGTACACACGGGTGATCACACCCACAAACTACACCCTTTTTGGCTCCTACCTCAAAGCACACTGTGTTCTGTTGATCTTATGTGCTGCACAATAATGTTTAACATTTAGTATTTACTGTCATATTCCCATATATCATTGTGATGCTGTTTATTCTATTACTCTTGTTCTCTTCTGCTTGCTTTCTTTTTTCTTTCTCAGCAGGTGATCCAGGTGATTGATAGATGCATTTTTTTTTCCTTTTTTTTTTCTCTGCCCGTTCTGTTGGTTTTTGTCTTTTGCCCTTCTCCCCCGTCCCTCTTCTCAGCTGTTTCTCTTTCCCTCTTTCTTTCTCTCCTTCTTTCCCCCAGTCAAGTGTGTCCCGTGTGCAGCAAGTGAAAATAAAATAAACAATAAAAGGTGAATCAAATGGACCATTACGGCAAGGCTGGGATGGTCAATTTGGTAAAGTAAATCCGTTGGGCATCTTTCTTTGCCTTTAGACAACAATTCTGATGCAACAGAGCCAAACGGGACAGGCCAAAAAAAAAAAAAGAAAAGAAAATGGATGTTCTTCAACAACTCTGTGGTTTAGTGGAACAGCATGAAATCGTTCAGGTCTCTCAGCAGTTTATTTCTACTGTGAGCTGGATTGAAATCAAAGACAGAATTAATGATAAAAGACTGCAGGTGTGTGAGCTTCATGAGAGCTTACAGTCTCTGGAAACACTCGTTTATCTCCTCTGCTCTTCCTCCTTCTCTCTGCAGGTGGTGATGATGGTAAACAGGACGGTGTGTGTGCTGAGAGAGGAGCAGCTGTGTCCTGATGATCCAGAGAGGTTGAAGCAGCAGCAGCTTGTGTGTAGAGACGCTCTGACTGGGCCATGTTACTGGGAGGTGGAGAGGAGAGCTTCATCCAGCAGTGACTGACAGAGGAATGAAGTGCAGATGACTGTCAGTGCTGCAGAGTGAACTGCTCTGAGAACAGCTCCACTGTCAGACACAATGTAGAGTCCAGCATCAGCCCTGTGTGTCCCTCTGGATCTGACAGGATCATCAGTGTATCTGGACTGACACGTTGCACCGGATTGTTGGGAAAAAATATTTTGTGATGTAAAAAATGTTTCACGTGGAAATGTTCAGTGATTGTTTCGTGGTTAAACATAAACACATATACAGATAGATGCCTCTGCACTCCCGGCTGTCTAGTTTCTGTTCAGTACAGTTAACTCTACTGGAACTCTACTGCTCCTCATATTCCAGTCAGAGTCCTGTTGTCTGTTAGCGGATATAAAGAGAGTGGTCAAGGTGCAAGAGACATTTGTTTGTATTTTCTATTTCTATACTTTTGCCCTGTGTGGATTACACAACATCTAAATAAATTCCATCCTGTGCTGACCCAGTTATTAATTTTACAGTCATTAAAGCTCATGTCTGATCATTCAGCCTTGGAAAACAGCATCCAAGCCCATGATAACTGAACAGGTGCAACAGTGTAAAGTTTGGTAATCTCTTCATTGTGTTTACAATTTTTTTCTAGTTAGTTTCAAGCTGTTTAATTTTAAATAACCTTCTGAGAGTGATGAGCCTGCGGTCTGCTGCGTGTCACTGATGAAGCTGTGCCTCATCCTCTCTGCCTCAGGGTCTGCTAATGTTAACAGAGGATCTCAGGAACCGCTTGTTTGTTTAGAGGAATGAAAAAAAACATTCAACTTCAGTGAGAGATTGATGTTCCAGTTGGGACAAAGACAAGAGGCTTCCACCAAATCTGCAAACTTTTACAATTAGAAGCTTTAAATGTTAGGATGCAAGCGAACATCAGCACACAGTCAGTGAAACGGCTGGAGGAGTCACCATGGAAACTAAAGTGTGCAGACGTTTCATATTGAAACAGTACCGCCACGTCCTGCAGACTAAAGCTGACGATGCCATTTGGAGTTGGGCTGGTGCAACTTACATGATCGTATGAGCAAAGTCAGCTGTTTTAGAAAGGAGAAAATGATATATGCAAGTAGCTTTGTTTATCATGCATGTGTGTTATTGATGTATGTAATTATCGATGTGACAGAGCCTGCTTTTCATGTCTCTGGACTTCTGCAGCACTCGAGTCATGTGAGTAACACCTGCTTTATCGAGGCGGTGCACGTTTGTAACTAAACGAGACTCCCGTTCAAAGAAACGTGTGTGATGCAGGAACTTTCACGTTAGTTGTTTAAAATAATAATTCTGAGCAGTTTATACAAATTGAAAGAAGCCAAATTTCAGCCATGGAAAAAGTACCAATTAAAACTGAAGTTTTAATATGAACTTGTGAAAATGCAATAATCTCTCGTATGTGGTATTTTCATGGTCTGATTTTATCTTTCAGTTTAAATTAAATTCTTATATTTACCCTTTTAAATCTTACTTTTTCAGTTTAAATGTTGGGGGCTTGCTTTCACTTGGTGAGTGTTGAAAAAAATAATATTAAAATAAAAAATACTACTAATCTGTTACTTTGTGATTTTTACCCGCAGATTAGAACTGTCAGTGGGAAGCTAACAGCAGTGATGAAGTGTTTATTGAGCTGTTTTGTCCGTCCGTGACTCTTATCACAACATTTTACATGTCTGCAGAGGGAGCTTGAAGTCTTTGTGGTGGGATTGGATCGTCAGCCTCTAAGAAACTGTCCCCACAGCAGCTGTGGACTCCACCTGTCCCACTGATGTTCCACACCTGCCACAGCTGCTAGTGTTGTTTCGCAGGTATACATGTTTTTGACTGATATCATTACTGCCAACTCCAACGTTAGTATCCAACAAAGCTGGGACACTAGAGAACATCTGGTCATGCTTCGCCTCTAGTACCAGCAGGGGGCGATCGTCCTTTAAAGCCAGCAGCTCTGATCCACAGCGGTTTATGAAGACTGCAGCGCCATCAACAGAATCTATTCATCACACCAAACTGCATAATTGTAATATTTATTTCCTGCATATTGGTGATGTTGTTGGGCATCAATGCAGTTAAAACAGAGCACGAATAAATAAAACGTCCTTGAACAGTCCTGTCATTCTAAGAGCATCCTGATAAATTTCAGCACTGCTTATGACGTGTCACAAAACATCTGACAGACCAAAAGAGTTCAGAAGCTACAACTGCATCCACCAACCACAACTAAAAACCAGTAATAAACACCATTAAACTGAGGCCTGCGATAATAAGGCGCTGTGCTGTCACAGAATCGAGTCCTCTCGCTGCTCAGACATTCAACAGCTTCAGAAACATGACGTCTCTGTGCTGACAAAAAACTACAGAAGTTTAGTTCCCGCTGTTACAGAGAAGCTCTCTGTTAGGTTTTCTCCAAACCTTTTAAGGCAAAGCGGTTACAGCTGTCACCTGAACGCTGCTTTTTCATGGTGTGCGGTTTCTGCCCGCGAGGGTTCACCCCGGGGTTACACAGCAGCATCGATTTCCTGCAGAGAGGAAGGTAAGAAGACTCGCAAGTTCGAGTCCGTTAGTTTGGAGAGAACAGAGGGAAGAGGCTGAGGCTGGTGAGTGTTCACGCAACGTGCTGCTTGTTTTTCTGTGTTTGTCTCTGTGTTTGACTGCGGAGACGCGAACAGCCGCTGTGCACCTGCTCTATGGCGAGAACATCCTCCCACAGAGCCCGCGGGCTGTGGAGTCATCCCTGCCAGCACAGACTTTACACCGAACGAAGGTTCCCGTGTTACAGGTTTTTATCTTTGATGAAGAAAGAGCGCAGAGCGCGTCAGAGCTGCTTGGGCCTGATTTATTCAGCAGTACGCGCACAAAGCTCCCAAACTCGGAGACTTTTCCTTCGTTTCCTCTGCTCCTCTCGCTCATCTTCTCTGGAACATCACGTTGATCTGAGATGATAAGTTTAGCACGTGTGACAGTGACGTCTCTCACTGGATGTCCCCCACAGACATCCGGTGTCCAGTTTGTTCGCGCTGCTGTGAGCTCGTAAAGATGCGCGTGACACATGCTGTGCGTCCTTAAACACATCAGCGAGTGAGCTTCAGGTGAGCTTCAGGTGCACAGGGCTCGTTTTCTGACCCGTTCATCTGAACCCGGCGGCTCGCGCTCCTTTCTCAGCACATCAGTCGTCTGTGTTTCCGCTGTCTTGCTCGACAGCTGCCGTTTCCTGAGAAAACAAGTCATCCGAGCTGCGGTTGTTCTCTGGCGTTTATTAGATGCAGCAGCAGTGAAACACCTGCGCGCTCAGCAGCTCTCAGACACTCAGGGACAGTCAAACATTCAGAGACTGGAACTGGGTCTAAAACTGACGATGAATGAGATGGATGAGAAGCCCTTAGAGCTGAGACTTTTTCAGAGAAATACTTTAAGAATTTATCACAAAGAGCAGGGGAGGCATCCCTATAAGTGATAGTGCAAGGGTTTATCACAGAGTTAAAAGTATTAAAAAGGTTGGGTGTGGCTATTAGTCATAATAATGATAGACTAAAGGCAGATTTGGCAGCTTTAACAGGGCTCTAGACTAACTTTTTGCCATGGGCGTACCGCCGTTAGGCGTACCGGCACAAAAGTTAGGCGCACACAAATTTTCTAATAATTGATATAATATAATGTGTTTTTCTGGATACACTGTGCTTTTTCAGCATTCAGAGATTGATGACACCGTGTCAGAGCACTGGCTATGAATTTCAGAAGGATCAGGCCTTAACAGAAAAGTGATCAATAGTTCTTTTCCTATTACAGCTACATCCACTTCTGTCGTGCCTAGGCTGCTCACTAGGGCTGGGTATCATCACTGATTTCTATAATCCACTCGATTCCGGTTTTCAAAGTCCCGATTCGATTCAATTTAGCCTCAGACAGTCAGAAATATTATAACTCTGATCATTTATCAGCACTGACTTCATCAGAATTGTGAACATCACAGCAGATGCCTTTGTGTGAAAGTAGCTGAGAATAAAACACAGAAAAACATGAAGGAGATTTTCCTGGTCTGGCTTTTTATAGCAGAAAACCTTATAAAGTTTAAATTTCTTCAGTATTGAACAACAGAAAAATAGGCTTTCTTGTCCGAGGTCATTTAAGTGAAAAAGAAAAAGACAGCAGCCACAGCGCTGTAAACAACGGTAGACTGGTGGGTAATAAGCCAATGAATAACACAGAAAACAGAGATTGGAGACGGAAACTGTTCTTGAAGTACAGAGAGAGAGAGCGAGAGAGCTAGCTGTGCATGGAGTGTGATTTTAATAGTCGTGGAAGCAAAACAGCAAAATTCATGACGACATTGATCAAATGTGAAGCGCAGTTTGCTGCTTCTTTTGCTGCTGGCTCGGTGGATTTTGGTTGGAGAGACAAAACCTGCAGCTCAGAATCAGCGCAAAAAGACGTAAACACAGCGCGGACCGGACGCATCAGGATCGCTGAGCTCCGACAGCGTGTCCGTCTACGGGCCGTCGGGTGAGAAAGCCGAGAAAGACAAAGCTGATCCTGATGCGTCGGCTCTGTGTTTACGTCTTTGTGTGGAGTCCGTGTACCTGCTCTCATCTGCTGTTTGGTTGTTGTTGAAATGGTTTTGTGAGCTTTAATCTGAGAATCTGGCGTTTCTGGCAAAACACAGTTATATTTAAAAATCAGGATTTAATGAATTGATATCGCTTTATTCAAGCTACTCACCTCCCACTTCCACCTGCACTTTCAACTGGACCACGGCCAATCAGAGAGGTCCCGCCCCTGACTATCTCTGATTGGTTTAGTCCACGATAGGGGCATAATGTGTGTCTGTTGTTGACCACAGGGAAGGTTGCAGATTTTTTTATTTTTTTTTTGCTACCCGAACAGTTGGTCGCACAGGTGCAACCAAATATTTTTTTTTAGTCGCACCATTGGTCGCACTCTAGAGCCCTGATTTAACTTTTGATACTTAGATAAACAATTATGAAGGATGTCCAGAGAGACGTGGAGTTTGTCTTTCTTCTGTTTTCTCTCAGCGCGACGACATTCACGCCTAAGGGCGCGAGTAGTATCATTTAGCCAGGGTTGTGAGGATTTGGCACGTTTAACCCTCAGAGGGAAAAGAGCAAGCTCGTCCGCTGATAAACCCCCGTTACAGCTAGCATCAGAGAGGGGAGAGTCAAGGAAACCATCAGTGAAGGGAGCGATTGACTGGGAGTTAATCGTGCGCGTTTGCCACACAGGACCATCACTGTTCAATTCCACATTACTCACTACACTGTAAACCCGAATAAGTTACCAGAACTCAAAAAAATTTAGGCAATTGATTGCCTCAATTTTTTTGAGTTGATCAACTCAAAAGTCAAATTTTTCCAGAACATAAAAGTTTGGTTTACATGGTACTTGTATCTTTTGAGAACAGTCAACTCAAATATTTGCAGTTAATATGACTTAAAGTTTCAAGTTTACAAATTCAAAGAAATAAGTTCACAGAACTTATAAAACATAAGTACACAACCACAACATTTTTATGTTAACAAAACTCAAATGTTTATTAGTTTGTGTTGTCATTATTTTAAGTACACGTTACTCAAATATGTTGACTACTTGATACTTAAAAACATGTGACCCAAAACTTAAAATTTTTGAGGCAATTGATTGCCTCAATTACACCGAGTATCGGTAACTTAATATGCAAAAGTCATAAACATCTGCCATTGAACAGTAGGGATGGGTATTGATAAGATTTTAACGATTCCGATTCCATTTTCGATTCTGTTTAACGATTCGATTCCTTATCGATTCTCTTATCGATTCTTTTTTTTTAAAAAAGGAGAACACTAAAGTCGATTAGCTTAGAACTGTGTTTTATATCTTCTCTTTGAACAAGATAGAAATTTAGGAGTAACATGGCCTTACAAACCCAACAGTGAGATCTTAAGAGATCCAGCCTACGGCTCTTCAATGGGGTGTCACAGGGTCCCCAGGAAAAAAATTGTAAATGTAAAATAATAAAATAAATATTCTTCTGTAGCAATAACAAAGTTTAACATAAATTATTCTGTAGCAATTACACAAGAATATCCAGTAATGTCCCTGCCTACAATTAAACACATTCACTTACCAAAGTGAAATTGGGGGCATCTGCTGTGGCAAATGGGTGCAAGCCTTTGACCACAAACTGAGTCACTGCTCGGTGACGTTCGTCTATCCTGGCCTGAAAGGAGACGCTACCGGTAGACTGCAGCGAGAACTGCCAGCATCTGAGCCAGACTCTGTCTGCCTCTCTCATCATGGTCACTAAATGCAACGCACAGTAATAGCAGGTTTTGTAATAAGGTAAATCGCGCTAACATAATATGCAATGCTAATTGATTAGTTACCTGCAGTATTAACGGGAGAGGACGTGGAAACGCTACCGCTGCTGCTGGGTTGAGCTTCGCTAGTCCGGAGCGGATCAAAAACATGACATTCGTTGAAAGCAATCGCGTGTTTTTTGAGCAAATGCTTTTGCATGTTCGTAGTGTTTCCTCCCTCTGATGAAATCTCTACTTTGCAAGTATTGCACGTTGCCCTGTTGTCATCCTTTCTCATAAGTTGTAACCAAACTTTTGAGCGTTTGCGCTGCTCAGGCGCCGTGTTTCCTACTGGGTAAAAGACGCTACTCAACGTGATGACGTCATTCGGGGCGACTGGAATCGATAAGGGAATCGTTTTTAAAAGTGGCAAACGATTCCAAGGAATTGAAACAGTGGGAACCGGTTCTCAACAAGAACCGGTTTTCGATACCCATCCCTATTGAACAGTATCTTGCCTGCTCCCTTTTAGCACTATGTTGAAATTAAATACATTTAAAAAAATAAAAAATTAAATGAATTAAAAATAATTAACAAAAACCTTTATAAATTAAAATAAGTAGACCAAAATTTGTTTAGTCAGGAAAACTGTCAGAGTAATGAAAAATAATGCCAAATAATAATTAATAATATCAAAATGTGCTGTTGGCTCTCTGGCTAATATCTGAATAAGGCAACAGGGCAGCAATTTGAGTGAATTACAATGCTATTTGTTTTACATTAACCAGTATCAAACAGTGAAATTTAGGTCATCTTGCGCAGCCCACAATGTTTTGGAAATAGTATTACGAAAAACATTAAAACATACAAAACATTAGTGTTGCTTTGCATTATGTTAATGAGAACAAAGGCACGTTGTATAGTTTGGACCTATTGGCTGAACATCTAAATAATGCCTCAAAACGTTATTGAATTACTCTAATTCAATAACGTTTTGAGGCATTATTTAGATAAAAGGAGAGAACTTTGAACTAGCCTTTTATAATGCTTCACCCTGCATCCTTCTTTCAGATGAGTTCCTACATAGACAAGTCATTCTTGAGGGTCTGTAACCTGGGTGACAGTTTACCACTTTCTAGACCAAGTAAAATCTTTTGAGTAAATTCTAAAGGTCAGGGCTTTGGGGTAGCTGAGGTGCATAGATCAGTCCAAACATTACCAGGAAGGCTTCACCAAATCTGGGGAGACTGAACACGGCATCACTTTCAATGACGACAGAGATTTTCACAGGTTGGTAGTAGGGCTGCCACAAACGATTATTTTGATAGTCGATTATTTTTGCGATTAGTCGACTAATCAGATCATCATCCATTGGACGTAAAACGTACAGCTTATTGCACCAGCAGCATCTGCTCTTATATAACTATCATTAGCTTACAGCTTTAAGTGTTTCAGGTCTGTGCTAACTAAAAATAAAGACAAGATGATAGTTTATTAAATTTGAATGAAATCTGCAGATTGTTTCGGTGAAGTTTAATAAACTCCTTGCTATCTAAAATTTAACAGGACACTGGAGTATATTCTGGAGCATCTCACACTTCTGATAATCAGCTGTCTGCTTGATGTTTATTCAGCTGTGTAAAAACTATAACTTTAATCTCAGACAAACCGATTTACTCAGGAACAAATAAAATACAAAAAAAGCCAAACAACAACATTTTTAAGTTATCTAAGTGACTCATATATATTTAACCTGAGTAGCGAAAGACGGCGGTGGGTTTGAAAACGATTTGCCGGGAGTCCGGTGTTCTCACGGCGCTAGTTAGCCTTGCCCCCGGCTCGCTATCGAGCTAGTGGGTAACAGACGTCTCCGAAAACGTCGGAGCGCTTTTGAAAATATGTGGTGTCCTGATAAACTGAGCAGATATTTGAGGTTTACACAGCTACATTCTCCCTGAAAATATGTTAAACGTTTATTTTGTGACCCAGAAAGAATAATAAGAGTAATATTAAAACTAACTAGCTGCCGCCATTGTTGGAAACTGCGCTGGGCTGCGCTATGAATTCTGGGACACAGCTTCTTCTTCTTCTTCGGGGTTTAACGGCAGCTGACATCCTTGTACATGCAGTGCTGCCATCTTCTGTTTCAGTCCGTTATTACACTCTTAAATCCTGCTACTTATTCCTGCGTCTTTTGTGATCTTACAAAGCTTCAAACGACGCGTCGACTATTAAATCAGTCGTCGACGATTTTGATAGTCGACGTAATCGTGACTAGTCGACTAATCGTGGCAGCCCTAGTTGGTAGTGAACTGGACTTGTCGTGTCATGGTCACTGATGACAGTGAAGAGGGCCACTTCAACACCATCAAGCTCCAACTCATCAGATTCGTCCTGAATTAATGAAAAAGAGATACTAATCACAATCTAACCCAAGAAATACAACAGACGACATATAATTTCTCATTTTACCAACTCCCATTGAGATCCAATACCTCTTTTACAAGGGAGACCTGAGTCTCACTGTAAGAGGTGAAAAACAGAAGATCCATGTTCTGCACACATAAATCAGCTAATTCACCAGAGAATCAAGTGGTGTGAGATAGACTGAAACTAAGCTAAAGGAAATACACAGGAAAATGTTTTACTAAACATCTTATCACTTTCAACAAAACACCAATTCAGTTCATTCGTAGTGAGGAGACAGAAAAGACCATACATGGAAACCGTATGGGTAGACTAAACAAAGGTAAGTCCAAACAGTGCATCAAAATACATGTTTGTACTTTGATGCACTGTTTATATACACAGTAGTATCTGTTAGATACTTAAGGACACTCACAGTGCAGGTTCTGAAAAATCCAGAGACATCCTCACACAGATAGACAGGAAGGGCGTGGAGAACGGTAGTGCGCTTGGTGTGGATATCATGGATTTCCTATTTCCAGATAAAAACAGAATTGTATATACTGGTGAGTTTACTGAACAACAACAACAACAGTCAAATCAGAACATATGTCCACAAATAACCTGTTCACAGTCAGACAAATAGCAAACACAAAGTGGAGTAATAGCAAAATTCAAAAAGCTCATTTAAATCATTGAACCTGTCCAATGTTCCACTGGTTCAACCTATGAAATGTGTAACAATCTATTATTACCTGTTCATTGTGAATTCTTAGACTTTCAGCCAGGGCATCTGCTGTCTTCCCAGTTTTTGATGCCTTCTGTCTGAATAAGGTCATCAGTCGAGGAAGATGGCGGTCAAGTTCAGCGTAGAATGTATTGGGCAGGTTCTGATTTGTAATCCGCTGAAACTCTGCATACAACTACAGCAGAAGAACAATACAGTTCAATTTGAAGAATCTCGCACATCTTTATAAAGCAGCAAAAAGTTGCCACATGAGTAAGAATTACAATTTTCATTTTAAAGAGAGCTGATCCATATTACCTCAGACTCCATTTTTAGAGCAGGCCAGAGGTCCAAGAGCTCCTTCACTCCTTCACAACCCTAACCCTGCACATATAGTTTAAAATATAGCGTTTCTAACAAGCAAACGGCTTGAAAGCACTCTCACTGCAGACAGGCATCTCCGCTGTGTAACTGCAGGGACAACGGGCTTGTTTGGACCCAACTATTCTGAGTCATGAGAGGGGGTTTAAAAATTTAGAGAGATTAAAACACTTTGTTTCATACTAGGCGACCGGGCGCCACCTCTAGAACAAGTAGTATCTAACTTTTTAAACAGCCTGCCACCCTCATTACAACAACTTAATGCTAGCTCTGCAAGCGCAAAGTTTCCTTCGGGGAGAGCAGCAAAGCACATAAAAAACACGGACCCGACATTTCTGCTATTCTTTTCGACACGCACCCAAAATACAACTAAATATTCGTATTTTAACAATAAACTAATATCAACATTGAAAACTTAATGTAAGTCCAGTGATGGTAGTTGCTGCCGTTAGGTCCAACTTTCTCCAGTTGTCCGTGTTGCCTCTTTGGTGCTGTTCCCGCCCATATACCTTTACTTCTTCTGTGTTTCGTATTAATGCTCATTAGCGCCGCCTTCCGCTTCTGAGGGTGAATCAGAGATTAACTCAGAATAAAAATTGATTCCTGCAGCTGCTCAACACTTACGGAAAAAATTAAAAATATATATGTAGGATACATTGATAAAACAATGAATATTAAAATAAATACATTTTGTCTTCCACTAATGCATTTAAGACAATTTGATTTTACTTATTTGGTGAAACACTTTGAGATTTTATTGTATTTTAGCATGTGCTACATAAATTAAGTTTATTATTAAATCCTACCTACTTGAAACAACAAAAATAACAGGACTTTACCATTCTTATGTGTCCTAACTTATCTGTGTTATGTTGTGCTTAAGTTATGATTTTAAGTGATTCTTACTTAATATAGAAATAGTTCAATTCAATCAAATATTATTAGTTTCATTTACTCAAAAAGAAGAACATGTTACACGAACTTGACATATTTAAGTTAACAGAACTTTTAAAGACTTTGAGTATACACTACTTAATCTATTTAATTACTTTGAACATTCGGGTTTACAGTGTACAGTATTAAACAAAACTGGGAAGTGATCTGAAATCTCAGAATCCTCAATGTCCGTGATGCAAATGTCCAGACCATAAGATCACGTATATGACCTTTTGTCTGAGTTGGTTTACACACAAGCCCTGCACCTCTGCCAGTGGTGGTATTATAAGACACCTCAATAGTTTTGATCTGCAGCCCACGACCCCCACGACCCCCACACAGGTTCAGCTCTCTCACCTCATTTTTAACCTACTGGACGTCAGGTCTTCTTAGACAACATTAACATCAAATCACTCGATCTGATCGTCTCTATCTAACTAATGTTTTCCACATTTATGATTTAATACAGGATTTAAACTTTAAAATCACATTTTCTTCTTTCCTGTAAAAGTGAAAACTCCATCACATGTGAACATTCAGTCACATATGATTACACTTCCTGTTTCATTTAGTGTATGTAACTCTCCTTCCATTAGATTTCATCAGCACATTTTCCCTATTAATCCAGTTATTTACAAGTACTTTGTTTTTCTCTTTAAAGCTCTCTTGATCACAGTTTACTCAAAACTGTTTATTTTTATTAAACGATAGATTTTATAAGTCAGACATTCAGAGATCAGTAGCTCCTGTGTGTTGCTCACTGCCTCCATCCAACAGTACATGACAAGTGTGACCCGCGGTTCATTTACACCAAACATTCAAAGTGACTTAGTGCTAACTGCTATAATGAATGTCATATACAGACTAAACAACAAAATAAACCAACATAAAATGTATTTACTGTCATATAAACATATTATGTATATATATAAATATATATGATGTCACTGGATCACGACAGGAAAACATAAGAAAATAAGAGATTTGATTTGTTACAATATGGAATATATTTACTAAATGAGGAAAATCACTGCGATGCTGCAATCAAAGGTGATCTACTTTCATTTATACACAAAGATGCAGTTCAGTAAGAGCCTGTGTGAGCTCAGGTGTCCTGCATGAGTTTCTCTTTGAAAACGGAGGCTCTCCAGATAAAGGAAAGGTGCATGAATTAAAACCAATGTCCTTTTAATATATGAAATAACTCTGGTGACAGAAATCATCCAGCACTGAGAAAAAGGCTTCTGAACACTGAGACCTGCATTATCAGTTTCGGGGCTTTTGCAACATTCACAGCAGCTCAGGTGAAAAAATGCAGTCACCACCCAGACAGGATGTGAACTTTAACACTTAAATACTCCAAGACAAGGCCGTGGGTGGCAATGTGTGGTTTGTTTAGAGCGCACTTCCAACTCAGTTCTCTGAAAAATACACGCTGTTTATTTCTTGTAAAAATATAAAACAAAAGTTAACCAAATATTTTCTTAGAACTAGACTCTCAGATGGAAATATTCACACATTTCATCAGACCAGCTTTAACATCACAAGTTCTTTTAACATCTTATATTTGCAAATGAAAACACAGCCACATAGAAGATATTTGTCTTTATTCATGTTGCTGCAGCCAAGTTGTAATTATTCTCTGATTTTATGGTCAAACTATGAGATTTTCCAAATGTGTGTGGAGTGACATGACCTTTCTCTGATGATCTAAATGTCGTGACCAAGAATCATTCAGGATGAACAACGTGAACAGTCTGCCTCATAGTTCTCACAGGTGAGCGTCAGAATTACAGACACATTCTCATGTCTGTGGTCTCTGGCTAACTTTTCATGCTCTCCATAAATGCAGGAATCTGCAGGTTTTATTGAAACTGTCACATCTCAACACTCAGTGCCAAAAACAGGGCTGATCCCTGTTTCATTTGATAACTGCTTCATGTTAACAAATCCCGTTTTTTAAACCGTGATGTAGAACATGATCTCTCTCACTCTCTCGTTCTCTAAATAAAACCCAGCAAACTGGCAATCACTTCTGAAAGATGGGAGTAGTTCACTCTTTATCAGCTGCAAGACTGTGTAGCGCTCGGATGTTTGCCCCAACCCCCAGCCTGCAGGCGTCTGACCTTTAACCCTTGCTGCAATGTGTCCCTCTGAGGGCCTAGTGCAGTAGTAGTAGTAATAGTAGTAGTATTGTGCGACACACATGCACACAGGCTTAAAGAGACGTCACTCTTATGGCTTGAAAATTGTGAAAATTTTTCAGATACTCACATCACAGTCCTGCTGCGAATTAGAAACACTGAAAGGTCAAAGGTCATTATTAAAAGAGTTTACACTTGAGTTTCAGCCTAGACACAGACTTGAAAGTGAATCAGAGATATATTTGGGGGAAAAAACTGAAAAATAAATAATTAGAAAGAATAGTGCACAAATAGAAAAGCCCAAAAACCAAACCTGTACAAGAGTGATTACTACTAATCTACAAATGGCTGCAATATGCAGAAAATACACTTAGACAATTTTGCATTGATGCAATACTTAAATTAAGGCCGTCTGCACTTCAGTTAACTCTCTTTTTTCTAAAAAAAGAAAAAAAGAAAATGTAATTGTGGGGACATGGAGGGAAAAAATGATATTAATGTGTTGTTGTGGTCCTGGGTCTTGGACCCCAAGACTTTTAAGTTCTGTCAAATATTTTCAGCTTAACTTTTGGGTTGTTTAGTTGTTTGTGGTGTTTTGAGTCTTGATTTCTTAGATGCTAATCCTCCTTTGGGTTGTCCATGTTTATGTTTTCAGGTTTTCTTAGTTCTAGTTTCATCACTTTTACTTCCCTTTACCTTTTTATCATTCAATTAGTTTCACTTGTTCCTTATTGTACTCCAGCTGTGTTCTTTCCCCCCCAGTAGCCTCCAGTATATTTAAAGCCTCCATTTGCATGCGTTCACTGTTGTGTTGCACTGCTTGTTTCCTGCATGCCTGTGAGCTTTTCCCCATTTGATGCCACTTGGTGGATGATTTTTTTCTCTGTTATGTGACTCTGCATTTTGGGTTTCCACTTTCCACCACACACAGGATATAAAGGCCTATCCACAAATTTGATCAAATCTATATAATAAATCATGTTGGCACACAGTATTTAGATTTCACATGAATTATTAGAAACCTGTATTATAAGTAAAGATGGGTGGGTTCAAATAGTCCCACCAACATAAATTGAATTGAATTGAAAGCCTTTATTGTCACTATACATAGTGCAACGAGATTAGAAACAGCTCTATAAAAGTGCACATGTGCTTATAGCACATTATAAAAACTATACAATAATGTAACTATACATTTACTATAAATATAAATACATAGTACAGTGCTGACAGAGACAGACAGTCAGAGAATTGATGATATTTCAGATATTTTGAGTTGAGTATGGTGATGGCTTTTGGGGAGGAAGCTAAAGCGCCTGCCAGAGGGCAGTAGGTTGAAAAGATTGTAGCCGGGGTGGGTAGTGTCCTTTAAAATGTTTCTGGCCCTACTAAGACAACGGGAGTTGTAGACGGCAGACAAGGAGGGCAGCGGGCAGCCAATGATTTAAATGATAAAGCAGACAGTATGAGCATGTGGTGTGAAATATCAGTTTAATGTGGTCATGTCAGAGCTACAATACAAAGAAAATCCAAAACTCAATTACTGTGAACTCACTGCGTGTCTGTGCCTCTCAGACTGATTGAAGTCCATAAGATGATGATCGAGGAAGAGGAGGACAAAGCGAAGTCTGCAGGACTCTGCCGTCTGCCTGTGAAGAGTGACCAGTCCAAACAACAACCTACAGACTTCACCGATGAAGCTGGACCCTCAGACACAGAGTAAAATCACTGCTAGTAACTCGTCTCCAGGAATATCCAATCCATCCAGTTCTTAACTGCTCATCCAGTTTAGTCACAGATTGGCTGAGCCTCTATCAGCTGACTTGGATTTAAAAAATGAGCTATTCAGTGTGTTTCACAGAGCAGCTCATTGTTCTGCTTTATTTTAGCATAACTAATAATGCACGTTATCCATGTTATCATTTTAACTTCTACAGTATTTGAATTACTGAGATGTGTTGGGTATTGTGTTGTTTCTTGTTACATTTTGCTTATTAGTAGACTTCGCACTATATTATACCTTTACATTAATTTCACCTTTATGTAATGAATGATTGAAATAGTTTGTAAAATAAATAAAATTTTATCTTAAATGCTTGTATTTTTATATCTGATGTAGAACTGGTAAAAAGAGTTGACAATTAAAAACTTCACCTTTTCAAGAAATTACTTCTTTGCCATGAGCTATGCACACTGCCCCAGTGGTATCTAAAGTATTTTACTGGGTATTGGTATTAAGTTAAAAATTCAAGTATGGTGAGAACTGCAATTTAGACCAATTTAAATGACTTTCAACTGAGAATTTATTAATGTCTGATGACATATGAATAAACATATCTTTGTTTGCAGAAGTCAGAGGTCACAGGCTTCAGGGATCAACTTTCTGTCTCAGAAGAGTGACCGGTCCATTGGTAAACCCCCAGACTTCAGAGAAGAACCTGGACCACTACACACAAAGTAAGAACCTGACCTGAACATTTAATCAAATCTGTAGTGATGAAGAGGCATACATTATACTAATAGTAGCAATGCACTGATTGCAATTCCCATTTTCAGTTTTGTGTAAGTGTGACCTGCTGACATCAACTAACAAGTAAAAATCAAGGTTTGTTCATCCAGTAAGGGTTCCCAAAGCTAGTCCCCATCCCCCGGATTAACAAGGTCTGCATCAGCTGCCGCTCCTCGACTGTGCAAAATAGAGAGAGAAAAACATTATATACAGTAAGTAAGTAGATATATACAAAGAGGACATTATGCGCAATAAGTGAGTAAATTATATACATTAAGTTAAATAGAATAAAAAAATCTGGAAATTTACAGTTCAAAATGTACATTGTGTGAGTGGGGTGTTAAAGTGGCTTGTGCCGCAATGAAGTCAGAAGGATCAGGCATGAAATGGTCTTGCCAACGTTCAGCTGGAGGTGGTTGTCCTGGCACCTCAATGCCAAATTCTTCACTTCATCCATGTAGGCCGCCTCATCGTTGGTGGAGATGGCACCCAACACCACTGTGTCGTCAGCAAACTTCACAATGGTGTTGGAGCCGTGGGTGGCCACACAGTCTGAAGTGTAGAGGGAGTAGAGCAGTGGCGAGAGGACACAGCCCTGTGGCGCTCCCGTGTTGATGGCGATGCTGTCAGAGACACACCTACCCACCCTCACCACCTGAGTTCTGCCAGTGAGGAAGTCCAACACCCATGCACACAGACGGCTGTTGAGTCCCAGATCCCTCAGCTTTGTGAACAGTCTGCAGGGCACTATTGTGTTAAACGCTGAACTGTAATCAACAAACAGCATTCACACATAGTTACCCTGTTTCTTGTCCACGTGGCTGAGGGTGGTGTGCAGGATGTGGCGTCCTCCGTGGATTTGTTGGGTTGGTAGGCGAACTGGAGCGGATCTGTGGTGTCTGGGATGGAGGAGGAGATGATGTTCTTCAACAGCCTCTCAAACACCTTCATTACTACTGAGGTCAGTGCAACTGGCCGGTAGTCGTTCAGGCATGAGGGCTTGCTGTTCTTGGGCACAGGGATGATGGTGGATCTCTTGAAGCATGTGGGGACCACAGACTTCGCCAGGGACTCGTTGAAAATCAAAGTGAACACACCTGCTAGCTGGTCAGCACAGCAGCACAGCAGACGGCCGGTGATGCCATCTGGTCCTGCTGCTTTCCTTGCGCTCACTCTCCTCAGCACAGCTCTGACGTCATGCTCTGCGATGCTGATTGCTGGTCTCTATTGTCAGGCAGTTGTTAGCAATTGTGTAGCAATTGTCCAAGATTCTGTCTCCCCTCATCGGACACATGACATGTTGATAAAAGTTCGGCATGAGATGTCCAAGGTTTGCTTTATTAAAGTCTCCTGCGGGTCCTTGTTTTGAAACGCACTCAGCACATCATGTAGTTCAGACAGAGCCATACCTGTGTTCACCTGGGGTGGGATGTAGACCACTGTGGCGATTAACGAGGTGAACTCGCGGGACAGGTAAAAAGGGCGACAGTTCATGCTCAGGTATTCCAGATGTGGCGAGCAGCCGCTGAAGAGAGTAGATATGCTCCTGACGTCGCACCACTTTCTGTTTACCATGAAACACACTTCTCCACCTTTGGTTTTGTTTGACTCTGCCGTTCTGTCCGCGCGGAGCACAGAGAGTGACTCCGATGGAATTTCTGCCCGATCCACCACGTTGGGGGTCAGCCATGTCTCAGTGAAGCACAGAATGTTGCAGTCCCTCATGTCTCGTTGGAAGGTGACTCTTGCCCTCAGATCGTCTAGTTTGTTCTCCAACAATTCAACGTTAGCTAGCAGGATACTAGGCAGTGGTGCGCAGTGAGTAAATATGTCGATTTATTCATAGTTTCATGCAACTGTCAAATTCTGTTTCTTTGAAAAATATTAAAATGCCATCTGCTTGTCTGTTCCAGCAGTCTGGCTCTATTCCATTTGAATGCAATAGGGACATAGTCTCTAGACTCTGAAATATTAGATATGATTTAATGTCTTGCAACAGCGTCTGTGTTTCATAGTGCAACATGTGTTGCTATAGTGGACAATCAGGCATTTAGACAAGAAAAGCATGTAAGTTACTAAGAGAAAGTGTCACGATCTGGTACAGGTACATTCAAACGCAGAGCGGTAAGGTATCTCCAAGGTGTAGTTTATTTACAGTGCCAGTGCAATATATGTACAGTGAAGGGATCCAAAACTCCGGGGGAATCACAGGGTAACTCGCTCACGTCTTCTTCGCTCACACTCACACACGTTCCCGCAGCAGGGAGGTCGCAGGTCCCGGGGGGGGAGATCTGAGGCAGACGAGAAGGCAGGTCACCAACTAATCACAAATCACGAATATGAAGCACAAGAGCTGTGAGAACACTAACGTTAGGGGTACAATCATCCAGCGACGAGAGGATCTGTGTTCCAGCCTCAAATAGTGCTCCCGGTGATGATGGGTGAGTGTTGTCAGGTGTGTGTGTGGGCCAAGGGCGGGAGCCCACAGTGAGCTCCGCCCAGGCAGAGAGGGAGAGAACAGAAACAGCAATTGTAGCCTTGTGGGGCCGACCGGGCAGGCACGGAGACCATGACAGAAAGAGACCGGCCCAGTCTAGACTGTATGGATAAGTGGGTTGGGGGGTGGGAGCTGTAGTGATTATGTATTTATCAAATCTGTCCATTGAGAAAATCCAACAGTTATGTCTTTGTCCCAACTGCCCACCATGGTGTCTGCTGAGAGGTTTCCCCCCTCCTGCACCATTATTTTCTATAATAGCAACAGCTGTGTTCATGTATTGCTTGTTCAGTCCATTACTTTTCCTTAAAGCTTTCTTGAGATAGTTCTTGTAGTTTAAGATATTTTTACTTTGCAATGGTTGTCTGTGGTTGGTTATTATTATGCTTTAATACTAAACAGTCTGTGCAGTAGAATGTGAAGTTTACGGTTTTTGTAGGTAGTTTAAGCTGAGTAGTCATGTGGAGTTCTTCCATTGGGGCAATTCTAGCCTTGAGTAAGTCTGCTTTTTATGGAAGAGATTTCTTAACAAAAATGGAATAGAAGATTTTTCCAAGATGGAGCAGGAGTAGCAGATTATAAAATGCTCTGTTTAAGACAAGGCAAGGCAAGGCAAATTTATTTGTATAGCACAATTCAACAACAAGGTGATTCAAAGTGCTTTACAGAGACATTAGAAACAAAAACAAATAAAAAGCATGATTTAAAATTGATTAAAACAAGCAAACAAACAAACTAACTAAACACACACATAACTGTGCCACTCTATCTATGACAAATCTCTTTAAATGTCTTCATGGTCTTCTACTGGTGATCCCCACCAGTTTTGGTGGCCTAATGACAGGAAGTAAGAGAACTGCTACTATCAGGTACTATTAGGCGAACTAAAATGTATATGTAAAACAGTAAAGACTATATACTGAATTCAAAATCCTGCTCCTCACATACAAGGTCTTAAATAATCAGGCCCCATCTTATCTTAATGACCTTGTAGTACCATATCACCCTATTAGAGCACTTCGCTCTCGCTCTGCAGGCCTACTTGTTGTTCCTAGAGTATTTAAAAGTAGAATGGGAGGCAGAGCCTTCAGTTTTCAGGCCCCTCTTCTGTCGAACCAGCTTCCAGTTTGGATTCAGGAGACAGACACTATCTCTACTTTCAAGATTAGGCTTCAAACTTTCCTTTTTGCTAAAGCATATAGTTAGGGCTGGACCAGGTGACCCTGAATCCTCCCTTAGTTATGCTGCAATAGGTGTAGACTGCCGGGGGATTCCCATGATGCATTGAGTTTCTTCTTCAGTCACCTTTCTCACTCACTATGTGTTAACAGACCTCTCTGCACTGAATCATACTTGTTATTAATCTCTGTCTCTTTTCCACAGCATGTCTTTATCCTGTCTTGGCACTGTATAACCAAAAATCAGCTTGATGAATACTCTGTTGTGAAAAGTAGCTCAATTTTTATTATTCTCTGTGACCATAATTTTAGTGATAAAGAAATGTGTTCACAGAGAGAGGAAGAGGAGCGGTGTTTGTGAGGAGGAGCAGCTGTCCTGCTGTGCTTTGTGTCAGGACGTCCTGAAGGATCCAGTCTCTACCAGCTGTGGACACTGGGTCTGCAGACAGTGCATCTCCTCATACTGGGACCAGTCTGCTTCATCAGGAGACTGGTCCTGTCCCCAGTGTGGAGAAAGATCCAGAACCAGAGCTGGACTGCAGACAGCCAGTCAGAGCAGCTGTGTACAAAGTAAGACTGAATATCTGTCTGCTGTTTCCCTTTCCTTCTCTCACCCCAACCAATCACAGCAGATGGCCCCGCCCCTCCCTGAGCCTGGTTCTGTCGGAGGTTTCTTCCTGTTAAAAGGGAGTTTTTCCTTCCCACTGTCGCCAAAGCGCTTGCTCATAAGGGGTCATATGGTGTTGGGTTTTTCTCTGTATCTATTATTGCAGGATCTACTGTACAATATAAAGCGCCTTGAGGTGACTGTTGTTGGGATTTGGCGCTGTATAAATAAAATAAAATTTAATTGAATTGATGAACTCAATTCTGAAAACTGGACTTCTTCTTGTTGTTCAGACATTGAAGAGTTTTCTTTCTGTTTTTCTTTCTTTCAGCAGATGTTGGTCTGCAGGAGGTTTTAGATGAACATAAGATCAGTCTGAGGAGAAGATGTGAACGTGTGACTGAAGGAAGTGATGAAACAGGAAGTAGAACTCTCCTCAACAGGATCTACACTGAGCTCTACATCACAGAGGGACAGAGTGAAGAGGTTCATACCCAACATGAGGTGAGGCAGCTGGAGACAGCTTCCAAGATGGACGCCCTCCATGACGCTCCAATCAGGTGCCAGGACATCTTTAAAGCCTTACCTGACCAACAGAGACCCATCAGAGTGGTTCTGACCAACGGCGTGGCTGGTGTTGGAAAAACCTTCTCAGTGCAGAAGTTCACTCTGGACTGGGCAGAGGGCTTGGAGAACCAACATGTCAGTGTGGTGGTTCTGCTTTCATTCAGGGAGCTGAACCTGATCAGAGATGAGCAGTACAGTCTTCTGGAGCTGCTCCATGTTTTCCATCCAACATTACAGAAGGTCTCAGCAGAGAAGCTGGCTGTCTCTCAGCTTTTGTTCATCTTTGACGGCCTGGATGAAAGCAGACTTTCATTGGATTTCACCAACAGGAAGCTGCTGTCTGATGTCACACAGAAGTCATCAGTCAGCCAGCTGCTGACAAACCTCATCCAGGGGAATCTGCTTCCCTCGGCTCTCGTCTGGATAACTTCCCGACCTGCAGCAGCCAATCAGATCCCTCCTACATGTGTTGACAGGCTAACAGAAGTACGAGGCTTCACTGACGCCCAGAAGGAGGAGTACTTCAGGAGGAGATTCAGTGATGAAGAGCTGTCCAGCAGAATCATCTCCCACATGAAGACATCCAGGAGCCTCCACATCATGTGTAGAATCCCAGTCTTCTGCTGGATCACTGCTACAGTTCTGGAGCACATGTTGACTACAGAGCAGAGAGGAGAGCTGCCCAAGACCCTGACTGACATGTACTCACACTTCCTGCTGGTTCAGACAAAGAGGAAGAAGAACAAGTACCATGAGGGACATGAGACGAGTCCACAGGAGCTCACGGAGGTTGACAGGGAAGTTCTTCTGAAGCTGGGGAGGCTGGCGTTTGAACATCTGGAGAAAGGAAACATCATGTTCTACCAAGAAGACCTGGAGCAGTGTGGTCTGGATGTGACAGAGGCCTCGGTGTACTCAGGAGTTTGTACAGAGATCTTCAAAAGAGAGTGTGTGATCTTCCAGAAACCAGTCTACTGCTTTGTTCATCTGAGCATTCAGGAGTTTCTGGCTGCAGTCTACATGTTCCACTGTTTCACCAGCAGGAAGACAGAGGTGCTGGAAGCCTTCCTTGGAGAAAAGTACAGTGGGTCATCTCTGGATGATTTCCTTAAACGAGCCATGGAAAAATCCCTCCAGAGTAAAAATGGCCACCTGGACCTGTTTGTCCGCTTCCTTCATGGCCTCTCTCTGGAGTCCAACCAGAGACTCTTAGGAGGTCTGCTGGGTCAGACAGAGAGCAGTCCAGGAACCATTCAGAGAGTCATTAACAATCTTAAGGAGATGAACAGTGATGAAATTTCTCCTGACAGAAGCATCAACATCTTCCACTGTCTGGTAGAGATGAACGACCTCTCAGTACATCAGGAGATCCAAGTATTCTTGAAGTCAGCTAACAGATCAGAAAAGAAACTCTCTGAGATCCACTGCTCAGCTCTGGCCTTCATGCTGCAGATGTCAGAGGAGGTTCTGGATGAGTTAGACCTAAACAAGTTCAAAGCATCATTGGATGGGCGACTGAGACTTTTTCCAGTTGTGAGGAATTGCAGAAAGGCTCGGTGAGACCAAGTCATTATTCAGTATTATTCTTCATTGTTGATTTGTGGTTTTAGTTTTTCATGTAACACGAAATTATTCTTCTTATTATTTTTAGCTTTGTATTTTAGATATTGGTCATTAATTATTTTATATACTTTTGTATTTGGACACTGAAAAAGTTCTATCACGCCATTTAAAAAACAATGGGGTCAGAGTTATGGAACACTACAACTAGACCTACTACACCTTGTACCTTGGTAATGGAAATTAATGATGGCTGTGCTGCTCAGTTTACAGGAGATAATTTTAACTTAAATGCAAAAGTTTCCATAAGCTCTGCCTGTAGACTAAATATCCATCCATCCATCCATTCATTTTCTTCCGCTTATCCAGGGTCGGGTCGCGGGGGCAGCAGCCCAAGCAGAGAAGCCCAGACCTCCCTCTCCCCAGCCACCTCCTCCAGCTTATCCAGGGGAACACCAAGGCGTTCCTAGGCCAGCCGAGAGACATAATCTCTCCAGCGTGTCCTGGGTCTGCCCCGGGGCCTCCTCCCGGTGGGACATGCCCGGAAATCATCGCCCAAGAGGTGGCCAGGAGGCATCCTTGTCAGATACCCGAACCACCTCAACTGGCTCCTTTCGATGTGGAGGAGCAGTGGCTCTACTCTGAGCCCCTCCCGAATGGCTGAACTTCTCACCCTATCTCTAAGGGAGAGGCCAGCCACCCTTCAGAGGAAGCCCATTTCCGTCGCTTGTATTCGCGATCTCGTTCTTTCGGTCACTACCCACAGCTCGTGGTCATGGGTGAGGGTAGGGACGTAGATAGACCGGTAAATTGAGAGCTCTGCTTTTACACCCAGCTCTCTCTTCACCACAGCGTCCGCATCACTGCAGCTGCTGCACCAATCCGTCTGTCAATCTCCTGCTCCCTTCTCCCGTCACTCATGAACAAGACCCCGAGATACTTAAACTCCTCCACTTGGGGCAGGGTCTCGTCCTTGACCCGGAGTGGGCACTCCAACCTTTTCTGGCTGAGGACCATGGCCTCAGATTTGGAGGTGCTGATTCTCGTTCCCACCGCTTCACACTCGGCTGTGAACCGTTTCAAGGCGAGCTGGAGGCCATCACCTGATGAAGCCAACAGGACCACATCATCTGCAAAAAGCAGAGAAGTGAAAGTCTTCCGCCACTTGGCTATGCCTAGAAAGTCTGTCCATACAAATTATGAACAGAATCGGTGACAAAGGGCAGCCCTGGCGGAGCCCATCACCCACCAGGAACAAGTCCGACTTATTGCCGGCTATGCAGACCAAGCTCTTGCAAAGGTCGTATAAGGACTGAATGGCCCGTAGCAATGGGCCAGACACCCCATGCTCCCAGAGCACCCCCCCACAGGACCCCCCGAATGCTTTCTCCAAGTTCACAAAGCACACGTAGACTGGTTGGGCAAACTCCCATGCAGACTAAATACCTGATGATTAATTTCTGCTAGTTTTTTTTTGATCCACCAATTGCCATTTGCTAGATGTGTACATTCTATCACCATTTGCTAGTTCATAAAAATATGCCCATAATTTAAAAAAAAAAGCCTTCCTTTAGCTTCACAAATCAACAAATGAATGAAACATCTTTACTGACACCGCACATGTTATAGCTTTACCATCTCAAAGACTAATTGCAGACACACACTAAGGGATGACTGACATGTATGTGTTTAATACTTTAGTGCTCTTGAAGTGCAACTTTTCATGTGCTAGCCAATCGAGTGATGTTGTACAATAAATTATTCCAGGAGAGTTGGAAAGTTCAGCATCAAAATAAAGATGAGTTTTTCTTTTTAGTGATATACATGAACAAGCTAGTAACATGCACTAGCTTGAACCTCACTTGAGATAGCTTGGTTCATGTCAGTCGACTTAATTGTAAGTAAGTAATTGGTTGACCCAATATTCTCAAAGACAGTGAACGGTTATTAAATTTCTACTGACAGAAGCATTAACATATTGCACTGTCCGGTGGAGATTAACAAATTCTAAGTGTATTTGGAGAGTCAAGTGTTCTTGAAATCAGCTAACAGATCAGAGAAGAAACTCTCTGAGATCCACTCCTTACAGTTTGTGGATCACAATATGATAGCTAATATTAGTTATCATAAAATTAGTTCATAGCCAGAGCTTGTGCCTGTATGTATGTATGCCTTGAAAAGCGCTATATAAATCCAATCCATTATTATTATTATTATTATTATTATTATTATTATTATTATACTATATTGCCAAAAGTATTCACTTCAAATGCATATGAACTTGACTGGCATCCTTAACCCATAGGGTTTAATATAATGTCAGCAAGACCTTTGCAGGTATAATTGCTTTAACTCTTCTAAGAAGGCTTTCCACAAGGCTTAGCAGTGTGTTTATGGGAATTTTTGACCATTCTTCCACAGAAGCACATTTGTTAGACACTGATGTTGGACAAGAAGGCCTGGCTCCCAGTCTGCACTCTAATTCATCCCAAACATGTTCTTTAAGGTTAAGGTCAGAAATTTGTGCAGGCCAGTCAATGTCTTCCATACCAAACTTGCTCATTCATGTCTTTATGGACCTTACTTTGTGCACTGGCGTGCACTGTGAGTACAGCATTCCCAAATGCTTTCACTTAGTGAGAAATTTTCACAATTGGACTTGCTCATCAGGTGGCATTCAATCACCACACATTGGAATTATAATCACAATACCTGGAATTCACAGAGCTCCTGAGAAGAACCTATTCTTTCACAAATATTTGTAGTAGCAGTACGCATGCCTGGGTGCTGGACTTTATACACCTGTGGCCATTAGTGATGGGTCAGTCGTGAACGAAATGGCTCTTAGAACCGGCTCTTTGACGTGAACAACGCGAGCCGGCTCCTTATCGCGTCACATTAGAAAGGTATAGTAATCATCCACAACTATTTTCAGTTGCGGATGATAAAGGATTCAGAAAGTTTATTCATGCAGGTCCATATGACAGAGAATATGCATGTTCTTTTTGTTTTCATATTATAATTTTTATTTAATTGTGTTGTGGTTTGCAGTGTTTTGTGTTGTTTCACTTTAAATTTGTAAAAGGAAAAAGCTGAAAATTTAAATAGTTAAAAGTTGAAATATGAATAGTTGATTTTTGTATTATATGATTTATTTATTACATTTTATGTGGAGTGAATAAATAAAAGTATATTTACGGTGGCCCCTACAGACAAAGCACATACAAACTTCGAAACACGTACGAACTCTGAAGCACGTACAAACTCCAAAACACGTAAAAACACGTAAAAACTCCAAAACACGTAAAAACTCCAAAACACGTAAAAACTCCAAAACACGTAAAAACACGTGCAAACTCCGAAGCACGCACAAACTCCAAAACACGTGAAAACTCAGAATCACATAAAAACTCAAAACACGTACAAAAGACAACAGAAGTGCTCCAGGATGCTAGGGGGCAGTGTTGAACTTTTGTTACCTAGTGGCTACACAAGCCAGCAAGTACCAATGACCGGATTTGGTGTGTGGTAATAACAGGTAAATGAACGAAAAAAATTTTAAAATTATTTGACTATATATGAATGCTTGTGTATATATACACAAACAATACACATATGCTTTCATGCTTTCAATTGTGTAATTTAAGTGATCTAGGTAGCTCTGTTTTGGAAGTTCAGTTCATGCTAGAAATGTGTTTTGGAGTTTGTATGTGCTTTTTGGAGTTTGTACGTGTTTTGTCTCTAGGGGCCACCGCATATATTTATATATAAACATATATAAATAAAACCACTTTTTTGTTACATTAGTAATTCCTTTTGTGCATAATTTTATATTGTTGTTAATAATAAATAAATTAAAGCAACAAAACAACCTGAAGAGCCGGTTCGGAGCCGAAAGAGCCGGCTCTTTTTAGTGAGCCGAGCCGAAAGAGCCGGTTCTCTAAAAAGAGCCGGAAATCCCATCACTAGTGGCCATGGAAGTAATTGGAATACTTGAAGTCAATGATTTGGATGGATGAGTGAATACTTTTAGCAATATGGTGTATGTTAAATTATCTTCTGCTTTGAAATTTGTGTATTTACAACTTTGTGTGGAAAGAAAATGCACTGTACTTACAGAGAGATAGTAGTGTTTATGCATTTAACCAGGACAGCTAAGCACAAATAGTACCAGCATCGGAATAGCAGTCATGATATACCGATCTGCTGAAAAAGAAAGGGAGTTGAATTCAATGTACCCTTATTTATTCCTGAACTAACTGGCAGTGAGCAAACTCTGAAAACATTAGACAATATTGGACTCTTGCTTTGTATAAACATTAGAAAATAACAGAATCATTCTTGTGTCTCGTGTCAAACACCTGAACATGATCAGAGTTGAACCATAGATGTAAAGAGCAGATGTTCATTAGATTATGGTGGCAGAAAGTTTTGTTGTCATATGTCTTGTGCGTTTACAATAACTCATTTATATATTCTCTAATCACAGACTGACTCATTGTGTACTCTCAGACGCTCACTGTGAGGTTGTGGCCTCAGCTCTGAAGTCTAACCCCTCTCATCTAACGGAGCTGGACATGAGTAAAAACAACCTGGAGGATTCAGGGGTGAAACTGCTCTCAGCTGGACTGGAGAGTCCAAACTGTCAGCTGAAGACTCTGAGGTCAGTTCACTGACTTCAGCTGTTTTTTGTTTGTTTGTATATTTCAGATAATATGAAACAATATTTATTTTTAAAATGTTCATGATTTTCCGTAACACAAATCTGAAGACATTTCAGTGCATCTAAAAAATTTTATGTCTTTCTTAGTGACCAAACATATGTTTTTCCTTTTGGCTCCAAGTAGAACTTAAAGATATGAAAAGAGATTAACTAACCACTGACACAAGTTGAAATGTTTGACGGGACAGTTTTTAAGCCTCCAAAGGTTTATGTTGTGCTCCATCAGTTAGTGAAGATGAAGTCAGGATGTGAATGAGGCTTTTGACAATCTAATGATAGCAGATAAAGGCAGGCTGCTTAGACTGCACATCTGTATAAATATATATTTAGAGACATAGCTCAAATAGAATGTAAAAAAGATGAATGCAAAAGCTAATAAAGGTACAGTTAGGAGCTCTTTCTCAGATGACTGTGTTTGAGTTGTGAAATTGTGCATATATTGCATGAAGAAATATTTGATGAGTAAGAAATATGAAAGTTTAAACAGCACCGCAAACATATACAGTGGGGCAAAAAAGTATTTAGTCAGCCACCGATTGTGCAAGTTCCCCCACTTAAAATGATGACAGAGGTCAGTAATTTGCACCAGAGGTACACTTCAACTGTGAGAGACAGAATGTGAAAAAAAAATCCATGAATTCACATGGTAGGATTTGTAAAGAATTTATTCGTAAATCAGGGTGGAAAATAAGTATTTGGTCACCTCAAACATGGAAAATCTCTGGCTCTCACAGACCTGTAACATCTTCTGTAAGAAGCTTTTCTGTCCCCCACTCGTTACCTGCATGAATGGCACCTGTTTGAACTCATCATCTGTATAAAAGACACCTGTCCACAGCCTCAAACAGTCAGACTCCAAACTCCGCCATGGCCAAGACCAAAGAGCTCTCGAAGGACACCAGGAAAAGCATTGTAGACCTGCACCAGACTGGGAAGAGTGAATCTACAATAGGCAAGCAGCTTGGTGTGAAAAAATCAACTGTGGGAGCAATCATCAGAAAATGGAAGACATACAAGACCACTGATAATCTCCCTCGATCTGGGGCTCCACGCAAGATCTCATCCCGTGGGGTCAAAATGATCATGAGAACGGTGAGCAAAGATCCCAGAACCACACGGGGGGACCTGGTGAATGACCTGCACAGAGCTGGGACCAAAGTAACAAAGGTCACCATCAGTAACACACTACAACGGCAGGGAATCAAATCCCGCAGTGCCAGACGTGTTCCGCTGCTGAAGCCAGTGCATGTCCAGGCCCGTCTGAAGTTTGCCAGAGAGCACATGGATGATACAGCAGAGGATTGGGAGAATGTCATGTGGTCAGATGAAACCAAAGTAGAACTTTTTGGTATAAACTCAACTCGTCGTGTTTGGAGGACGAAGAATACTGAGTTGCATCCCAAGAACACCATACCTACTGTGAAGCATGGGGGTGGAAACATCATGCTATGGGGCTGTTTTTCTGCCAAGGGGACAGGACGACTGATCCGTGTTAAGGACAGAATGAATGGGGCCATGTATCGTGAGATTTTGAGCCAAAACCTCCTTCCATCAGTGAGAACTTTGAAGATGAAACGAGGCTGGGTCTTCCAACATGACAATGATCCAAAACACACCGCCCGGGCAACAAAGGAGTGGCTCCGTAAGAAGCATTTGAAAGTCCTGGAGTGGCCTAGCCAGTCTCCAGACCTCAACCCCATAGAAAATCTGTGGCGGGAGTTGAAAGTCCGTGTTGCTCGGCGACAGCCCCAAAACATCACTGCTCTCGAGAAGATCTGCATGGAGGAATGGGCCAAAATACCAGCTACTGTGTGTGCAAACCTGGTAAAGACCTATAGTAAACGTTTGACCTCTGTTATTGCCAACAAAGGTTATGTTACAAAGTATTGAGTTGTATTTTTGTTATTGACCAAATACTTATTTTCCACCCTGATTTACGAATAAATTCTTTACAAATCCTACCATGTGGATTCATGGATTTTTTTTTCACATTCTGTCTCTCACAGTTGAAGTGTACCTCTGGTGCAAATTACTGACCTCTGTCATCATTTTAAGTGGGGGAACTTGCACAATCGGTGGCTGACTAAATACTTTTTTGCCCCACTGTATATATGTTGTGTTACTGCTGCTCATTTAAAACTGACAAGATGTACAAGTCATTTACAAAGCCAGCAGGCTCTGACTACAAAGATTTGAGAAAGTCAAGTATTAAATCAAATATGACTGAAAGTACTCATTGAGATGTTCAAATGTATTGTAAATGTATTGTATCTATAACTAGTGAGTCCTGGCAGTCTGACCTACCTGCTGTTTGTGTCTAAGAAGGAGACAAGTGGAATGGTGATTGGTAATAGCAGAATGATTTACGATGCGTGCATTGTTTGTTGGAAATAATAAGAACATTTGATAAGAACATATAAGAATGAATCACAAATTATTTTGTCTATATGTTTTGTTCTTTATTCAGATTGAAGGACTGCTGGTTGTCAGTTAACAGCTGTGAGTCTCTGCTGTCTGCTCTGGATTCCAGTCCTTCCCATCTGAGAGAACTTGACCTGAGTAAAAACCATCTGCATGATTTACATGTGAAACAACTGTGTGGTTTTCTGGAGAGTCCACACTGTAGACTGGAGACTCTGAGGTTAATCACCATGTTTAACTTTTTGTGCTAGGATGAATATAATGTGAAAGCTGTGGTCACACTAAATTCAAAATCCACCCTGGGGATCTTCATGTTAAAGTCCATTCTCTTCTTTAGTTGTTTAGTTCATTCACTGAAGCAAAAACCTAAAATAATTGTTCTCAACTTATGACCCAACTTAGCCTGCTATGGCTCCTGAACTTTATTAATTCAGAGAGGGCTCCCTGATTAACTGTATACTGTTCTTTCAGTTCTACGTGCATAACAGGTTTGACATTAACCACTGAATTATTCATTGTATAGTTCATATAATTATGATTGACAGAAAACTATTTTGAATAGTTAAAGATTTTGATTATTTTCAGCAAAGAAAACACGAAAAATGCCATTGGCTTAAGCTTCAGTTTGAAAATATGTTATGTTGGTATCTTAATTGAACAGTAAACTCCATATCTTTGGCTTTGGAGAGATGGCCATGCAAAACAGCACATTTAAGGCAAGAGGACAGACAAAAAACACCTGTACTGTTAATTCAGCTATCAAGGTTAAGTCACAGAGTATTTCTCCTAGCTTATTTCTTCCACTGAGGAAGCTATCAGTCTGAGCACTGCAACATGCTTTAAACAGAGAGGTTGGAGCTTATATAACATAAGACACTGACATAATTTTTTTAATTCGGTTTGGATTTATTTAGCATCATGAGATATGTAAAACAACAAAACAGAATCCTCTTTATCATCTACAATACAAAGCTGTTCTGACATGAAATAGTAAATATATTATAAATATACAATAAATATAAAACAGCGGGGAAGAGGAACAGTGATGAAGGGCAAAAAACAAAAACCAACAAAAGCAGACAAAAAATACATATATCAATCACCTGGATCACCTGTTGAGAAAGAAAAAAGAGAAAACAACCAAAAAAGACAGAACAATACAATAAAGAACGTCATTGCAATGATCTATGTGAATATAACAGTAAATACTAAATGTTAAACATTGTTGTGCAACACGTAAGATCGACAGAACACAGTGTGCTTTGAGGTAGCAGCCAAAAAGGGTGTAGTTTGTGTCTGTGAGCAACCGTGTGTAACCTGTGAGCATGAGCGCCCTTGTATTTAAAAGGTTCCTTCATGTAACGATCTCTTAGAGGGTGTGTGTGTGTGGGGGGGGGCATAGCCCCGTCCTCCAGGGCATGAAGCAGGTATGGAGGAGATCCAGGCTCCAGACATCCAGAGGCCCTCAGAGCACAAGAGAACAAGGAAGACCAATGGACGGGCAACCTTGCCACTCTCCCGGAAAGAGCTGAGGAGAGCCCCAGATGAGGGGTTACTCAGCATCCCCGGAGCAGAAGCCAGGGGGGGTTGCAGTGACGCGCCCGTGAGCTTCGCCGGCAGCCAGCTGTGCCTGAGTGACCAAGCTCCAGGCAGAGAGGCTGAGGGCACCCCACCTCCGAAGGGGCCCGAGCGAGCCCCAGGTTCCAGGCCCTGATAAGCAGCCACCAGGAGTGAGCTGGTGCGTACCCGGACACCCATCCCTGGACACAAAGAACCACCAATGCACTCATGTCTGAGACCCTGTACACACAATCACACTCCCCAAGCGTACTCTATACCCCAGGTCTAGGTACCCTTGCCCCTGGAGGGGGAAACTGCACCCAGACCCAGGTAGTGTTACCCTCTTCCCTGGGGTGGAGAAAAGCAGACCGCCCCGACTCCGCAGCAGCAGGGAGGCCCCACATTTCAGACCCCAATTGGACGTCCAACTCCTCCTCCCAGCCCCCCCGCCCCAACAGGCAACAGAGAATGTGGGTGTGTGAAGACTCCAAAGGAAGCTAACAAACTCTTAAATTATTATTAGACTCATTATTAGACTCAGTTGTCTTCTCTCAAACTGTAACATATCACAGAAACTGAAGAATTAACATTATTTAATTTAAGAACCCCTCCTTTGTCTGTATAACAGCTTAGTCCAGCTGTTATACAGCTGCACTGTCATTCTTCCATGCTCAGCCCACTTTCCTGTCTGCTTTTCACACCTCCCTATCAGTAAAGGCAGAAATGCAGAAAAATCTCACAGTTTTTTTTCCTGTATAATGTTATTAAAATTAAAAACATGTCTGAGAGTTTGAGTGCTTCTGACAGAATCGTCTTGGTTTTATTTATTTATTTATTTATTTTACTAAACCTCTTCTTACACAGAAAAATGTTCTGCATAATGAATTGTTTGTTTTTATTCAGACTGGGAGGCTGCCGTTTGTCAGAGAGCAACTGTACCTCTCTAGTGTCAGCGCTGAAATCCAACCCCTCACATCTAAGAGAACTAGACCTGAGCTCTAATGACAACATGCAGGATTCAGGAGTAAAGCAGCTGTGTGGTTTTCTGGAGAATCCACACTGTCGACTGGAGACTCTGAGGTTGGACATCATGTTTTAGTTGTGCTGAGATGAATATGATGCGAAAATTTGCACTAAATTGGAGATGCAATTTAGAATGATCAATTCATAATTATGTCTGAACATATTACAAAACACTGAATAAGTTCAAACAACGGTTTTGGTTACATTGTTTTTTGTTTCCAATTGTATTCAGATTGGAACGCTGCAGTTTGTCAGAGATCAGCTGTGCTGCTCTTGTCTCAACTCCTATATCCACACCCTCCCATCTGAAACATCTGGACCTGAGTGAAAACAGGAACTTGCAGGATTCAGGTGTGGAGCTGCTGTGTGGTTTTCTGGAGAGTCCACACAGTATACTGGAGACTCTGAGGTCAGACACAGTGTTTTAGTTTTGTGCCAAGATGAATATGATGTGAAAATTGTGCTGACACTAAACTAAAATGATAGGGCTGATATTATACTGATCCATACTGAGCATCTGGAGCATATGGTGTATGGACGATCTGATATCCTCGTGTTGGCGTTGTTCCGTCGTCATCAATACAACAATAATGTTGTTCCAGGTTCAACATTACAAGTGACCAATCACCTTCTCCTGACATCATCTGCGACCTCGAAAAAAACAAACACCTTCAAAAAATCTACTTCACTTGCGAGAAGAGAAACCGCCTCTGTAAGGACAATATGTATAATGCTTACCGTTTATTAAAGAAAAGTATCCTGAAATTCAAAGAAATCAAGTTCCTGTATCGGCGGACAGAAGCGGTTGTGAATTAGATTTTTTTAAGGTGGTATTTTTCAAAGGCACAAAAGGGGGACGTCACAACAATGTGATTGGTCACTTGCAATGTTGAACCTGGAACAACATTTATTATGATGATGTGGGAACAACACCGACACGAGGATATCAGATCATCCTATGGGGACATAGTTGTTAGGTTTTGTATTGTTGATTGTCATTTATGCTTAGAAATATCTGCTCATATATGCTTAGAGTTTTATAATTAGTTGTAGATTGGTAGAGGTTTGATCCTTGATAGTCTGCAAACTTTGTGCGCATTAGAGAGCACTCTGGGAGCATGGGAGAGGTCGTACCTTCTCTTATTGTTTTATGGTAGGATAAACGTGGCTATATCTGTTTTAGGCTAAGTGCCTTTTGTTTAGATGAACCGCTGGACTTCCAGACCAGCAGGTTTAGGGAAGTCATTTATGGGGTCACACTCTGACCCCACCCACACACACACACACACACACACACACTTACACAATGCACAGACAAGGTACTCTTTGTATGTAGACGTCATATGTTAATGAAGCTATGTATATTCATGTAACCTCAATAAAAGAGCAGTGTTACGGGGGAGCGGACGAGAGCAACTGGGGTCAAGCAAAGGAACGGCGTTTGTCCGGTTCTCTCCCGTGCATGAGAAACATGAAGAACTTTGCCTACTTCGTGTCTTGCTTGCTGTGTAATTATATTGTCTTCAACGTTCCAGCGAATAGGTTCAAGCTACAAACCTATCAATAGTCTTCTATTATTTATTGCAGCAGAACAATGTTGAGATTTGAAAAGTTAAAACAATGATACTCTTGATAACTTGTGGCTCACAGTGTGTATCCAGCCTGCCAAAGGGTTCTAACTTGCCTGCTGACCGTTCCCATCTCAGAGAGAGTTGACATTGATTGATTGTGCATTGTTTTTACTCACAGTTAGCATAAGACATTGCAGCATAACTCTTCATAAAATGTACTTTGTGACAAAGCCAGACTTCAGGAACATGAGGGTAAATAAGTAGGATGGTAACCTTCCATAAAAATCTTCTATGGATAATACTTGGTAAATATCCAGAAAACTTCACTTAACATTTAAATCTATCGGACATTTAAATAAAACCAAAAATCATGTTTAACAAGAAAACATTCCGTATTACAACAGCTGTTTGGGGTTTCTGCTCTCTAATCTTCTGCATCAAGGTTATCAAAGACTGAACGATTTCAAGAACTTTAACTAATAATATATATTTTTCTTTTTTCAGATTAAAGAACTGCAGGTTGTCAAAGATCAGCTGTTCTTATCTGGTCTCAGCTCTTGCTAAGTCCAACTCCTCCCATCTGAGAGAGCTTGATGTGAGCCACAACAACACACTATTGGATTCAGGAGTGAAGCAGCTGTGTGGTTTTCTAGGGAGTCCACACTGTAGACTGGAAACTCTGAGGTCAGTCACCATGTTTTAGCTGTGCTGAGACAAATATGTGAAAGCTGTGCTGACATTAAACTGCAGACATGTGGCTGACGTTATACTGAATCACAGTAAGAATCACAGCATGTGTAATAATTGCACATTTTCATTACCTTTATGCTTCTAAAAGGCATGCTGGGTAGCTACAGCTGTGAGAGGCGCAATTGCCACAGAACTCTCAAGAAAGGAAACATGGAAAGGAGGGTCAAGAAAAGAGGCCGGAACTAAGCTCGACTGCAACAGAGGAACCGTCCTCTAGACATTTTTTGTTTTTAAACCTCATATTCTCAGATAGGATTGTATTGGAATATTCCTGAGAATTACAAAAGAAACTGAAAGTCTGGTACAAAATAGAAAACTTCCAAAAATTCCTGAACTGAAGTCAGGGCTTTAAAAAAAATGCCTAATTTTACTTAGTTTAAAATTAGTTTTACTAATTTATTACTGATAGTTATTTATTTTACTCGATAAAAAATGCAACGCTCCCATACCCACCCGTCTGACAACGAGCCAGCTATAACAACAGCTGGCTATAAGCTAATGCTGTGCCAGACAATGCTCAACTTCAGTGTTCTAAAAACACATACCCACCAATAAACAGTTTGATTGCATTCTCACATCATATGAGTGTTTATTTGCTAATTCTCTTGTCCAAAATGTTTCATTCTGTAAATTCTCTTCCAAATTCAACCAGAAGGTTGGAAACTTGGAGATTTATGATACAACCAGTTTCTAAAGATGTAACAAGTGGTGGAGCTGCAGACTTTTTTGGTTTGACTGTTTCAACCTGCATCCTTTTGGTTTGAGTTGTTTGAAGTTTCTGTTTTCTGAATTTTTACATTTTGTAACGTCTTCAGCCCCGAAAAGATCCCAAAGCTTTGTCTGATAAACGTACCTATTTTATTCTTTATCCAGACTGGGGAACTGTGGTTTGTCAGAAATCAGCTGTGATTATCTGGCCTCAACTCTAAAGTCCAGACCCTCTCATCTAAGAGAACTTGACCTAAGTGGCAATAAAAATCTGCAGGATTCTGGAGTAGAGCAGCTGTGTGGTTTTCTGGAGAGCCCACACTGTCGACTGGAGACTTTGAGGTCAGACACAGTTGTGATGCAACATAATATCCAATATTATAAGGGTAAAGCCAAGGATCTTCAGTCACTGTAGCATGTTGATGCTTTAAATCAGATTCAGACAATGCTGTTGACATTGATGTACTTTCTGTACCTTTCTAGCTACAGTTTTAGATAACATCTGTCTCTGTTTGGAGTTCAAAGATGATGAGGACAAGGGGGTGTCCAAATTCATGGGCTGCATCCTCTTGAGGCCGCATTTGTAGGCCGATTACGTCACAGCGACGCGACGAAGGCTGTCCAAATTCTTGGCTCCGACAAATGCAGCCAACAAATGCATCCTCCTTTCCCCCGAATTTAAAGGATGGGTCGGGTGTGTCCTTCGTGGCCCACCATATCCCAGAATTCATAGCGTGGCCCAGCCAAACTCCAGTTTCCAACAATGGCGGCTGCTACTAAGTTTTAAAATTACTCTTATTAATCTTTTTTTTTTTTTTCTTTTTTTTTCTGCCTGTCCCGTTTGGCTCTTTTGCATCAGAATTGTTGTCTAAAGGCAAAGAAAGATGCCCAACGGATTTACTTTACCAAACTGACCATCCCAGCCTTGCCATAATGGTCCATTTGATTCACCTTTTATTGTTTATTTTATTTTCACTTGCTGAATACGGGACAGACTTGACTGGGGGAAAGAAGGGGAGAAAGAAAGAGGGAAAGAGAAACAGCTGAGAAGAGGGACGGGGGAGAAGGGCAAAAGACAAAAACCAACAGAATGGGCAGAAAAAAAAAAAAAGGAAAAAAAAATGCATATATCAATCACCTGGATCACCTGCTGAGAAAGAAAAAAAGAAAGCAAGCAGAAGAGAACAAGAGTAATAGAATAAACAACATCACAATGATATATGGGAATATGACAGTAAAGTCAGGACACTGGAGTTTACTCCAGTGTCCTGTAATATTTTAGATTGCAAGGAGCAGACGGCCGAGTTTATTAAACTCCACCGAGACAGCGGTGACGCAAATCTGAAGGCTGGACTGTCCCATTGCACTGCAGTTTACTTTCAGCCTACCCAACCTTCTGAGGACCCAGCCTTCGCGGTCTACGTGGGCCGGGTCCTCAGGAGGACGCAGCCTATGAATTTGGACACCCCTTAACCTTAGTTACTCTAGGCCAGAATAATAGTCTACAGTGGTCTATTAATGCAAACACAAAAGAATAATAAACTGAGACGTAGGATGAACAAAAGATACCAGAAATGAACCAAAAATGTTTTTGTTCAAGAGGTGTGTCATAACTACTGGACAGACTCACGCGCAGACAGAGTTCTTTGCAAACAAAAGAAGACAATTTATTTACAACAGGGAACACACCCTTTAGCGCTATACTTTGAGTCGGCTCCAGGGAGAGGGGGCAATCCACACACACGCTTCCTCTTCAGCACAGTCACCGCCAGAGCACCTCCACACACACTTACTCACTCCTTTTCAGCCGCACTAGCTCCAAAACTCCACTCATGCAGGGTCCGTAATCTGGTCCAGAAGGGGGATATCTACACACAGAATACAACAGTTAGTTCCACAGGCAAACATACACAAGGCGCTCTTTTGATCAAGCCAAGAGCACGAACTCAGGAGATTCCACATTCCAGCGGCGAGCTACTCTGTGCCACTGCCTTAAATAGCAGCTGGGGAACTCAGCCAGATCAGCAGCAGGTGGTGACAATCACACGGGTGTGTGGGCCAAGAGCGAGAGCCCGTAACGAGCTCCGCCCAGGCAGGAGGAAAAACAACAACAACACCTGTAGCCAGCATGAGCCAGCCAGAGAAACAAGGGGACCGTGACAAGATGTCTGTTCAAGAGATGTCTGTTGTTTCTAGACTCCTGAAATGTGTATGAGCTACAATAAAGCTATGAAATGACACATTGTGCAACAACAATAATAATACTAACATCAAGTTAGTACAACTTATGAAAAAGAAATATTAATGGACAAAAACACTGACTTCATCTACAATAAATTCTTTCAAAAACAATGGTTAAGGATTTGAAATTAATGACTTATTAGTTTTATCTGACAGATATTCATTTGCAGTTGTTTTCATTTAATAACCATTTTTCTGTTCTCCCTCTGAATGATGAAAAACTGAACGATTTCAAGCAGAAACTTTTGAGCTTACAAATGTGTTTTGTTTTATTCAGACTGGAGGACTGCAGCTTGTCTGAACACAGCTGCAGATTTCTGGTGTCAGCTCTGAAGTCCAACCCCTCCTTTCTTAGAGAGCTGGACCTGAGCTCCAACTACAAACTGCAGGATTTAGGAGTGGAGCGTTTGTGTGGTTTTCTGGAGAGTCCACAGTGCAGACTGGAAACTCTGAGGTCAGTCACCATGTTTTCAAGTTTTGTTTTCCACTGACCTGCAGACATAAGACTGATATACTGACCCACACTGTGGTTCTTCATAATGGAGTCTTAATTGTTAAAGTTGGAGATAAAAAGGTTGGCTCTAAAAGGATAAAAACATGTCAATCTGTGGCCACAGGCATGTTTAATAAAAGTAAACAATAAACAATAACTATATGATTTCAAGAATAAGTTTGTACAATAACCTTAAATCTTTTGCTTTTTACTCAGACTGGAGTACTGTGGTCTGTCAGAGATCAGCTGTGAGTATCTGGCTTCAGCACTAAAGTCCAGCCCGTCCTATCTGAGCGAGCTGCGCCTGAGAGGAAACAACCTGCAGGAATCGGATCTGAAGCAGCTGTCTGAGCTTGTGGAGAATCCACAGTGGAGACTGGAGACTCTGGGGTCAGTAGAGGGTCGCAGTTTTTTTTAGTTAAATAACACTAAGCTGAAAGTAGATGTAAAAAATGTTTGACTAAAATAAAAATAAAAAGTTGACTTTAGAAAAAAACTCATTGAGATGATATTGTTTAATACATTACCTGAAATTAAGAAAAACAAGCACAGAAAATGAGTTTAGTTTTTCTCATAGTTGGCTGTGTGGCAGGCAAGCAGAAGTGGTGGACCCAAAATTGCAGGACTCTTAGAGATGGGAATAAACTGAAAACGCAGCTTTATTGCTGGAGGAATGATTCACGAAATAAAACTTACAAAAACAAAACTCTAAACCGAGGTGCTGGAGGACAGGACATTACAAACACACAGCAAGTTGAGGGTACGACACTGACACAGAGAAACACAGGGCTTAAATACACAGATGGCAGTAATCAAGGGATGAGAGACAGGAGGGGAACACACTTGGGAGAAATCACAGCTGACAAGACAGGGGAAACGTAAACTGGCACACTCACATACGACACAGACCTTCACAATAAAACAGGAAACTCAGACACATGGAACCAGAAAAGACATTGAACTAAACAGACAGATTCACAAACAGACGTGGTGACACCATAGACAGACAGATACAGACGCAGACTCAGAGGCAGACCGAATAGAACACGTAGAACTCAAACAATAATAATAATAATCATGATAATAAATTGGAAAATGTTAATAATAAACTTAAAGCGCTGGGTCACCGACCCAGGACCATGACAGTTTTAGTCTTTTGTCAGTCTGGTCAGATCTGACAAATCAAGCTTCAAGTCCATATTTTTAAGTTCAGCTGAACCAATTTAAAAAATGTGTTTAATAAATATTCACTATTTTTTGTTGTTGCTGTGTTTAGATAAAGATCCTATAAAATTGTAGAGCAACCCAACAAACCAAAGATCTCCTTTGTGCAGAACTTTCTGACTGAAGAGAAAAAAATAAATTTTTAAATGTAATTTTTAAAAAATTAATAAAGCTGAGCTGAAGCTTCAAGCAAAGATGGATTATTCTACTCAAATTCTTCTGTTTGTATCTGCAGGGTTGACAGGATGATTGAACCTTCCAATGAAAACGCCTGTGAGTACTGACATGATGTCTCCTATTCACCAATATTTTATTAACAGCATCAAATATGTATATGACTGTGTGCTTATTTTAACATAGAAATCCTATAAATAATGTTGTATGGAGGTGTGGAAAATATTTGAAAAATGTATTTCAAACATGCTAAAATGCCACAAGGTCTAAATAAAAAGGCCATAAAACATTTTAACATCTTAAACATCTTAAAATTCAAAATTGCAATTTGATGATGAACAGGTTTATTTCACGTTTTAGAAATCATAATAGTTAGAAGGTTACTACTTGGAACTCCTGAACTCCTCCTAGATATCTTTTCTTAGCCCGGCTGCACTCAAACGCTGGACGTGGAGAAGCTCATAGCTGATGTCAGACACTAACCCAGCAGCTTCACTGCATCAGAACCTTTTGACACTTCCACTCTCATATTTCGAGTTCAGCGCATAAACTTTGAAACAGCCTTCCTGCATCATCCCGTGAGGTCGACTGAGTATTCAGGCTGTTTCTTGCACACCCCATCATTGGATCACAGCAAATGTTTCTATGCAAATATTTATTGAGAATGCACGATTGCATCTTTGTTGGGATATGCACAGCTCTTTAATGTGTTTTCAACCAACCTGTGAATCCCCTTTGTGACTGTGCGCTTCGAAGAGTGCTCTCCTTATAGAGTTATTGTTATCTTTTAAAAATAGATGAGTGAGACGCACGTTCAGCTACAGAGGGCAGTACAACTGCCTGCTCTAATTAAATGGTTCAAGGTTCTTTATTTGTCACATGCATAGTTATACAAGTATAACACACAGTGAAATGTAACATGACACGCTCCTCGACATGTGCAAGAATGGAGGGGGGGGGGGGGGGGTATATATAAAAAAAAAAAAACACCCAGCACGCCCCTGCGGGCGGTTTATCCTTCAAGCTCGGGTCCTCTACCAGAGGCCTGGGAGCTTGAGGGTCCTGCGCAGTATCTTAGCTGTTCCCAGGACTGCGCTCTTCTGGACAGAGATCTCCGATGTTGTTCCCGGGATCTGCTGGAGCCACTCGCCTAGCTTGGGAGTCACCGCACCTAGTGCTCCGATTACCACGGGGACCACCGTTACCTTCACCCTCCACATCCTCTCGAGCTCTTCTCTGAGCCCTTGGTATTTCTCCAGCTTCTCGTGTTCCTTCTTCCTGATATTGCTGTCATTCGGAACCGCTACATCGATCACTACGGCCGTCTTCTTCTGTTTGTCTACCACCACTATGTCCGGTTGGTTAGCCACCACCATTTTGTCCGTCTGTATCTGGAAGTCCCACAGGATCTTAGCTCGGTCATTCTCCACCACCCTTGGGGGCATCTCCCATTTTGACCTCGGGACTTCCAGGTTATACTCGGCACAGATGTTCCTGTACACTATGCCGGCCACTTGGTTATGGCGTTCCATGTATGCCTTGCCTGCTAGCATCTTGCACCCTGCTGTTATGTGCTGGATTGTCTCTGGGGCATCTTTACACAGCCTGCACCTGGGGTCTTGCCTGGTGTGATAGACCCCAGCCTCTATGGATCTTGTACTCAGAGCTTGTTCTTGTGCTGCCATGATTAGTGCCTCTGTGCTGTCTTTCAGTCCAGCTTTGTCCAGCCACTGGTAGGATTTCTGGATATCAGCCACCTCCTCTATCTGCCGGTGGTACATACCGTGCAGGGGCCTGTCCTTCCATGATGGTTCCTCGTCTCCCTCCTCTTTCTTGGGTTTCTGCTGCCTGAGGTATTCACTGAGCACTCGGTCAGTTGGGGCCATCTTCCCAATGTATTCTTGGATGTTCCTTGTCTCATCCTGGACTGTGGTGCTGACACTCACCAGTCCCCGGCCCCCTTCCTTCCGCTTAGCGTACAGCCTCAGGGTGCTGGACTTGGGGTGAAACCCTCCATGCATGGTCAGGAGCTTTCTTGTCTTTATGTCAGTGGCTTCTATCTCCTCCTTTGGCCAGCTTATTACCCCAGCAGGGTACCTGATCACGGGCAGGGCGTATGTGTTAATGGCCCGGATCTTGTTCTTACCATTCAGCTGACTCCTCAGGACTTGCCTGACCCTCTGCAGGTACTTGGTGGTTGCAGCCTTTCTAGCGGCCTCTTCATGGTTCCCATTTGCCTGCGGGATCCCCAGGTACTTGTAACTGTCCTCTATGTCTGCAATGTTGCCTTCTGGTAGTTCAATCCCCTCAGTTCTGACTACCTTCCCTCTCTTTGTTACCATCCGACTACACTTCTCCAGTCCGAACGACATTCCAATGTCATTGCTGTATAGCCTGGTAGTGTGGATCAGTGAATCGATGTCTCGTTCACTCTTGGCATACAGCTTGATGTCATCCATGTACAGGAGGTGGCTGACAACTGCTCCGTTCCGTAGTCGGTATCCGTAGCCAGTCTTGTTAATGATCTCACTGAGGGGGTTCAGGCCTATGCAGAACAGCAGTGGGGACAGAGCATCTCCTTGGTAGATCCCGCACTTGATGGTAACTTGTGCTATGGGCTTGGAGTTGGCCTCTAGTGTTGTACGCCACATCCCCATTGAGTTCCTGATGAAGGCTCTTAGGGTCCCATTGATCTTGTACAATTCTAGGCATTCCAGTATCCAGCTGTGGGGCATTGAGTCATAGGCCTTCTTGTAATCAATCCAGGCAGTGCACAGGTTGGTCAGTCTGGTCTTGCAGTCTCGGCTGATTGTTCTGTCTACCAGTAGCTGGTGTTTTGCACCTCTGGTATTCTTGCCAATTCCTTTCTGTGTCCCGCTCATGTATTGACCCATGTGCCTGTTCATCTTAGCCGATATGATGCCTGACAGGAGCTTCCATGTAGTACTGAGGCAGGTTATTGGTCGGTAGTTGGAGGGGACCGGTCCCTTCTTGGGGTCCTTGGGGATCAGGACCGTCCGGCCTTCAGTTAGCCATTCCGGGTGTCTCTTGTTAACTAGCAGCTGGTTCATTTGTGCTGCCAGACGCTCGTGGAGTGCAGTCAGCTTCTTCAGCCAGTAGGCGTGAACCATGTCGGGCCCTGGTGCTGTCCAACTCTTCATACTGGAGACCCTTTCTTGGATATCTGCCACTGTGATGGTTACTGGACCCTGTTCAGGGAGGTCGCTGTGGTCTGCCCTCAGATCCTCTAGCCACTGAGCATTGCCGTTATGGGTTGCATCCTTCTCCCATATGCTCTTCCAGTATTGCTCCGTCTCCAGCCTTGGTGGTGCTGTTCTCTTATTGTTCCCTTGCCACTGAGAGTACACCTTTGCTGGTTCTGTGGAGAACAGCTGGTTTATTCTCCTGCCTTCTATCTCTCTGGTGTACCTCCTCAAGCGGCTGGCCAAGGCTGTGAGTCTTTGCTTGGCAGTTTCCAAGGCCTCAGGTATGGACAACTTGCTGTATTTCTTAGGCACCTTCTTTGTCGCACCTTTCTGCAACTCCGTTAGTTGGCTAACCTCCCTCCGTGCTACTTTGATCTTGCCCTCTAGCCTCCTTCTCCATGGAGGGTACTGCCCCTTGTGGCTGTTCAACTTGTAGCCAAGCATCTCACTGATCACTGCTGCCGTATTGTAGATCAGCTTGTTAGTGTCGGTAATCGTGGTTGTAGGTATTGCCCGTAGTGCTGCATTAACATCATCTAGCAGACCTTCTGAGGGTACTTCACGTAATCTTGGTAACCGGCTACGGGGGATCCAGGTTTCAAGCTTGGCCATGATCCTATTTTTCAGGTCAGTTCCTCTCGCACTCAACGATCCTTCTCCTATCGCACTTGGGGCTATGTACCCAATCTCGGGTGGGGGTGATGATATCTCCCCCCTGACCTGGCGTCCTGACTCCTCCTTGCCGTAGCATTTGTGTTGTACCTCGTCAATCTCTAGCTGTGAGAGCAGTCCCTTCTTTCGAATGTTGGAACACTGAGCTACTAGTTGTTTCGCCGTCATTGTGGATGTTGGGTATCGAAGAATCCATAGGTCCCTCATCCTATTCATGTAGCCCCTTCCGCCGGGGTTACTTGCGTAGTAGCATTCCAACAACGCCCTGTTTTCATATATATATATATATATATATATATATATATATATATATATATATATATATATATATATATATATATAAAACACCCAGCGCGCCCCTGCGGGCGGTTTATCCTTCAAGCTCGGGTCCTCTACCAGAGGCCTGGGAGCTTGAGGGTCCTGCGCAGTATCTTAGCTGTTCCCAGGACTGCGCTCTTCTGGACAGAGATCTCCGATGTTATTCCCGGGATCTGCTGGAGCCACTCGCCTAGCTTGGGAGTCACCGCACCTAGTGCTCCGATTACCACGGGGACCACCGTTACCTTCACCCTCCACATCCTCTCGAGCTCTTCTCTGAGCCCTTGGTATTTCTCCAGCTTCTCGTGTTCCTTCTTCCTGATATTGCTGTCATTCGGAACCGCTACATCGATCACTACGGCCGTCTTCTTCTGTTTGTCTACCACCACTATGTCCGGTTGGTTAGCCACCACCATTTTGTCCGTCTGTATCTGGAAGTCCCACAGGATCTTAGCTCGGTCATTCTCCACCACCCTTGGGGGCATCTCCCATTTTGACCTCGGGACTTCTAGGTTATACTCGGCACAGATGTTCCTGTACACTATGCCGGCCACTTGGTTATGGCGTTCCATGTATGCCTTGCCTGCTAGCATCTTGCACCCTGCTGTTATGTGCTGGATTGTCTCTGGGGCATCTTTACACAGCCTGCACCTGGGGTCTTGCCTGGTGTGATAGACCCCAGCCTCTATGGATCTTGTACTCAGAGCTTGTTCTTGTGCTGCCATGATTAGTGCCTCTGTGCTGTCTTTCAGTCCAGCTTTGTCCAGCCACTGGTAGGATTTCTGGATATCAGCCACCTCCTCTATCTGCCGGTGGTACATACCGTGCAGGGGCCTGTCCTTCCATGATGGTTCCTCGTCTCCCTCCTCTTTCTTGGGTTTCTGCTGCCTGAGGTATTCACTGAGCACTCGGTCAGTTGGGGCCATCTTCCCAATGTATTCTTGGATGTTCCTTGTCTCATCCTGGACTGTGGTGCTGACACTCACCAGTCCCCGGCCCCCTTCCTTCCGCTTAGCGTACAGCCTCAGGGTGCTGGACTTGGGGTGAAACCCTCCATGCATGGTAAGGAGCTTTCTTGTCTTTATGTCAGTGGCTTCTATCTCCTCCTTTGGCCAGCCTATTACCCCAGCAGGGTACCTGATCACGGGCAGGGCGTACGTGTTGATGGCCCGGATCTTGTTCTTACCATTCAGCTGACTCCTCAGGACTTGCCTGACCCTCTGCAGGTACTTGGTGGTTGCAGCCTTTCTAGCGGCCTCTTCATGGTTCCCATTTGCCTGCGGGATCCCCAGGTACTTGTAACTGTCCTCTATGTCTGCAATGTTGCCTTCTGGTAGTTCAATCCCCTCAGTTCTGACTACCTTCCCTCTCTTTGTTACCATCCGACTACACTTCTCCAGTCCGAACGACATTCCAATGTCATTGCTGTATAGCCTGGTAGTGTGGATCAGTGAATCGATGTCTCGTTCACTCTTGGCATACAGCTTGATGTCATCCATGTACAGGAGGTGGCTGACAACTGCTCCGTTCCGTAGTCGGTATCCGTAGCCAGTCTTGTTAATGATCTCACTGAGGGGGTTCAGGCCTATGCAGAACAGCAGTGGGGACAGAGCATCTCCTTGGTAGATCCCGCACTTGATGGTGACTTGTGCTATGGGCTTGGAGTTGGCCTCTAGTGTTGTACGCCACATCCCCATTGAGTTCCTGATGAAGGCTCTTAGGGTCCCATTGATCTTGTACAATTCTAGGCATTCCAGTATCCAGCTGTGGGGCATTGAGTCATAGGCCTTCTTGTAATCAATCCAGGCAGTGCACAGGTTGGTCAGTCTGGTCTTGCAGTCTCGGCTGATTGTTCTGTCTACCAGTAGCTGGTGTTTTGCGCCTCTGGTATTCTTGCCAATTCCTTTCTGTGTCCCGCTCATGTATTGACCCATGTGCCTGTTCATCTTAGCCGATATGATGCCTGACAGGAGCTTCCATGTAGTACTGAGGCAGGTTATTGGTCGGTAGTTGGAGGGGACCGGTCCCTTCTTGGGGTCCTTGGGGATCAGGACCGTCCGGCCTTCAGTTAGCCATTCCGGGTGTCTCTCGTTAACTAGCAGCTGGTTCATTTGTGCTGCCAGACGCTCGTGGAGTGCAGTTAGCTTCTTCAGCCAGTAGGCGTGAACCATGTCGGGCCCTGGTGCTGTCCAACTCTTCATACTGGAGACCCTTTCTTGGATATCTGCCACTGTGACGGTTACTGGACCCTGTTCAGGGAGGTCGCTGTGGTCTGCCCTCAGATCCTCTAGCCACTGAGCATTGCCGTTATGGGTTGCATCCTTCTCCCATATGCTCTTCCAGTATTGCTCCGTCTCCAGCCTTGGTGGTGCTGTTCTCTTATTGTTCCCTTGCCACTGAGAGTACACCTTTGCTGGTTCTGTGGAGAACAGCTGGTTTATTCTCCTGCCTTCTATCTCTCTGGTGTACCTCCTCAAGCGGCTGGCCAAGGCTGTGAGTCTTTGCTTGGCAGTTTCCAAGGCCTCAGGTATGGACAGCTTGCTGTATTTCTTAGGCACCTTATTCGTCGCACCTTTCTGCAACTCCGTTAGTTGGCTAACCTCTCTCCGTGCTACTTTGATCTTGCCCTCTAGCCTCCTTCTCCATGGAGGGTACTGCCCCTTGTGGCTGTTCAACTTGTAGCCAAGCATCTCACTGATCACTGCTGCCGTATTGTAGATCAGCTTGTTAGTGTCGGTAATCGTGGTTGTAGGTATTGCCCGTAGTGCTGCATTAACATCATCTAGCAGACCTTCTGAGGGTACTTCACGTAATCTTGGTAACCGGCTACGGGGGATCCAGGTTTCAAGCTTGGCCATGATCCTATTTTTCAGGTCAGTTCCTCTCGCACTCAACGATCCTTCTCCTATCACACTTGGGGCTATGTACCCAATCTCGGGTGGGGGTGATGATATCTCCCCCCTGACCTGGCGTCCTGACTCCTCCTTGCCGTAGCATTTGTGTTGTACCTCGTCAATCTCTAGCTGTGAGAGCAGTCCCTTCTTTCGAATGTTGGAACACTGAGCTACTAGTTGTTTCGCCGTCATTGTGGATGTTGGGTATCGAAGAATCCATAGGTCCCTCATCCTATTCATGTAGCCCCTTCCGCCGGGGTTACTTGCGTAGTAGCATTCCAACAACGCCCTGTTTTCGTCCCTTGCCCACCGATGCCTTCTTGTTCCAGTAGCCCACTTTTCGTCAGGGTGCCCTGGTTCCTCAACACCTGACGCGGACCTTGTTGATCCGGGCGACGTCCGAGCCGGCATGCCTTCATATTTATCTGTCTCGCTCATGTCTGCGGTAGGCTTGCTTAGCATAGGGGGTCTAGCCTTAGGACCCTTACTGGATACAGACGCCCCAGGCAGGAATCGAACTTGCGACCTTCTGCTCCAAAGGCGTGTAGTCTAACCACTACGCTATCCAGCTGCTATATATATATATATATATATATATCTATATATATATATATATATATATATATATATATATATATATATATATATATATATATATATATATATATATATATATATATATATATATATATATATATATATCCTATATATCCTTCAAGCAACATTGCAGACATAGAGGACAGTTACAAGTACCTGGGGATCCCGCAGGCAAATGGGAACCATGAAGAGGCCGCTAGAAAGGCTGCAACCACCAAGTACCTGCAGAGGGTCAGGCAAGTCCTGAGGAGTCAGCTGAATGGTAAGAACAAGATCCGGGCCATCAACACATACGCCCTGCCCGTGATCAGGTACCCTGCTGGGGTGATAGGCTGGCCAAAGGAGGAGATAGAAGCCACTGACATAAAGACAAGAAAGCTCCTGACCATGCATGGAGGGTTTCACCCCAAGTCCAGCACCCTGAGGCTGTACGCTAAGCGGAAGGAAGGGGGCCGGGGACTGGTGAGTGTCAGCACCACAGTCCAGGATGAGACAAGGAACATCCAAGAATACATTGGGAAGATGGCCCCAACTGACCGAGTGCTCAGTGAATACCTCGGGCAGCAGAAACCCAAGAAAGAGGAGGGAGACGAGGAGCCATCATGGAAGGACAGGCCCCTGCACGGTATGTACCACCGGCAGATAGAGGAGGTGGCTGATATCCAGAAATCCTACCAGTGGCTGGACAAAGCTGGACTGAAAGACAGCACAGAGGCACTAATCATGGCAGCACAAGAACAAGCTCTGAGCACAAGATCCATAGAGGCTGGGGTCTATCACACCAGGCAAGACCCCAGGTGCAGGCTGTGTAAAGATGCCCCAGAGACAATCCAGCACATAACAGCAGGGTGCAAGATGCTAGCAGGCAGGACATACATGGAACGCCATAACCAAGTGGCCGGCATAGTGTACAGGAACATCTGTGCCGAGTATAACCTGGAAGTCTCGAGGTCAAAATGGGAGATGCCCCCAAGGGTGGTGGAGAATGACCGAGCTAAGATCCTGTGGGACTTCCAGATACAGACGGACAAAATGGTGGTGGCTAACCAACCGGACATAGTGGTGGTAGACAAACAGAAGAAGACGGCCGTAGTGATCGATGTAGCGGTTCCGAATGACAGCAATATCAGGAAGAAGGAACACGAGAAGCTGGAGAAATACCAAGGGCTCAGAGAAGAGCTCGAGAGGATGTGGAGGGTGAAGGTAACGGTGGTCCCCGTGGTAATCGGAGCACTAGGTGCGGTGACTCCCAAGCTAGGCGAGTGGCTCCAGCAGATCCCGGGAACAACATCGGAGATCTCTGTCCAGAAGAGCGCAGTCCTGGGAACAGCTAAGATACTGCGCAGGACCCTCAAGCTCCCAGGCCTCTGGTAGAGGACCCGAGCTTGAAGGATAAACCGCCCGCAGGGGCGTGCTGGGTGTTTTTTATATATATATATATATATATATATATATATATATATATATATATATATATATATATATATAATAAATAATAATAACACCCAGCACGCCCCTGCGGGCGGTTTATCCTTCAAGCTATATATATATATATATATATATATATATATATATATATATATTATATATATATATATATTATATATATATATATATATATATATTATATATATATATATACATATAAGATAAGATAAGATAAGATAACTCTTTATTGTCATTGCACAGTCATACATAGTACAGTAGTACAATGAAATTGGAAAAACTGTCCTACGTCGGCACTACATATAACACAACACGACACGATATGACACATCACAACGTAACAAACAACACAACACAGTATATTAACTTAGTATAAAAAAGAAGAATAAGTGTATTTTTATTGCACACTGTTATTATTGCACATTAATTATTATTGCACCTTGTTATAAATATAAATATTATTGTTATCGTTTTAAACATTGTAAACTCCCCCTAAAAAGTCCAGGGAGGTATCCAGTCAGGTCAGCTATTTACATTGATCAGGGCTATTGCCCTGTTGTAAAAGCTGTCCTTGAGTCTATTTGTTCGGGACCTCAGCAGCCTGAACCTCCTGCCAGACGGCAGCAGCTTTTTTTTTTTTTTCTAAATGACATCAGAAACAGCAGTATGCGACATTACGTGATGGCAGAGCTTCAGTTCATCCTTTGTCATTTTTTTTTTTTTTTTTTTTTTAATAAATAGGACAGGGGGAATGAATGAGAGAGAGAGGGGGAGAGAAAGAAAGAAAACCAAAGGGGAGAAGAGACGGTGAGAAGGGGGGGGGAAGAGAGACAAAAAAAAAAAAAAAACTCCTGGGTCACCTGTATGGAGAAAAAAACAAACAAACAAACAAACAAAAACAAACAGAGGAGACAGCAAACAACAAAGAGCAACATAATAATAGAGAAAACAAAGCACCATCACAATAAACTAGCTAGTCATAGATATCAGTATTTACTAAGTAATAAACGATATTGTGCAGCACGCAAGATAGACAGCGCACAGTGTGCTTTGAGGCAGCAGCCAAGAAAGCTTTAGTCCGCGTCTGTGAATACCCATGTGTGCATACCTGTGTGGATCAGCATGCTTGCATTCCAAAGGTTTCTCCATGTAATGATCTGCTAGGGAGTGTGGGGGGGCCACAGCCCCGTCCTCCAGGGTGTGAAGCGGGTATGGAGGAGATCAAAACTCCAGACATCCAGAGGCCCCCAGAACACAAGAGACCATGGAAGACCAACAGAGGGGCAGCCGCGCCACTGTCCCAGTAAGAGCTGAGGAGAGTCCCAGATGAGGGCTCACTCAGCAGCCGCGGAGCAGAAGTCAGGGGGAGTTGCAGTGACGCGCCCGTGAGCTCCGCCGGCCCCCAGCTGCGCCTGAGTGACCGAGCCCTAGGCCGAGAGGCCGGGGGCACCCCACCTCCAAAGGGGCCCGAGCGAGCCCCAGGCCCCAGGCCCCGACAAGCGGCCGCCAAGGAGTGAGCCGGTGTGTACCCGGACGCCCACCCCCAGACACAAAGAACCACCAACACACCGACACCTGAGGGAGTCCGCCACCGGCAGGGGAAGTGGTGGTGGGTGGAGATAGGCCTCCAAACCTTGGAGGGCCTGAGATGTCCCCAGAGAGGTGGCGTCTGACACCCAACCTGACATATAGACACAGACATACAGGCACACACAGACACAAACATCCATTCCCACCCTCATGCTCTCATATGCACTCACTCCACACTCAACCAACGTGGAGACAGACATAAAGAGACGCTGTACACACAATCACACTCCCCAAGCGTACTCTACAAACCGGGTCTAGGTACCCTTGCCCCTGGAGGGGGGAATTGCACCCAGACCCAGGTGGTGTTACCCTTTTCCCTGCGGTGGGGAGAGGCAGACCACCCCGACTCCGCAGCAGCAGGGAGGCCGGCAGCAGCTTAAACACCCGGTGTCCTGGGTGTGTGCAGTCCCGTAGGATGCTGCGTGCCCTCTTGAGACAGCGAGTGCTGTACAGGTCCTTCAGGGAGGGAAGAGGATGTCCAATGATTTTTTGGGCCATGTTGATGACCCTCTGGAGTGCCTTTCTGTGTGCTGTGGTGCAGCTGGAGAACCACACACCAATGCAATATGTCAGCACACTTTCAATGGAGCAGCGGTAGAAGACGGTCAGCAGCTCCTTCTTCAGGTCCATTTTTCTGAGGATTCTCAGAAAGTGGAGACGCTGTTGGGCCTTCTTTAAGACCGCAGAGGTGTTAGAGCTCCATTGGAGGTCTGTGTCTATGTGCACACCCAGAAACTTGAAACTGGAGACCCTTTCCACGCACTCCCCGTTGATGCTGACAGGCTGCAGCTCGGACTTCCTCCTTCTGAAGTTAACTACCAGTTCTTTTGTTTTGGTGGTATTGAGGTCCAGGTTGTTGTCTGCACACCAATCTGACAGCCTCTGAACTTCAGCTCTGTATGCAGTCTCATCTCCCCCTGAGATGAGCCCCACCACAGTGGTATCATCTGCAAACTTGATGACTGTGTTGTCTGGGTGGGAACTAACACAGTCATGTGTGTACAGAGTGTACAGTAGGGGACTCAGTACACAGCCTTGTGGAGAGCCGGTGTTGAGGCTGAGGGCTGAGGAAAGATGAGGCCCCACTCTAACTCTCTGTACACGGTCTGAGAGGAAGTCTCTGATCCAGCGACAGGTGGTGGAAGGAAGTCCAATTTCCAGCAGTTTATCTATTAGTCTGTCCGGGAGTATCGTATTGAAAGCAGAGCTAAAGTCAACAAAGAGCAGCCTGGCGTAACGGCCCTGCACTTCCAGGTGAGAGATGGTGGTGTGGAGCGTTGTAGCAATGGCATCTTCAGTTGATCTGTTAGCTCTGTATGTGAACTGGAGCGGGTCGAGTGTGGGTGGCAGGCAGGACATGATGTGACGTCGGACCAGTTTCTCAAAGCACTTCATTATAACAGGTGTTAGAGCAACTGGTCGGTAGTCGTTGAGGCTGCTAATGTTAGTACGCTTTGGCAGTGGGACAATTGTGGCTGACTTTAGGCACGGCGGGATGCAGGACTGGGACAGTGAAGTGTTGAAGATCTTAGTGAAGACCCCAGCCAGCTGGTCTGCACACTCTTTTAGGACCTTTGCGGTTACCCCATCTGGTCCGGTGGCCTTCCTGGGGTTCACTGCCCTCAGTGTGCGCCTCACCTCATATTCCTGCACTATGAGGCTTGGGCTGCTGCTGTCCGATGTTTTTGCTGCTGCTGCCTCTGGTCCCTTCACCTCAAAGCGTGCGAGGAAGTGGTTCAGCTCCTCTGCAAGCTCCGCGTTACCCTCAGTCTACGTGGTATTACCAGGTTTGTAGTTGGTTAAGTGCTGAACTCCCTGCCATACCTGTCGTGAGTTGTTGGTGGTGAAGTGGTCTTCGATCCTTCTCTTGTACGCTGCCTTGGCCTCTCTGATGCCTCTTTTCAACTGAGATCTGGCTGCACTGTACTGCATACCATCACCGGATCTAAAAGCGGCGTCACGTTGCTTCAGCAGGACCTGGACCTCTTTAGTCATCCAGGGTTTCTGGTTGGAATACACCTGGTGACGTTTGTCCACAGTGACACTGTTGACACAGAAGTTAATATATGAGAGCACTGATGTTGTGTGCTCTTCAAGGTCCTGATGTTCGAACACGCTCCAGTCCGTGTTTTCAAAACAGTCCTGCAGCTGATGTGATGCACCTTCTGGCCAGGTTTTCACAGTTTTTGTGACTGGGGGGGCTCTTCTCCTAATGGGAGTGTATGCAGGGATCAACAGCATGGACATGTGGTCTGACAAACCTAGATGTGGTAGAGGGGTTGCTCTGTAGCCTTTTTGGATGTTGCTGTAGGCTTTATCCAATGTGTTTTTCCCCCTCGTTGCACATTTAATATGCTGTTCAAATCTGGGGAATACTGACCTTAAATCAGCATGGTTGAAGTCCCCAGCTATAATGTGCACTGCGTTTGGATGGGAGTTCTGCTGGTTGCTTATTGTCTTGTGCAGCTCCTCCATGGCAGAGTTAGCATTAGCATCGGGTGGTACATACACGGCCGTTACCATGACAACAGTAAACTCGCGAGGTATGTAGACGGGTCTGCACTTCACAGTCAAGTATTCCAAATCCAGGGAACAGTGGCTGTCTACAGTCTTTGTGTTTTTGCACCAGCTGTCATTGGTGTAGATGCATAAACCCCCTCCTTTGATCTTACCGGAGTGGCCGTTCCTGTCGTGACGGTGAACCGTGCGGCCTGCTAGCTCAATAGCCGAGTCCGGAATTGATGGCTGCAGCCAAGTCTCTGTGAGTAATATTATGCTGCTGTCCCGTACACACTTATTGACTGCAATTTGTAATCTCAGTTCGTCGATTTTGTTGGTTATGGACCTGACGTTGGAGAGGAAAATACTCGGAAGCGGTGGCTTAAATGGCTGTTTCTTTAGCCGAGCTAGTGGACCCGCCCTGCAGCCACGCTTTTGCCTCCTTTGTTTACGTTTCCTCTTTGTCTTGCCGCTGGGAAGAACCAACCACGGAGACCCTGGAGCTCTTATTATGTCCTCCGGAATGCTGTGAAAGTGGTGGTAGTCCGATGTAATGCTCCTTGCACAGCGTAATCCCAAACTCAAAAGGTCCTGACGACTGTAGGTGGACTCTACTCGATGTATGACATACATGGATGACATCAAGCTGTATGCCAAGAGTGAACGAGACATCGATTCACTGATCCACACTACCAGGCTATACAGCAATGACATTGGAATGTCGTTCGGACTGGAGAAGTGTAGTCGGATGGTAACAAAGAGAGGGAAGGTAGTCAGAACTGAGGGGATTGAACTACCAGAAGGCAACATTGCAGACATAGAGGACAGTTACAAGTACCTGGGGATCCCGCAGGCGAATGGGAACCATGAAGAGGCCGCTAGAAAAGCTGCAACCACCAAGTACCTGCAGAGGGTCAGGCAAGTCCTGAGGAGTCAGCTGAATGGTAAGAACAAGATCCGGGCCATCAACACCTACGCCCTGCCCGTGATCAGGTACCCTGCTGGGGTAATAGGTAGGGCTGCCACAAACGATTATTTTGATAGTCGACTAGTCACCGATTATTTTTGCGATTAGTCGACTAATCAGATCATCATCCATTAGACGTAAAACTACAGCTTATTGCACCAGCAGCATCTGCTCTTATATAACTATCATTAGCTTACAGCTTTAAGTGTTTAAGGTCTGTGCTAACTAAAAATAAAGACAAGATGATAGTTTATTGAATTTTAATGAAATTTGCAGATTGTTTCGGTGAAGATTAATAAACTCCTTGCTATCTAAAATTTAACAGGACACTGGAGTATATTCTGGAGCATCTCACACTTCTGATAATCAGCTGTCTGCTTGACGTTTATTCAGCTGTGTAAAAACTATAACTTTAATCTCAGACAAACTGATTTACTCAGGAACAAATAAAATACTAAAAAAAAAAAGCCAAACAATAACATTTTTAAGTTATCTAAGTGACTCATATATATTTAACCTGAGTAGCGAAAGACGGCGGTGGGTTTGAAAACGATTTGCGGGGAGTCCGGTGTTCTCACGGCGCTAGTGAGCCTAGCCCCCGGCTCGCTAACGAGCTAGTGGGTAACAGACGTCTCCGAAAACGTCGGAGCGCTTTTGAAAATATGTAGTGTCCTGATAAACTGAGCAGATATTTGAGGTTTACACAGCTACATTCTCGCCTGAAAATATGTTAAACGTTTATTTTGTGACCCAGAAAGAATAATAAGAGTAACATTAAAACTAACTAGCTGCCGCCATTGTTGGAAACTGCGCTGGGCCGCGCTATGAATTCTGGGACACAGCTGCTTCTTCTTCTTCTTCTTCGGGGTTTAACGGTAGCTGACATCCTTGTACATGCAATGCTGCCATCTTCTGTTTCAGTCCGTTATTACACTCTTAAATCCTGCCACTTATTCCTGCGTCTTTTGTGATCGTACAAAGTTTCAAACGACGCGTCGACTATTAAATCAGTCGTCGACGATTTTGATAGTCGACGTAATCGTGACTAGTCGACAAATCGTGGCAGCCCTAGTAATAGGCTGGCCAAAGGAGGAGATAGAAGCCACTGACATAAAGACAAGAAAGCTCCTTACCATGCATGGAGGGTTTCACCCCAAGTCCAGCACCCTGAGGCTGTACGCTAAGCGGAAGGAAGGGGGCCGGGGACTGGTGAGTGTCAGCACCACAGTCCAGGATGAGACAAGGAACATCCAAGAATACATTGGGAAGATGGCCCCAACTGACCGAGTGCTCAGTGAATACCTCAGGCAGCAGAAACCCAAGAAAGAGGAGGGAGACGAGGAACCATCATGGAAGGACAGGCCCCTGCACGGTATGTACCACCGGCAGATAGAGGGGGTGGCTGATATCCAGAAATCCTACCAGTGGCTGGACAAAGCTGGACTGAAAGATAGCACAGAGGCACTAATCATGGCAGCACAAGAACAAGCTCTGAGTACAAGATCCATAGAGGCTGGGGTCTATCACACCAGGCAAGACCCCAGGTGCAGGCTGTGTAAAGATGCCCCAGAGACAATCCAGCACATAACAGCAGGGTGCAAGATGCTAGCAGGCAGGACATACATGGAACGCCATAACCAAGTGGCCGGCATAGTGTACAGGAACATCTGTGCCGAGTATAACCTGGAAGTCCCGAGGTCAAAATGGGAGATGCCCCCAAGGGTGGTGGAGAATGACCGAGCTAAGATCCTGTGGGACTTCCAGATACAGACGGACAAAATGGTGGTGGCTAACCAACCAGACATAGTGGTGGTAGATAAACAGAAGAAGACGGCCGTAGTGATCGATGTAGCGGTTCCGAATGACAGCAACATCAGGAAGAAGGAACACGAGAAGCTGGAGAAATACCAAGGGCTCAGAGAAGAGCTCGAGAGGATGTGGAAGGTGAAGGTAACGGTGGTCCCCGTGGTAATCGGAGCACTAGGTGCGGTGACTCCCAAGCAAGGCGAGTGGCTCCAGCAGATCCCGGGAATAACATCGGAGATCTCTGTCCAGAAGAGCGCAGTCCTGGGAACAGCTAAGATACTGCGCAGGACCCTCAAGCTCCCAGGCCTCTGGTAGAGGACCCGAGCTTGAAGGATAAACCGCCCGCAGGGGCGTGCTGGGTGTTTATATATATATATATATATATATATATATATATATATATAGTATATACACTGGGTGAATGTGCAGTAGTAGCAGCAAGCAGGTGAATTCTGTACATTAATATGAATAGACATCTGACTATTTTACAGGATAGACAATATAAACATATTTAAAATTAAAGGAATTGAAATGTACATTGTGCCTGGGTTTAGTGTCTGGAAGAGTCCTGTCTCAGTCAATTATAGATGATGTGAGAGGGCGGGTGTGTGTGTTTAGGGCACGGATGGCTTGGGGATAGAAGCTCCTCTTGAGTCTCTCTGTCCTTGCCCGGAAGATGCGGAACCTTCTACCAGATTGCAGAAGTTGGAACAGTTTGTTGCCAGGATGGGACGGGTCCTTCAGTATCTGCGCTGCTCTAGTCCGGCATCTCCTGGTGTAGGTGTCCTGAAGCGGGGGGAGAGCAATCCTGCAGCAGCGTTCTGCTGTACGGATCACTCTCTGGAGAGCTTTTTGGTCCTTCACACAGCTGTTCCCGAACCACGATGTCATGTTCTGTGTGAGGATGCTCTCCACAGCGCCTGTATAGAAAATCCTGAGGATCTTTGGAGAGACCCTGAACTTCCTCAGTTGTCGTAGGTGATACAGGCGCTGCCTAGCCTTTTTGGTCTGGACCTGAATGTGGGCAGTCCATGTCAGGTCTGAGGAGATGTGGACACCAAGATACTTGAAGGACTGCACCCTCTCCACTGGAGCTCCATTGATGATAATGGGCTTGTAGTCTCTGTGCTGACCCCTTCTGAAGTCCACCACCAGCTCCTTGGTCTTGCTGACGTTCAGCTGGAGGTGGTTGTCCTGGCACCACGATGCAAGATTCTTCACTTCATCCATGTAGGCCGCCTCATCGTTGTTGGAGATGGCACCCAACACCACTGTGTCGTCAGCAAACTTCACAATGGTGTTGGAGCCATGGGTGGCCACACAGTCTGAAGTGTGGGTTGCCAACTCCCAGTAAAACAAAAGAAGATGAAGAAGAAATTACATAATAGTCATGCTGTGAGACGATGCAGTGTGTAATATTAATAGATAAATATCTGAAAAGAAAAAGTAGGCAGTCTGACCACATGAAAGCCCTAGCATGATTAGTGGTCAGAAGCAAAAAGGTGTACTGGGGACAAACCAAGCGGATTCCACTATAACTGGTGTGCAGGGAAAAACTATCAATATGCTTTTTGTGACATTTTTGTTTGTGATTTCTTTCTAATGTGAAATATGTGCTGTGGCTCCGAAAGGTTGGGAAACATTGCTCTATAAAAGTTTATCTGTGGTGCAGCTGAAAATGGTAGCATGTTTTCAGATCTGGATTAAATTATTCAGACACAAATCAGCTTTGATTTCTAGCAAAATATTTCTGAGTGTACACTTTGGACGTCTGCAGTCAGCTCTGACGAAAAGTGTTCCAGGGAATCCTGAACTATTCTGCTGTCTGTCTCTCATCAGGTGACTCTGAACAAACATTGGATATAAACCCTTTAGCTGATTTATCTGAGGATGACATAGAGCCAATTAAGGTGAGACAAAAGCAAGCGGATTCTTATCACTTACACATGTAATGACTGTTAATCTCGGCACTTTTTCATAGTAGTAGTCTAAACTTTGTCTGATGGAACAAAGAAGGAGGCTTCAGGACAGAAACTAACTCCACGTGTTGAATTTACCTGCACTGCAACACTGATTAATTGTACGTTATCAGGATGCTTTAAGCTTTATCCTGCATGGCTCCATGTTTTCATTGTTTTTAGTCCCACTATTTTACTGCCAGTTTTGAAAGTACGTACATATAACTGCTGATGTGTATGTTGTGTAGTTTGTAGTTTCTTCACTGCTTACTGGTTTGTTGCTGCTTTAAACAGCTGGTGTTGTTCTGATTTCCAGCCTCCATCAAGCTTCACACCTGAAGTACAACCTGAATCCACACAAATCTCCCACAGGTGATACTAAAACCACAGCTGTCACTGCTTTCACCTCCACATTAGAATGATGTCACACATGCTCTGATGTGACCTGATTTGTATTGCACACCTGGAGGTGTGACATAGTAAATTACCTCCTCCTCTCCATCGATGTCTAATATATGAGACGTTGTGTGTATTTGTGTACTTTGCTTTTCTCTCCCTCTGTGTTTTCCTTTGTCCATCTCACTCAGACATCATTTCCCCTGAAAGATCATCTGGAGCGTCAGTTTCTGATGGGAGCAGCACAGTTGCATCTCAGTTATTCAGCTCTAGTTTGCACTATCAGTGATGAAGGAACTGATCAGACAGTTGACGTCCCTCACCTCAGTGACAGACAGAGATGATGTCAGACTTCAGGCAGGACCTTCACTTGGCCCTCCAGCTCCAGTAACAGCTGCCTCCACAGATGCCTGTCTGTGTTAGAGATGACAGGGTTCATCTGGGTTCTGTGTGATTTGAGGTGTTCTGATAATATAAAACTCAAATACAGCGATGGCAGGTTACTATCAGTGCAGAAAGAGGCTGAAGCCTCCGGGATGACTAACCACAACCGTGTTCTAATTATGTGACATGTGACTCAAACCCTGAGATATCCCAAACCACAAGTAGAATTAATAACCTGCTTTGGCTTTAGAGCCAAAGCAGCAGAGTTACAGATGTAGCATCCCCTCACTTTGGTGGATGTGACAGTTTGGACTCAAACAGAAGCTTCAGATGTTCTCGTTGGTTTCTTTCTTTTAGATTCTAGTTTAACCGTTTCATCTTCTACAGGTTCAGGTGTCCTGGTCCAGGTGTGTTCCAGTGTACTCTGACCAGACTGGTGTTTGTTATGGCTCAGGAGGCGGAGCTGCTGTACTGGAATGTCCAATGGGATGAGAGCCTCCTTCAACAAGCTGGAAAAACAGCTGCAGGGCCGCTGTTTAACATCACATGCTCTGAGGACGCAGTCCGTCAGCTCCACCTGCCACACTGTGAAACAAAGGAGGGTGAGCACCGTGCTGCGATGATGAGATGAATTGTGTTCAGTATCAAAACAAGCACTTTATTATGATTGTTGTTGCACACATTAATAAATGGGTAGCATCTAACTTGTAGATAACAGTGATTAGTTTGAACTACCTGAAGTGTTGAAAAGTAAATGGTGCAGGATGAATCCCTGAGCAGGAAATAGTGCAGCAGCTCTTTCCCTTCACAGCGTTGTGTGTTGATGGCCTGCTGTCTGTCGCGCACGTCTTTGATGATGGGATAAGCATCTTGAAACCGATGAGGATCACCGACACGCATGTGATTGTGAACGTCTCCCACCTCTCTGCCTTTGGTCTTATCTGGAATTTTGTTAAAAAGTTCTTTAAAATCCCAGAAGCAGGCCAGGTTCTGCTGTTCCTGCGATTTAAAGACACAATGCCTCTAAAAATCAACGTGTTTCTCCTGCATGAAAGAATCCATCTGTCAGAGGTAAGCATAGAGCACTCAGGCGGTCTCACTCTGCAGATTTCTGATGCTTCCAGTAGGGGGCAGACACCCTGGGCTTTATTCATTGGTTAGTAGAAGCACAGAGTCAAGCTTCTCAGACTGCAGACTCTCACTCTCACTGACCAATCACAGCGCTTTATTCTTGACTTCAGTAACGATCCAGAGTTGATTGCATAGTTATCTCCAGAGGTGGGACCAAGTCATTGTTTTGCAAGTCTCAAGTAAGTCTCAAGTCTTTATCCTCAAGTCTCAAGTCAAGTCTCAAGTAATGTCAGGCAAGTCAGAGTCAGAGTCTCAAGTCACTGGTGTAAAAGTCCGAGTCAAGTCACAAGTCTGAAACTTTGAATTTCAAGTCCTTTCCAGTCTTTAAAAAAAAAAAAACGAAAAAATAATGTTGCAGTTATGCTAAATGTAAATATTAGACCATGTAATTTTAAAATCTGTGTTTTTCTCAACACATGACAAAATGGTGAACTTAGAAAATATACACAAATTGTGAAATTGCACCTCTTTAAAATGCAGCTCAATTAAACCTAGCTCCAAGAATAATTTTCACCGACAGTTCTGAGATAAGCTGCATGTTATTCTTGGATGCGGTTGTAGGACCGGCTTTAAAATCGCATGACAAAAATATCATACACATTAAAAAAAACTGTATCACCAACGTAGCCTGGACAACATTTGCTAGTTAGATGAAGTCAGCTATCTCATCGTAGCATATTTATATGCATATTTATAATTATACGCTTCTTGGAGTGAGTGCATACACTCATGAAGTTTAGTAACTTCAGGTCACTGCAACAAGCCCAGGTACAGTTTACCGACGGATGGGTAGTAGTAGTAGTGGGTAGTAGTGGAAATAATTTCTGGTACCCATCACAGAAATGTAGCAGTGACAATAATACTGTATGCTGTAATCGTACTGGGCAATTAGTGATACAAAAAACCTGTTTTATCCTGTGAATAAAAGTATATGTTTTTGTCAGTGTACCATAATAACAGAAGCGAAACGCAATATTGTGTCAGGACAATTCACTATTTATGCACAATAAACAAAGGAGCATAGCGCGACAATTTCTGTTCAGCGCCAGACTTGCTTGTAACCTATATCACCAATTATGTTAAGAAAAATGACGCATTAACTACAACAGCAGACTGACCTTCGTGGAAATGCTTGGAGCAGACTAACCTGTGAGCTGGAGTGTTCTGGGACGTTATATTTGGTCTTTGAATGGCTGCAATCCAGGCCATCCGTCGCCTCTTTGTTACTTCGGAAACATGGCTCGAACAATTTCTCTTCAACGACGTAATCCGATAACAACCGATCTCTTTACCCGTCGGCTTCCCGTGGCTGTCATTCGACCGGCTATTGCAGTTAATAATACAACAGCTTCTTGACATTTTTGTGTTTCTTTTTATCGCTGTGTGACTGATTTTAATTGAAAGCCTGCGTGCGCTAGTACCACTTGCCACGAGTTCCCAGAATCCTTTGCGGTTCTACCCGTGAATGACGTCACATTTTCAATCTCTATATAATATGCATGTTAAATTTTATATTTGGGGTAAAATATCAAGTCTTTTCAAGTAAACAGGTTCAAGTCCAATTCAAGTCCCAAGTCATTGGTGTAAAAGTCCAAGTCAAGTCACAAGTCTTAGAACATTTTTTCAAGTCAAGTCTAAAGTCATAAAATTAATGACTCGCGTCTGACTCGAGTCCAAGTCATGTGACTCGAGTCCACACCTCTGGTTATCTCTCCCCCTACTGACAAAGTAAACCTGGGTTTACTGACTACACTGGATCATTTGTTCCACACTTTAGTCGACACTTGATAATTATAAATGATTTCTATAGATAAACAGATCAACATATGAACATTAACATAATTTTATATCCTATCACTGAGGTTAAAAAGCAACAAGGCAATGATGCTACATACATTGAGACGTCTTCAGACTGCGTGCTTCACATCGGTCAGCGTTACAGTGTCCACTGTGAACCCGAGGGCCTGAAGATACAGCCGAACGTGAGCCAACAGTCGTGAATAAAATGCCCCTGAAAATAAAGTCAGATATAAAATAAGCAGTTTTCTATCAGTCCCTATTAAAACCGCAGATTCTTGTTGGTTTTCAGCACGCAGAGTTTTGGAAAAAGCTTGGACCGAATTACTATCCAACATTTGAGGTTTTCCTGACTGCAAACCTGGAGGTTGTGACTCTGATAGTCAAGGACCAAGATGGAAATGAAGCCTGGCGTCGTGATGGTAAAAGTTCCACTGCAGCAGCAGAAATGACTGTATAAATTTCTGCTACAAGGATATTTTATAAACGTTCAACTGAAATCATATTTAAGTCTCTTTTTAGTGTTTGTCCCAGAAAAGGACCGAGTCTCACCAGAGGACAGCGCACACCACAAAACAAAAATAGATGAGGATAAGCTGCTGCTAATCCGCTCAGAGTTTATTGAAAGAGTGTCTGCAGAGGGTTTAAACAAAATTGTAGATAAACTCCTCGAGCGTCATATTATAATTGATGTAGAGATGGAGTCTGGGACATGTGAGACAAAAAGCAGAGCAAATAAAGTGCGATGCATAATCGACACCGTGCGACGAAAAGGAAATGACGCCTGCAGACATCTGCTCGATGTTCTCAAAGAGGTGGACCCAACCCTTTTCAGAGTGATCGTGCCAAACGAAGCCAAAAAAACCTCCAAAGAAGCTCATGAGCTGTGGTGCTAAAGTCTCACGTTACTCAGTGAAATCTTGAAATGACCAGTTTTTGTAATCACTCTGAAAGTGATTCTCTTGAACCAACTTGGACTTGTTTGAATGGATGCTGAGCAGAAAACCAGATGGAGTTGTTAACAATCTCAGACTGCTTCATAATGTTAAAGGTGTTTCCGTAAAGTTTAGTCATTCCAGCTTTCGCTCACTAGATGGCGACAGAAGATTGGTGATAGAGGCTGTACCTCACACATATAGACAGGAAATGTGCACGTTAACATGATGTTTATCAGTTTTAAACTGATAGAAATGATATTTTTAAGTTTTACTCAAACTATTTTTAAATAATCCCAGATTAAATGGTAAATGGACTGATTCTTATATAGTCAAGTACTCAGATTAACAATAACAATTTCAAGGTGCTTTATTTTGGAAGGGAAAGACTTGGTCTTCAAACTTTGGTGGTTTGAAGGATTCTGGATCAACGCTGCAAGTTTATTTTTTTCAGTCTTGATCATCTGAATCAATCAAATTAATGTTACTGTGAAATTATTCTAATTATTTTGTACAAATTTTGGCTGTTATGTGTTTACTTTGCATTAGTATTAGTAACCATCTGTCTTAACTGTTCCTTATGTGATTAAAATCACCACAGTTTGGTAATCACACAGATTCACGTTTCCTTCCTCTCTGCTAATAAATGAAGCCATTAAATTTCCTCTAAAAGTCTTCAGTCAGTTTCCTCTGACTTCCTGTATCACACATACAAAAGTTGACAGGGAAGAGCATGTGTGACACAAAAGACCAGGGCCCGTATCCCTAAAGATTCTGAGAATCCTCTCAGAGAGCTCCTAACTTAACCTAAAAATTCCTTGCCAGGAGTTTTAGCTTAGAAGTGATTCCAGAACATTTTCAGTGAACTCTGAGCAAGGAATGGATGGGAAATCCTATCTTAGTGAGGAGGTGTGGTTGACCCCGTTGCTAGGTATGAGTCATCATTTCAAAAGCTGTGATTGGTTGATCCTACAAGTTTGATGGAAATGAGCTTTTGGTGATAATGAGCAAAGGATGTACCCTCAAATCAATAAACATAATTATACACTCTAATCTTATGCTGACTGTAATTGTAAATAATATTTCACATTCAAGAAAATATCTGGAAAATGAATAGTAAGCTGTAGGGGTTATAGCCATTAGAATCTAAAATATGTGAACTCATTACACCCTGTTCAAATAATGATTCGTGTCTTATTTGCTCATATAAATATCCTAGCTGGCATATTTTGTACTTTCACTCCCATATGGACCCTGTTGAAAACAAGATGGCCTATCTCAAGAGGCTGTCCTTAATGAAGTAGAAATCACAACGTTACAAGTCCAGTGTGGTCTTAACGAGGGTAACACGGCTCAGCTTTTAGCAATGTCTGTGATTGCAGACCCAAGTCATCACTGCTGCATTGTTGCATTTTCCCGGTTGCCAAATACCTCGGGGTTGTGATTACTTTCGTCTCCGGTGTAATAGCGTTGTGGCGTCGAGTTGGTGAAGTAATTGCATCTCTAAGGAGATCCACCACAAACATGATTCCTGCACGATCCAATCTGTAGCGTCTCAATAATTCCCTGTCATCCAGTGTTTGCAGGACATCTCTCCTGCCTCTTCTGTTGGCCATTTTGTGCAGCTGCTTAGGGGAACTCCTAAGCCACTAAAAGTCCTCTTCCCTGCTCGTAGCAGATCTCGCCTTAGGAGCCCTTTTAAGCGCTAGGAATCTTGAGGAATAGCTTTTATATTAACTGGGATTGTCGTGTCACTTTTAGGGGAAATTCTAAGAAAACGTCATGACTCTGAGAATTTTCTTAGAATTTGGCCGCTAGGAGCCACTTTTTGCACAAAGATTCTTTAGGGATACGGGCCCAGAGGTCTGTAGCATGAAGATGGCTTTTGTTTTATCCCAGTAGCTTCAGGGCAGGTGGGTGGCATTTCTGTTAATATCTGCTAATATTGTAAATAATTACTGTTGAGCGTGTGAGAGATGTGAATGAGGTTGATGATAGCAGATAAAAATAAGCTGCAGTGAGAGACGACTCTTTCATCTCTGTGTCATGTAAAGAAAAGAAAGATATGGATGTAAAAGCTAATAAAGGTGAAGTTAGGAGGTGTGAAAACAAACCAGGAGTCAGACTGTGGGAGGACTTCAGACAGAAGTTGTTAAATACAGAGAGAAGAGTTGGAAATATGACAGAACATGTGAGACATTTAGAACAATAAACTATGTATAGCAATGTAAATGTGGGAGGGGGCACTGAAGGTGCTGATTGTCAGCTTTCCCTATCCAGAGTACTGCTGCAGCTTCATTAGCCTCTGCTAACACTACATACCTCAGCCTGCCACCCAACTGTGGCGATGCAAATGACAGGAAACAGGAATAAATGCCGGACACAAGAGACACCCAGAAGGTTTATGTAAGGCTGCCAGTGCATACTTTGACAGAGAGTCTGTGAGGCAAACGACCCGGGCGAGGAAAAGCCCCAGAAATCAGCCTAAACATCTTCCAGGCGCACACTACAGCTCATGCTGTGAAACTGGCCTGTTTCTGTGGGGCAGGTCACTCAGGAAGTGAAGAGGACTATAAACTAAGAAAGGTTCGACTGTAATAAAAGCTCTCTCATCTCAACTCGCTCACATTTTAAACATGTTTACCTTCACAGATGATCTGACCACTGCCACGACACGCGAGAACGACATGACGGTGATGAAAATGAGACAAAGTTACAGATAAGAGGAAGTGAAAATGTGGAAAGTACAGAGGATTACAAAATAAGACAGGACATGACTTGAAATAGAAACTCAAAGTAAAGATGGGGAATTGTACCTGTCAGGTTTGGACACGAAGGATGGGTGAGATAAAACACTGTGTGTGGATCCTTTCCACGCATTTAATGTCATACACACCTTTAAAGGGGGGGGGGGGGGGAATGTTTCTTGTGCAGAAGTTTTTAAAGTTCCCGTATCTCTCTCACACACGCCTGCCGAAATCCAGCTGATTTCCTGTAAACGGAGGGGGAGGAGAAAGCAGCCGCTGACGGGGCAGTGTGAGGGCGCAGGAAGCAGAAACGTCGAGCCTGGAGCAGGGTGAGTGTTACTTCAGCTTTCTCCTGCGCTTCTTATCACAGTGTTTTATTCCGTCTTTTAAACCTGCGTGACTCGGTGAAGGGTGGGTGAAACAGATCAGAGTGAGCCCGAAACTGTGTTTGACTTGTTGAAAAGATTCTGTTTTTTAAACACTGCGTGTTTTAATCACTTCCTGGGGGGGTGAGCGGGATTTGTGGGACACGGCTCCTGTATCGATATCTAAACTGGTGATCTCATATCGTCGTAGTAAAACATAAACATAGTAAATGTTGTTGCAGGATCAACATTGCACGTGATCAATCACGTTGTTGTGACGTTATTCTTTGGCGCGCCGAGACATTCGTGCATTTATGAAATTCCAGTGTTGCAAGGACAACATCAGTTCTGCTCAGCGTTTATTAAAGGGTCAGGGTCCGTTGATCGGCGGACAGAGGCGGTTTCTTGCAGCTTAAGTACAGATTTTTGTTTTACGGCGGTTTTTCCCGAAGTCGCAAAGGCATTACGTCACAACATTCTGATTGGTCACTTGCAGTGTTGATCCTGGAACAACACCAACACGACGATATCAGATCGTGCGGTCGGTGACACTGGTTTACAGCTGGAGTCTGTTTATCTGACTCCATCACCATAGCAACCGCCCAGGAGGCTCGTCTCTCGGGTGTAAACTGGTCGCACTACACAGAACGATGTTCACCTTGTTTCCACGTAAGGACCGCTTGGCACATGGCCGTGTCTTCTCCACGTACACCGGCTCCTATAAAAGCATAAACACGCCGGCTATTTCCGGTTTGATAATCTGACTTGTGTTTTCGTTTGTGGCATGTGAAAGCGCCTCCGGTTAGCCCCACTTACCGCTTTCGAATCACCAAGTTCACGCCGGCTACCCTGGAAATATTTTTGCGCACCTATATGGTTATTTACGATTCACGGTGCTTTTAGGTGCACCTCGGGTTGTTTAAAGGGCCTTCTGGGGTTATTTCCCATGGTGGGATAAACTGATGTGACTTTAGATTTAAAACGGCTTCACAGACAGCAGATCCTGTCATTGCTTCTGCTCGTCTTTGGATGTTGGTGCCTTTTGTTCCATTCTCTGTGAGCGCACGTGAAAACGATCACAGATGTAGTTGAGGACATTTAATAAGAACGTGGCGGTGCTGGTAGAAAACAAGCCTTTCTAACAACCACACAGGTGCACAAATTACTTTCGAGTGTAGCTGGAGATGGAAGGAAAAGAGGTCTTTGGTTCGAGGCACTTTTGACATCTCTAACCAAGTCGTTTTCTTATTGTTGGACAGTTACAAACATGAATTTCGACTCAACACTGAAAGCATGTGACGCACACTTCTTTGAACTTTAATATATCACAGCGATAAAAACTATGCTACTGGATCTCTAATGCAACACTGCAACAAGATGAGGTGCAAATTACTAAAATGCTCCATAGCAAAGTATTAAAATGGGACTCGGCCGAAGAAAAATCTGCCTTCTGGCTCCATCACCAGCTATAGTCCCTCAAAGCATCCTTCAGCCCAGGGGAGTATCCAGAAGTCTGTGTCTTTGACGGATGTCCTCCAGGATCAGTCTGCAGGCATCAGCGTGTGTCTCAGTCTTTTCGAAACATTGAAAAACATTTGCCATAAAAATAATTTTGCATATACATTTTAGGAAAACTGTTATTTTTTTTTATCTATTTTAATCCACATGATAAGGGGAAGAAAAAATAAATACGTTTGCAACATCATCATTATACAGAAAGAAACCAAAGACTAATTTCAAATGGCTAAAGCAATCCTCACCCACACTGCAGTGAAGACCAATAACTGCATTTTACAGACATGTAAACTATTCAAATTAGTCTTAAAACCTTTCCATAATCCCGACAGAGAGGAACAAGATGCACATTTCTTTATTAACTCTGAAAATAAACAAACATTCACCTGTTAGTGAAGCATGACAGGAATAAGGTGATTCTCTACATGTCTGTGTGAGACAGCTAATATGTATCAGAGCAAACCGGTCAAACCTGACTTTAGATAGAAAAACGTGCACAGACATGCAGTGTGTTTATTATGGATGACTGACACATGAATTCAGGGATTAATAAGGTATTCTGATTCTGATATTAGCAGCACGGTGGTTAGCACTGTTGCCGCACAGCAAGAAGGTCCTGAGTTCAATTCCACCATCAGGCCGGGGTCTTTCTGTGTGGAGTTTGCATGTTCTCCCCGTGTTTGCGTGGGTTCCCTCCGGGTACTCCGGCTTCCTCCCACCGTCCAAAGACATGCAGCTTGTGGGGATAGGTTAATTGGATAATCCAAATTGTCACTAGATGTGAATGTGAGTGTGAATGGTTGTCTGTCCCTGTGTGTTGGCCCTGCGACAGACTGGCGACCTGTCCAGGGTGTACCCCGCCTTTCGCCCTATGACAGCTGGGATAGGCTCCAGCGCCCCCCGCGACCCTGAAAAGGATAAGCGGAAGCGAATGGATGGGTGGATGATTCTGATATTATGCCTGAAAAATGCTCGGGACAGTACGGCACCTAAAGCAAAGCAGAAGTCCCCCTGCATGAATGTGGCGTGGTGACAGCTCCAGGTAAGCTTGGCACAGAAAAGTAAGGAAATGTATATTTGGTGTATCTGTTTTTCTTTGTTGTTGTCTGTTACCTTTTTCTGCCACTGACATGCTGGATGTTGTGTCAGACCTGAACACACCAACATGTGTTTCAAGTTTCACTTATTTCTAATGTTCAGCTGTTAGTTTAACAGCAGCACAAGCAGTACAGTATAGTGGGAGAAATAATTATTAGATCTGCAGCTGATTTTGTACTTACAAAGAAATGAACAGTTTCTAATTTGTGTGGAAGTTTCATTTCAACGGAGAGAGACAGGATATCGACCAAAAATCCAGAAAAACTCCCTCCCATCTGTTACAACGTAGTGTGGTTCCTCCACGACACAACGACTTGCACGGAGCTCCAGACCGAGGTCCATTGATGGTCACTATATTTTTTCCATTTCAGAATAATGGCACCAACAGTTGTCCCCTTCTCACCGAGGGTCTTACTGATGGTTTTGTAGCCCATCCCAGCCTTGTGCAGGTCTACAGCCTTGTCCCTGACCTCCTTTGATGGCTTTTTGGTCTTGTCCTTGGTGGTGGAGAGGAAAGAAATTGAATCTGTGGACAGGTCTGCTTTATGTACAGTGTCAATCTGCAGAAGCCAAAATTCTGGGAAGTAGTAGGTCATGTTTTGTTGGTGGACGAAATATTTATTTCAATCAGAGAAATGCAAATCAGTTTAAATCTTTTGTGTATTTTCGTCTCTCGCCCATTAAAATAAAACTTCCATAAACGTCTGACCTGTTCGTTTCTTAGTGAGCAAACATACAAATTCAGCAGAGGATCAAATCATTTTTTGATCCTTCACTGTGCAAAGTACTGCTGTGATGATCGTGAATTCACAAGATGAATGATCTTTGGCAGCATTACTTTTACTTCCTGTCTCGTTGCTCTCAGCTTATTTGCAGCACTGGTGTTATAGTTATAGTTTTATATTGTAAGTGCTCTTCATGGGTCTCTATGACCTGTTCCTCAGATAATGTGTGTGGAGGAGCTCAGTTGATCCATTTGGTTTAGAAGAGTTTGCCATACGTTATTATAGAAATCACTGTTATTTGATAAATAAAAAATAATCAAACTAATTTTTATGAAGCTTTGAATTATTTGTCATTTCGTGATTGGTCATAGATTGAAAGGGGGCACTGCTCCAGCAGGTTGTCTGTGTCTGCCAGTTGTCAGTTTTTTTTTAACTTTATTGCTTTTTTAGTTACGTTGTTGTCTGATTTTGAGCCCGAGGAAATCCTTAAGCATCGGCTTGTGCTCTGTGGAATGTGTTTTTTTTATTGGCAATCCTGACAGTTGTTCGAAGTCTTTGTCATTCACAAACAATTACATACTCACGGGAGTTTCTTCTGGATCTTCAGTGGAATCGCCCGTCTCTGGATTCTTTTCACCCTTCAGTGTTTAACAGCCCTGGATTATCCAGTAATCACAGGAGCACTTTAGATTTTAATAAAGTCAAAATAAGGAAGTGGTGTAAGAAGGGAGGTCTACACAGCGATTGAGAAAGCGAATACGATACAGTCGTTTTCCTTTTGCCATCAATAATCCTGGCTAATGTGCAGTCTCTGAGGAGTAAACTGGATGAACTGCATTTGAATGTCATGCATTTACGTGTCCACAGGGATACATGTCTAATGGTATTCACAGAGACTTTGCTCAGGGATTCTGACCCTAATTCTCTGGAATTAAATGGCTTCGGGTTTCCCATACGTTTGGATCGGGACCCCGGAGTTACCCAGAAATCTCACGGAGGAGGAGTGTGTTTATATATTAATCAGAAATGGTGTGAAAAGAGATCTAACCCTAATAACAAACATGGTCTTCGAGAGCTCTTATAAGGCTGATTTATGAAAGAAAAAAAGCTTTTATTAAAGCTTTGTCCTTTGATGAAAGATGGGTGGGAAATCTTTTTGAAACAATTATGACTAATAAAAGTCCAGCGCCTGATAATATGTGCTACAAAATGTGTGCTGAGCAATTATGCGGCATCTTTTCGTACATCTTTCTTTTATCATGTCAGCAACAGAAGGGTCCAGAAAAACTCAATTATTTCTCCAGCTGCAAAAACACAAAACCTACATCATTAAATTATTTTAGGCCTGTTGCCATCTTTAGTGATGAAGTCCTTTGAAAGACTTATAAGGAAGGAGATTCTGCAGCAGGTAGAAAAGCTTATCAATCAACTACAATTTGCACACAGGCCTCGTAGAGGTGTTGATGATGCAGTGACTACTTTATTAAATTTCTTATATCACCATCTGGATGGGGCCAAAGCTCATGCTCGGCTCTTATTTATTGATTGTTCTTCAGCTTTTAATACTATCCAGCCACACCTCTTAGCCGATAAATTTCTTAATCAATTTAAACTTGATTTTAATCGCGTTAGTTTGATTTGAGACTTTTTAAATTTCTCTACTGGTTCACCACAGGGTTGTTGTCTCCCTCCTCTACTACTTGGTATGGTAATTTGTCTTTGATCAATAAGACTAGACTTAGTAACCTGGTTAAAGTGGCTGGTCAGATTTCAGGGAGGTCTAAGGTCCAGCTTGTGGACTTTTATAACAGGCAGGTGCTGTGGAAGACAACCTCTGTTGTATTATGTTCAGACCGTCCTCTGAGCATTACACGATAGCGGACATACCGCAAATCAATTTCCCACTGGGGACAATAAAGTTACCATTGACCATGGGTGTTCCTATGCTGGAGATGTCGTGAATATTTGAATGAAGATGAGTGCAATAGCTTTGAATGACACTGTGTTCTGTCATTATTTGTTCACATATTGAAATATAGTCATTCAATTATTTGGAGCAACATTTTGAAATGTAGGACAAATGTCTCAGAATTTAGTGTTTGAATGTGTCTCATATTAAAAGAATCAGTCTCTCTAACATCTAAATGGTTCTTTTCTCCCTTCCTGTGATTTAAGAAAAACCCTCACATTCGCGTCCTCCTGAGACCCTGCCCATTCATTTATGTTTCATTTATGTAGTGGACACACACAAAAGTTAAACTGACAGATGCTTTTTTCACGCTATTGCACTGATCACTGCTTTTTTCATTATTTCAGGGTGACCACTGGCCTGAACCACCTCTGATCAGCTTTTCTGGAACTGAAAACTCGATGTTTCCCCTCAGCTCAGAGTTTGGGGTCAAACAAAGGCCCTGAGCTCACAGTCACCTCTCATACTAAAGTGTAGAAAATGAATAATTGTGTGGAAAATGAGAAGGACGGCGCCGACTCTTCACAATGTAACAGTAAGCAGTCCAAAGCAGATCCACTGGCCTTCAGTAATGAACCCAGAGCCTTGGACACAAAGTAAGAGAACTGCCACTGACTTATTTTTAATCTCTTTATCCCAGAGATGCCATATTATATATACAACAGTGTAAATTAAGTAGATCCTGTTTCTGCTTTAAAATGTAGTGTAACTTTCTTAAGGTGGATTCTGGAGAGAGTATGATAAGCTGGAAATATGGAATGTATTTCTGTGTTTCAGATATTTGCTGCAAATGATTTCTAGTTGAGAGAGAGAAGAATTAACTTGGGAGATTATCCTGCCTGATTCTTAATTTGTGGTTGTTGTTTTTTTTAAAAAGAAAAAAGAAGAAGAAAATAATGTTATTATCACAAACATCATATGAAAGACTCACATGATCAATAGTGTGTCTCACTGTGAGACTGTGCCTCACCCTATCACGTTACTTATTTAGGTCACCTGTCCTGCTCTTCTGCGTCGTGCCATGCATTTATAAAGATATAAGCATTCCACACTGCACTGGACAGCATATACTACATCCTTAAGTTTGTGTTTGGGAGTTTTGCCTTTGGGATGAACCAGTTTTTCCCTGAGGGAGTGGCTGGGTCGGAAGTACACTGGGATCCAGTGCAATGTGTCAATCCTTGGCTACCAAAACTAGTGACTTGGGTCATGGAATGTCACCTCTCTGATGGGGAAGGAGCATGAGTTAGTGCATGAGGTTGAGATATATTGACTAGGTATAGTGGGGCTCACCTCAATGCATGGCTTGGGCTCTGGAGCCAAACTCCTGGTGAGGGTCTGGTCTCAGTCTGAAGTTGTGCCCTTGATAAGAGGCAGCGGGCTGGGATGCGTGTCCTAGTATCCCCTCAGCTTGCTGCCTGCATGTTGCGGTTTCTCCCGGTGGACGAGAGGGTTTGTTCTCTGCAACTTTGGGTTAGGGAATGGGTGCTGACTGTCACCTGTGCTTATGCGCTAAATGACAGTTCAGAGTACCCAACCTTCTTGGAGTACCTAGGCAGGGTGCTTGAGGGTGCTAAATCTGGGGACTCATACGGGGAGACTTCAACGCTCATCTGGGCAATGATAGTGAGACCTGGAGGGGCGTAATTAGGAGGAATGGCCTGCCAGATCTGAACCTGAGCAGAGTTTTGTTATTGGACTTCTGTGGACCATAGTTTGTCCATAACGGACACCATGTTCGAACATAAGGGTGTCCATAAGTGCACATGGCACCAGGGTGGTTGGTACCTGTCATGGTAAAAACCCCCGAACCAAATGGTGGACACCAGAGGTGAAAGGAGCCACCAGAAGGAGTCCTATCGGGCTTGGTTAGCCTATGGGATATCAGAAGCAGCTGAAAGGTGCTGACAGGCCAAGCGGAATGCAGCTCGGGCAGTGGCTGAAGCAAAAAGTTGGGTGTAGGAGAAGTTTGAAGAGGCCATGGAAATAACCTTTGGACTGTCTCGAAGAGATTCTGACAATCTCTCAGGTGACTCAGGAGGGAAAGGCAGTGCTCTACTCGCACTGTGTATAGTGCGGGTGGAGAACTGCTAGTTTCGACTGAGAACATTGTCGGGCAGTAGAAGGAATATTTCAGTGGAGGAAGCAGAGTCTGGGGAATAGAGGATTATGGATCAGATTTGATAGACTCATCTATCAAACCCACATAGCAGACAGGTCTGGCCTGGATCTGGTATCAAGCTGGCACTGCTGGCTGACTTCTGGCATGGTAAGTGGTATGTCATCCAGATATGGGCCAGGCCTGGCAAGATGGCACTGTTTATGTGATGGCATTCCACATCTGGCCCGATTGTGGTTTGGGTTATGTGGCCCAGGCTCATAGAAAACAGGTCTGGCCCGGATTCGTCATCAAGCTGGCACTTCTGACTGACTGATATCATGGTATGGTGTATGTCAACCAGATGTGGGCCAGGTCTGACAATGATGGCTCTATTTATGTTCCTATTTTCCTATTTTAGTTAGAAGACCCAAAATGCCATGTTGCAATACTATACTGCTATGGTAGCTAATGTTTCAAATAGAGGTTTGACAGGTTTCTGAGTGTACACTTTATCCAAAACCTAGTGACGGTTTACTCAGGTTTACCACTCAGTGGCTGTAGCTCAGGAGGTAGAGCAGGTCACCTACTGATCGGAAGGTTAGCGTTTCCATCCCTGGCTCCTCCAGTCTGCATGTCAAGAGTATGAATGTAGTTAGAAAGCACTCAATTTAGAAAAAGTGTCTGGGTGAATGTGGCATTTTGTATAGAGCACTTTGAGTAATCCGGGAGAGTAGAGAAGCGCTATATAAGAATCAGTCCATTCACTATCTGAACAGAGTTTCATGTTACTTTTGCACTATTATGTTCCGGCACATGTTGTCATTACATGGCTTGATTAAGGTACACATTAGGCTGACATCTGGGGCCAGAGCTGAAACTGTTCTGGGCCAGCACAGGGCCAGCAGTGTGTGTGCAACTGGCCCGTGGCTGCGCACAACTTAGACATGGCCCACATAGCGCAAAGAATGACGGCCCTTTGGTGGCCCAGATCAGGGCCACCAAAGGGCAGTCATTCTTACGTATGTGGGCCATATGTAAGCACATTGTGTGGGCCAGATCCGGGCCATGCCAATTTTGCTATGTGGGAAGGGGATGAGAGGCTTCTCGGCTTAGGCTGCTGCCCCTGCGACCCAGCCCCGGGTAAGCGGAAGAAGAAGAAACTGGATGGATGGATGGATGGATGGATGGGTTTCGGGGTGATTTAGTTTGTGAGGGAGAGATGTTTCGAGTCATATCGAAATGTTATGAATTCTGAACTAAATCTGTTGTTTTAATCCTTTATGTTAAAAAAAGAGACAAGGGGGCTCATTAAAATATGAATTTGATACTTTTGGATGCCAGTAGCTTAAAGTAGAGCATGTCTTTAAAAGGTCTAAAGGAAGCATAAATTTAATTCAAGTCTTGAATTAAAACAGGAAAGTAGCTGCACACTAACCCTTCACAGTGACTGTCCAGGATTTTACATGTTTTGTCAGATCTAGATCTTTTTCACTTACACCAAATGATGAAAACATTTGTTCACAGAGAGAGGAGAAGTAATAGGAGTGGTGTTTGTGAGGAGGAGCAGCCGTCCTGCTGTGCTTTGTGTCAGGACATCCTGAAGGATCCAGTCTCTACCAGCTGTGGACACTGGTTCTGCAGACAGTGCATCTCCTCATACTGGGACCAGTCTGCTTCATCAGGAGACTCGTCCTGTCCCCAGTGTGGAAAAAGATCCAGAACCAGAGCTGGACTGCAGACAGCCAGTCAGAGCAGCTGTGTACAAAGTAAGACTGAACATCTGTCTGCTGATGGACTCATTTCTGAAAACTGGACTTCTTGTTGTTCAGACATTGAAGAGTTTTCTTTCTGTTTTTCTTTCTTTCAGCAGATGTTGGTCTGCAGGAGGTTTTAGATGAACATAAGATCAATCTGAGGAGGAGATGTGAACGTGTGACTGAAGGAAGTGATGAAACAGGAAGTAAAACCCTTCTCAACACCATCTACACTGAGCTCTACATCACAGAGGGACAGAGTGAAGAGGTTCATACCCAACATGAGGTGAGGCAGCTGGAGACAACTTCAAAAAAGACTTTTGATGACGCTCCAATCAGGTGCCAGGACATCTTTAAAGCCTTACCTGACCAACAGAGACCCATCAGAGTGGTTCTGACCAACGGCGTGGCTGGTGTTGGAAAAACCTTCTCAGTGCAGAAGTTCACTCTGGACTGGGCAGAGGGCTTGGAGAACCAACATGTCAGTGTGGTGGTTCTGCTTTCATTCAGGGAGCTGAACCTGATCAGAGATGAGCAGTACAGTCTTCTGGAGCTGCTCCATGTTTTCCATCCAACATTACAGAAGGTCACAGCAGAGAAGCTGGCTGTCTCTCAGCTTTTGTTCATCTTTGACGGCCTGGATGAAAGCAGACTTTCATTGGATTTCACCAACAGGAAGCTGCTGTCTGATGTCACACAGAAGTCATCAGTCAGCCAGCTGCTGACAAACCTCATCCAGGGGAATCTGCTTCCCTCGGCTCTCGTCTGGATAACTTCCCGACCCGCAGCAGCCAATCAGATCCCTCCTACATGTGTTGACAGGCTAACAGAAGTACGAGGCTTCACTGACGCCCAGAAGGAGGAGTACTTCAGGAAGAGATTCAGTAATGAAGACCTGCCTAAAAAAATCATCTCCCACATGAAGACATCCAGGAGCCTCCACATCATGTGTAGCATCCCAGTCTTTTGCTGGATCACTGCTACAGTTCTGGAGCACATGTTGACTACAGAGCAGAGAGGAGAGCTGCCCAAGACCCTGACTGACATGTACTCACACTTCCTGCTGGTTCAGAATAAGAGGAAGAAGAACAAGTACCATGAGGGACATGAGACGAGTCCACAGGAGCTGACGGAGGCTGACAGGGAAGTTCTTCTGAAGCTGGGGAGGCTGGCGTTTGAACATCTGGAGAAAGGAAACATCATGTTCTACCAAGAAGACCTGGAGCAGTGTGGTCTGGATGTCACAGAGGCCTTGGTGTACGCAGGAGTTTGTACAGAGATCTTCAAAAGAGAGTTTGTAATCTTCCAGAAACCAGTCTACTGCTTTGTTCATCTGAGCATCCAGGAGTTTCTGGCTGCAGTCTACATGTTCCACTGTTTCACCAACAGGAAGACAGAGGTGTTGGAGGACTTCCTGGGACAAAAGTACAGTGGGTCAGCTCTGGATGCTTTCCTTAAACAAGCCATGGAAAAGTCCCTCCAGAGTAAAAATGGCCACCTGGACCTGTTTGTCCGCTTCCTTCATGGCCTCTCTCTGGAGTCCAACCAGAGACTCTTAGAAGGTTTGCTGGGTCAGACGGAGAACAGTCCAGAAACCATCCAGAGAGTCATCAACAACCTGAAGAAGATGAACAGTGATAAAATCTCTCCTGACAGAAGCATCAACATCTTCCACTGTCTGATGGAGATGAACGACCTCTCAGTACATCAGGAGATCCAAGAGTTCCTGAAGTCAGAGATCAGATCAGAGAGACTCTCTGAGATCCACTGCTCAGCTATGGCCCACATATTGCAGATGTCAGAGGAGGTTCTGGATGAGTTGGACCTAAAGAAGTACAACACATCATTGGAGGGACGACGCAGACTTATTCCGGTTGTGAGGAACTGCAGAAAAGCTCGGTGAGTCCAGATCTGATCATTAGCATTATTGATCAGTGCTAATTAGTAGTTTAGTTAGTCTCAGGTTTCATGTTTCACCTCTCAGAGGGGAAGTCCAGATGCTTTTCTATCCAAGATCCTTAGACAACTACAGATGAACTATGAAGTGAGCATTGAAAACTGAATTTCTCCGTAAATGTTCTGCAAAGTCAAAATTTATTGATACTTCAGTCTTTAATAATTTAATTTCAGGGCCTCTTTAGTACCAGGTTTTAGTACTCAATTCTACTCAGAAAAATAATTAGAAGTTTGCATCTCCAGCCTCTACCAAACCAAATAAATAATAATTACTGCTAGAGTTGCAGTGCTGAAAACAAACATATTCCAAGCCCGAGATGTGGATCTTTTACATGCCCTCTCCTTTAGAATCTTTGATCATCATCCACAAAGAGAACAAATGAGGGCCATAACGATCAATAGCACTGGCTAAAAGTTGATAAAAAAGTTGGAACAATAACACCTGTCCATTGTTGGCCTGTAGCCCATGGCCAGGTCTGACTGCATTCAGTCTTGATCTTCCAGTAGCTACAGGTCCCAGTAAATCCCCCCAGTACTCTATCTGTAGGCTGATCAGCTCCAAGTCCCCAACATTTCACCAATGCCAGGTTATGACTGTTATCATTGGCAGGCCAATCATTTGAAATAGTAAACAAGCTATAACCCATTGTTTCCAGGTGGCTAATTTTTGAGGCATAGATGATAAAGTTAAATTTAAAAGGTATAAATCTCCTGATCCATCCACCTGTTCCAAATATGCACTCACTCCTCGTTTCAATTAAATTAACACTTTTGGTGTTACAGCAGCACAGCTGACTATGTGGTTTGCATCCATGAAACACTTGTTAGATTTTCTCTGCCAATGCCAAACAGCTTGCTCTGGTATTTACTTTTTCCGCTGTCATTTCCTGGATTGAATGTTTGAAGAAACAATTGGCCCATTTCGGGGAAATTTAAAGCTCATTAGCATGCAGAAGAACCAAACACAGGCACAACAGCCTGGCTCCACCTTATCCTGGTCACCAATTTGGTCACACACTAGTGTGGCATAGCATTTGTTACAAGTCAGCCAATGTGGTTGTATTGGTTACTGGCATGGACAGCACAACCAAGCTGATTCCACATGTGTGCAATGAGGTTAAGGTTAGGACTGCGGACAGGTCTTCCTCTCCACTCCCAAACGTAGTCGCTGATAAACCCCACTCTGTGCGTGCAAGTGTTGTCATCTGGAGGATAAGTCCAGGCCCAGACTGTGGAGATATGGGATTGCCACTGGTTACAGTATCTCAGTATCTCTCTGCATTGAGATTTCCTCCAATAATGCAAAGCCTTATTTTTCCAGTGAGTAAGATTCTGCCCCACACTATCACACTGCTTCCACCGAAAGCTGTTACCCGATTGGTGCAGCAGTCAGCATAGTTTCTCCTTAACCAAATCATTTAAATATGGTATACTTGGAGCAGACATCAACTGACCACCGTAGCAGGGTTCATGCTCACAGGCACCAATCAAGAACCTGATTAGCAGCACCTGGGTTACTAGAAGCTCAAAAGAAGAGTCAATAACAGAATAAGCTGTTTGGCACTGGCATAGAAGATTTGGCAAGATTTTTTCATGGTTGCAACCGACATACTCAAATCTGCTGCTCTACCCACAAATGGATTGTTCTTCATTTCCTAAGAAATGGGCCACATTTAGGGAAAGATAGTCAGGATTTTCATGGTATAAGATCTATTGCCAAGAAGCAGTTATAGCAAAGGAATATTCTACCAACACAAATTTCCTTTTCTTTTGTGCTAAGTTTATATCCCATGTGTTACTTTTTCTTTAGTCGGACATTTGTAATAAAGTGCTATTTTGTATTTTATCAGAATTTTAGAGCTCAGTCGTCAAATTGTTCACACACCATCACAGATGAGATGTTTGAATATTATGATGTTACCCTCTTTTACCTTCATATACATTCAGTCTGTGTTTATAATGGAGAGTTTCTGCTTTTATACTAACATATTTAATATTTTCTCAAACTGAAGACTGAATTCTTGTGGTCTCTCAGAGACTCACTGTGAAGTTGTGGCCTCAGCTCTCAAGTCAAACCCCTTCCATCTGATAGAGCTTGACATGAGTTACAATGACCTGCCGTGTCCAGGAGTGAAGGTTCTGTGTGCTGGTCTGGAGAGTCCAAACTGTCGACTGGAGACTCTGAGGTGAGTACACTGACTGCAGCTGTTATTTTTCTATAGTTCAGATATTTGGTGGAAAGTTTGAAACTTATTTCTGTTCATATATGTTCAGGATGTTCAGGATGTGTCTGCTTTGAAATTTTTCCTTACCAAAAGTAACTACGACCTGCAGAATCCAAAAGACCAAGCAACTGGTTTTTTCTTTTGACTTATTGTCAGACTGTAGCAGGATTCATTTAATTACTGAGAGTCTTTAAAATCAGGTTTCTAACTCATCCTCACACACATCTTGAACCTCAGACTAAGGTACGGATTAGGATTGAGCCTGTAGTATAGATAGCTTTAGTAAATGCTATTGTGTGGAAAAATATGTGATGATAATGGTAAATGGCCTGTATTTATATAGCACTTTACTAGTCCCTAAGGACCCCAAAGCGCTTTACATATCCAGTCATCCACCCATTCACACACCGGTGATGGCAGCTACATTGTAGCCACAGCCACCCTGGGGCGCACTGACAGAGGCGAGGCTGCCGGACACTGGCTCCACCGGGCCCTCTGACCACCACCAGTAGGCAACGGGTGAAGTGTCTTGCCCAAGGACACAACGACCGAGACTGTCCAAGCCGGGGCTTGAACCGGCAACCTTCCGATTACAAGGCAAACTCCCAACTCTTGAGCCACGATCACCCCATATGTTACAGATAATGTTACAGATACTTGAAAGAATAGCATCGCTAATTAGATTTTAATTTACATGATTTATTCTTTCAAATTTACTCAAACTGCTTTGGTTGTTACATTTGAGACAAAGTGAAACACATTCAGATAACTGTAATATTTATGATTTTAGTGTTCTGCACTTACAAAGATGAAGTCATATATTGCAGTTGCTTGAGGTGTGGTTAGTGTCTGACCTGCATGGTGTTTGAGAAAATCACATTGATGAGAACAAATCTTAATAGCTAATCGATGATTTACTAGTGTGTGTGTGTTTTTTTTCTCTTCACTCAGACTGAAGGACTGCTGGTTGTCAGAGATCAGCTGTGCTACTCTGCTGTCAGCTCTGATGTCGAACCCCTCCCATCTGAAGCATCTGGACCTGAGTGACAATATCAGCCTGCAAGATTCAGGAGTGAAGCTTCTGTGTGCTTTTCTGGAGAGTCCACACTGTCAACTGGAAACTCTGAGGTCAGACACCAAATTTTAGTTGGGTGCTAAGATGCATATGATTTGGAAGTTGTAGTGACACTAAACTGCAGATATAAAACAATGATCAGTATACAATGAAAGTATGTCTCATGCGTGTTTTCAAAAAGACAAGCATCATTGTCAATTCAGTTCTGGATTTAACAGGGAGCCAATAAAGGGAAGCCAATATAGGAGAAATCTGCTCTCTTTCTAGTCCCTGTCAGTACTCTTGATGCAGCATTTTGGATCAGCTGAAGGCTTTTCAGGGAGTTTTTAGGACTTCCTGATAATAATGAATTACAGTCGTCCAGCCTGGAAGTAATAAATGCATGAACTAGTTTTTCAGCGTCACTCTGAGACAGGATATTTCTAATTTTAGAGATGTTGCGCAAATGGAAGAACGCAGTCTTACATATTTGTTTAATATGTGCGTTGAAGGACATGTCCTGGTCAAAAATGACTCCAAGGTTCCTCACAGTATAACTGGAGGCCAAGGTAATGCCATCCAGAGTAAGAATCTGGTTAGATACCATATTTCTAAGATTTTCAGGGCCGAGTACAATAACCTCAGTTTGATCTGAATTAAGAAGCAGAAAGTTAGCAGCCATCCAGGTCTTTATGTCTTTAAGACATTCCTGCAGTTTAACTAATAGGGGTGTGTTATCTGGCTTCATGGACAGAGTTGGGTATCATCAGCATAGCAGTGAAAATGTATGCTATGTACAGTGCCTGGTACAAGTGATTCCAAAAACTGTACAGTTTTGATTACTGGTTGAACCTCTATCCATCTGTTTAACTTTTCATTAATACTGAGTCAGGTTAAACTTTATTAATCCCAAACTGTCAAAAATCCTGTGTTCCTTAAATTTAAGATAAAAACAAACTCATTCGAATACCTCTGTAAAGTTCATACTCCAATTATTGGTCACCTCAGAGAGATGAGGTCATGTGGTCAGGTTTGTTTGGAGTCTGACCTTCTTCCTGTTTGTGTCTAAAGTTTGATTCAATCTTAATGTTAACAGAAGGCTTGATGATAATTCATGATAATAAGTCTGTTGATTAAAAAAAATAACCTCACTGATGAGGACATCAAAAAATGAAACTTAAATATCTACATCTTTTTTTCTTCATTCAGAATGACAAATTGCAGATTGTCAGAGGTCAGCTGTGATTACCTGAACTCAGCTCTGAAGTCCAACCCCTCCCATCTGAGAGAGCTGGACCTGAGCAGCAACTACGACCTGCAGGATTCAGGACTGAAGCAGTTGTGTGTTTTTTTGGAGAGTCCACACTGTATACTGGAGACTTTAAGGTCAGCACCATGTTTTAGTTGTGCTGAGATAAACATGTGAAGAAGAAGAAGTCCAAATTAAGTTTGTTTCAAAGCTGAATATCTGAGCTTCAATGAGGTTTGAATTTCAGTGTGTGTTTATGGGTCTTTAACATAATTTAATGGATTCTCATAAATTTAGTATTTGTAATTCAGATAATTCTTGCAAAGAATTACTGCAATCTAAGAATGGCCAGAAACTGCAGGTTTCTTTCTGCATCTTATTTCTAACTTTAATTCAAATCTTCATTAGCTCACTTTCACTTGACACTATACACAGTACAATTGTGCATCATTTAATTTAATACAGTGGTACTGTGTCATGTTTAACCGCCAATCAGAGCCAAGGATCAGACACTGACAGCCGCTGACAGGTTTAGCAGGTTTCTTAAACAGGTAGACAGTCCTCTGCTTGTTCTCCATGCGCCAATTCTTATCTACCAATCTGAGAAACACAGCCTTTATCTATTTCCAGGCACAATGCCAGTGTCGCAGATGGGACCACTTCACCATCTTGACTGGACATTACAGTCAAGATGGTAATTTAAAGAAACTTCAAATGTAAATAAACTGTTAGCAGAAGAGCTGAGGGTATTGTGTGCATACTCAATCCAAGTTAGATGGGAGCTCAAGGTGACTGAGTTTGAAGATACTTCACATCGTAAGACTGTTTCTAAGTACTGGTTTGGCCAAGACTCACTCCAACAATTTATTTACCAGGATGCAAACCTGACGTTAAGCTCAGCTTTGCCCCTAAAGCTTCACATGTCAAACACAGTAAGAGAAGCTGAAACACAGATGTGAGGAGCAGATGTTCATCAGATTATGATGTCACTCTATTTTATCTTCATATACATTCAGTCTTGTGTTTCTAATGCAGATTTTCTGCTGTTATAAAAACACATTTTATATTTTCTCTAACCACAGACTGGCTGGTTGTGGACTCTCAGAAGCTCACTGTGACAATGTGGCCTCAGCTCTGAAGTCCAAATCCTCCCATCTGACAGAGCTGGACATGAGTTACAATAAGCTGCATGATTCTGGAGTGAAGTGTTTGTCTGCTGGACTGGAGAGTCCAAACTGTCGACTGGGGACTCTGAGGTCAGTTCACTGACTGGTTTTTACTATATTTCAAATCTTTATGTTTGAAACTTTTTTTACATGTTTTATTCTTAAATTGACTTGGCTGTCTCTGACCACTACTGTGTGTTTTTTAACATCGCCGGTTTTATTCAGCGGGAGACCTCGGTGCAAACTGTGAGGAGGCGTTATCTAACCTCTGAAGTGGCTGCAAATTTTACCAGGGTTTTAGACGAATGCTACCCTGTGATTTTACCTGCACCCTGTGATTAGATTTTTAATCATTTTAACAGAAAACTGAAGAAAAGCCTTGACTCCGTTGCTCCACTCACCACCAAAAAGATTAATGTAAAACATGCATCACCCTGGAGAAACAAAGAAGTCAAAAAACTCAAAAGAAAATGCAGGGCAGCAAAAAGGAGATGGAGGAAAAATAAAAATACTATCAACCATCAAATATTTTGCGAGCAACTTAAAATGTACAATAATACATTAGGGAATTCAAGAAATTCATACTTCGCCAAAATAATCAATAATAACAAAAATAATCCCAAGGTCCTCTTTTCCACCATAGATCATTTATTTAACCCTGATTTTAAAAGCCCCCAAAGAACCCCCACAGACTCGCTCTGTGAGCAGTTTGCAGACCACTTCAGGGGAAACGTCAGCGCCATCAGATCTGATATTTTATCTTATCCCGATATGATTTTAAACACATCTGAGGGCTCGATTGTACCTGAGGAGACACTGGACAGCTTTGTCCTGGTTAATGCTGAGAACCTTAAGAAAGTTTTCTCCACAGTGAGACCCACCACATGTCTTTTAGATCCAATCCCTTCTTCACTCTTTAAAACACTTTATGGATTTTTTGAGGCTGAGCTTTTATACGTGATGAATTGCGCTCTTCAGTTGGGTGTCTTCCCTGCTGCCTTTAAAACGGCGGTGGTGAGGCCCCTTCTGAAGAAGAGCAATTTGGATTGTAATGATTTTAATAACTACAGACCTGTATCCAACTTACCACTTTTAAGTAAAGTCTTAGAAAAACTTGTTTTTACTCTGATTAATGACTTTTTGAATGATAAACAGATCCTGGAGATACTCCAGTCTGGATTTAGGGTGAACCACAGCACAGACGGCTCTCCTAAAGGTTTTAAATGATCTTAGATGTAACTGGGACTCCCAAAAGCTCTCAGTCCTGGTGCTACTGGATCTAAGCGCAGCCTTTGATACAGTAGACCACGCTGTTCTTTTAAACAGACTGAAACACATGGTGGGCCTCTCTGGTGCTGTACACAACTGGTTCACTTCCTGTCTCTCAGACAGAACTTTTATGGTGAGTATGGACACATGCTCCTCTAAGATCCATAAAATGACATGTGTTAACTGTATTTTAGATATAAGATCTTGGATGTCAGAAAACTTTTTACAGCTTAACCAGGACAAAACTGAAGTTTTAATTGTCGGTCCTGAGGCTCAGAGAGAGAAACTCTTGTCTAAATTACAGGCATTTTCACTATGTCCTTCGCTACAAGTGAAAAACCTGGGTGTTATTTTTGACTCTGAGCTTGGTTTTATCCCACATGTTAAACATGTAACCAAAATTGGATTTTATCATCTAAAGAATATAGCCAGAGTCCGCCCTATTCTCTCTCGGGCAAACACGGAGATGCTGATGCATGCTTTTATTACCAGTCGCATTGATCACTGTAATGCCCTGCTCTCTGGTCTTCCTAAAAATAATATTTCAACTTTACAACTTTTACAAAACTCGGCAGCTCGTGTGCTGACGAAGACCAGAGGGCGGGCCCACATTACACCGGTTTTAGAATCACTGCATTGGCTCCCCGTGTGTTTCAGGATCGATTTTAAAGTTCTTTTATTGGTTTTTAAATGTCTTAATGGTCTTGGGCCTTCTTATCTCTCAGATCTGCTTTTACCATATGAGCCCTCGTGGACCCTGAGGTCCTCTGGCACTGGCCTTTTAATTGTCCCTAAAGTCAGGACACATACTCACGGAGAGGCAGCTTTTCAGTGGTATGGTCCTCGTCTGTGGAACAGCCTGCCGGAGGAGCTCAGGGCCGCAGAGAACGTACATGTTTTTAAGAACAGGCTCAAGACCCACCTTTTTAATTTAGCTTTTATTTAACGTTTATTTATTTTGTGCTTATTTATTCTATCCTGTTATTCTATTATTAATTTAGGCTTTACCTAATATTTATTGATTTTATTCTTATTCATTTTTTAATCTTCTTACTCTATTAATATTTATATTTATATTGTATCCCGTTCTTATTTATTTTATCGTTTTACCCTGTATATATCCTATTGTGTCATATCTCCAGTGTTTCCTCGGAGGGCGCTCTCTGCACCGGGGCTGTGATCGACCGTGGCTGCTGGGTCTCTGGGAGTCCTCTCAGCCTGGCTGGGGGGCTCCTTGGCCTCCCTCCTGCTGTGTGCCCAGCCTGGTGGCTGCGGTCTGTGACCGGCTTCCGGTGCAGACGGCTCCCTGTTATAGTGTTTCCTCACTTGGCTCATGCGTACCCAGCCCAATTTTCCTCTTTAAGTGTGTGTGTGTGGGGGGGGGGGGATATGCGTGTATTCACATCGTTTATGTTAATGAGAGTGTGGCGACTGAGTTGGAGGGTGGGGTGGGCTGCTTTTAACCATGTAAAGCACTTTGTGCTACATTCTTTTTTGTATGAAAAGTGCTTTATAAATAAAGATTGATTGATTGATTGAAATTAGATTGGAGTACTGCTGGTTGTCAGAGGTCAGCTGTGCTTCTCTAGTCTCAGCCTTAAAGTCCAGCCTGTCCCATCTGAAACATCTGGACCTGAGTAACAACACTGATGTGCAGGATTCAGGAGTGAAGCATCTGTGTGGTTTTCTGGAGAGTCCAGGATGTGGACTTGAAACTCTGAGGTCAGTCAGCATGTTTTAGTGTTGCTGAGATGAATATGATGTGAACGTTGTGCTGACACTAAACTGCAGACATCAGGCTGATATTATACTGATCCACACTGAGGATCCATACTCCATAGATACTCCATTCTACCTTAAAATCTAGCTGACATTTAAATAAAAAGCAAAATCTTTTGTACAAAATCTGAGTCAAACAAATAAAAGTTCAGTAGTATGGCATCGTGTGAAGATTATATAGTTCTAGATTTTTAACCTTCCTCGTCTTTCAACAGATAATGAAACACTGAATGACTTCAAGCTGAAACTTACTAATGAACTAATTCTTTTTCTTCTTCAGATTGGAAAACTGTGGTTTGTCAAAGATTGCCTGTGATTATCTGGTATCAGCTTTGAAATCCTCCTATCTGAGACAACTGTACATGAGAAGAAACAACCTTCAGGATTCAGATGTGAAGCAGCTGTCTGATCTGGTGGAGAGCCCACACTGTAGACTGGAGACTCTGAGGTAAATAAATTGTTGGAGTGAGTCCATGGTACTTTCAGCAGTACTATAATTAACACAGTGAAGAATTAAAGAAAAACTCCAGTGTTTCCTGTAAATTTACAGCTTTCTCAGTACCTCTTTTCTCAGTGAAGCCTATGAGACAAGAACACAAAGAGAACAATGACTGTTTTTATTGTGTTCATGTCTACATGAAATACATTTGAAATCCAACTGACATTACAGATTTATAGAGACGTTGGTCCTCACTCATCAAACTGTGGGAGGATTAAATCTGATCTCAGACTTTGTTTTCTCATTTCAAAACTAAACACCTGGTCAGTTTCATTTTTGTCATAGCCCTGAAATCAGAGAACTGTCATTAAATTTATTATCCATGTGACATTTACAGACCAGAAGCTCCGACATCCACGAATCACATTTGTACATGTGTCTTTCTTTCAGTACATTCGGTCATGTTTATTAGTCCAATGATATTTCAGAAACAGATGACCATCTTAAGTCTTTGTCTTTATCTGATGAGCATTAGTAAAAATCATAGTCTTATGTCCTGTTACATATCACAGAGGCAGCGACTGAAAACTGTGATATTAATCTAATAGAATAATAATTACACTGCCATGACTTGATGATAAAGACATGATACTGAGTTAAATGTTGATTTACACAGTTAACATTTCAGCCAGAATTTTTCCAGCTTCAAATAGGCTGGACTTGAATGATGAAGGCTGGAATCTGGGGTAGATTTTTAAGCTAATACTCCAAAAGAAGTCAGGTTAAGTAAAGAGAGATAATGGAAAAATATCCTGGGTATGTTGAACTTAATTCATAGTGCAAACCTGAGCCACCTTGTTGCCCTGAATGGGACTAAAGTCCCTGCTGCTCTTTATACTGGATGTAACTCCCTCCAAGTAGAATGACAGACACAAGGTGTTCTTGACTCCTACTGGCATTTATTAGATGCCATGAGAACTGTACAAAACTGTACAAAGCAACATAAAATAATCAATTTTCACATTAAGGCGTTGTCATAGCGAGTAAACATTAAAACATATTATTCACCAACACAAAACATCCACAATCAGTTCATTTGACCTTTACAAAATGACGACTGTATTACACATAAATAACATAAACTCGACAGGTCTGTCACAAATAAACATCTTATTTTCATACCAGCACATAAAATACTAATTACATGCTCCATTGGCCGCATTAACTTGAAGAGGTTAATAAAAACACCCTCTGTACCCAAACCTTGCTGCACACATCCCCAAATGTCTATCCACAGACTGAGAAAGGGAAGATGCTGCCCTCTACCGAGTGTGGCATGTAAAATATTGTCAAACCTAAACAACAGATTGAACATTGGTTCCATCCTGGACACATTATGTAGAACCTTTAAATGCGTGTTTAAAAACAACAATGGATTTATTAAACATAAATTATTTTAAATTGTAAGTCAAAACCATGAAATTAACTTAAAGTGCATAACTGCCACTTGTTGTCCCCTCTGCTCTTTCTCTTCTCTCTGCAGGTGGAAATGATAAATAAGGTGGTGCATGTGCAGAGTGAGGATGGGCAGTGTCCTGATGGTGCAGAGAGGCTGAATCAGCTGCAGCATGTGTATAGAAACACTCTGGACTGGGCCAGGTGTCTAAGAGGTGGAGTAGAGACGAGAGTGATTAGAGCAGCTTTTAGTCTGTGTTTAATGACGCTAACAGAGATAAAGAGTCAGGCTGAAGAGAGCTGTTAAATTCACAAACCCTCCAATCTCACTGTACTGTTGGGGGGAGGTGACTGTTATCACTGCACTTTCGTGGTCTCACTGAGGTCTTGGTTCATTTCTGTCTCACTGTTCTAGAGTTTTTCAGGTTTTGTTTGTGAACCTTTGGTTTCCTGTTGTTATTTCTTGTATTATTTTCATATATTGTGAGAAGTAGTTAATGTGATTTGGGGTCTATAATAACGATAATGTGATCATTTTATATTATGGGTATTCTAATGATTGTCCAGTTCTGTAACCTAGTGTTTTGGTTCATGTGTTGTCTTTTATTATTGCTCCCTCTTTGATGTTGCTGCTTGTATTCTGTGTAGTTTCCAAGCTGTTCAGTTGGATCTCCATTCAGCAGGTTTTTTGCTATGCCTTTTAATCTCTATGAAACAAATTTGACTTTGAACAGAATATTTCATCAGTCATCATCATCATCACACTGTAATGATCATAGTGTTTGTATGTTCCCTGTCTCTTCCACAGATGAGTGGATCAAACTTTGCCTAGGGCTCCGTGCCTGCAAATATCTATATTTAGTATACAAATATTTTATACAAACCCCACAATCACGTGTGTGTATGTATGTGAGCACTGAATAAAGTCTAACACTTTATGTTCTTTTTACTTGAGTTTTGCTCTTTAAAGAAAGAAGACTGAACTTTGAGCAGGTTACAGTTTCTTTCTTTGATTCCCGTCAAAAGTTCCTTGGAGGATATTGAAGCTGGACTTCAGTGAAGTTTAATGCGAGATGGAACGACTTCAGAGAGAACAGTGACCCCACACATAATAATAATAATAATAACGGCACATGAGATTCTTTGCTTTTGCGGATGATGTGGTTCTGTTGGCTTCATCGGGTGAGGGCCTCCAGCTCGCACTGGAACGGTTCGCAGCCGAGTGTGAAGCAGCGGGAATGAGGATCAGCACCTCCAAATCTGAGGCCGTGGTTCTCAGCCGGAAAAGGGTGGAGTGCCCACTCCGGGTCGGAGATGAGTTCCTGCCCCAAGTGGAGGAGTTTAAGTATCTCGGGGTCTTGTTCGCGAGTGATGGGAGAAGGAAGCAGCGTAAATAAGCTTCCTCCGAAGGGTGGCTGGCCTCTCCCTTAGAGATAGGGTGAGAAGTTCGGCCATCCAGGAGGGGCTCAGAGTAGAGCAGCTGCTGCTCCACATCGAAAGGAGCCAGCTGAGGTGGTTCGGACATCTGATGAGGATGCCTCCTGGGCGCCTCCTGGGTGAGGTGTTCCGGGCATGTCCCACCAGGAGGAGGCCCCGGGGCAGACCCAGGACACGCTGGAGAGATTATATCTCTCGGCTGGCCTGGGAACGCCTTGGTGTTCCCCCGGATAAGCTGGAGGAGGTGGCTGGGGAGAGGGAGGTCTGGGCCTCTTTGCTTAGGCTGCTGCCCCAGCGACCCGGCCTCGGATAAAGCGGATGAAGATGGATGGATGGAGATTCTTTGATGAATACATATGACAGCACAGATCCAGTTTCACTCAAGTTTTCTTTTTGCTCAAACATCCTTTATTGTAAATATCCATTGTTTTTACAGTTAGATTGTAGCAGTGTTGAATATTTTAGTATTAGCTAATTTCATCTTGCTGATCATTATCATGGGCCTACTTTGAGCGAGTGTCCACATGTTCTTCAGTGTCTCATTATTTTGAGACCCTAGGTGTCAAACTTATAGTACCATATCACCCATTAGAGCTCTTCTTTCTCACACTGCCAACTTACTTGTAGTTATTAGACGTTTTAGAGCTTTCAGACACCGCTCATGTGGAACGAGCTGCCAGGATGGATTCAGGGGATGGTTAGAGATTTGACTTTAAACTTTCTTTCAGGATGAGTGATAACACAAAATAATTATTTTCCAAACGCATGCAGTTGGTGGGGTTAGGTTCACTGGTGGTTCTTGCCCATAGCTGTGAATGGTTAGCCCTGCATCAGAGTGACGACCTGTCCAGGATGTACCCGCCTCTCACCCTGTGGAAGCTGTGATGTCTTCACTCAGGAAGCCATTGAAGAGGTGCGGGCCACTCAGGACAAGGCAAAATGACAGACACGGCGTTCACAGTCACAAGGCTTTTATTTCTCACAACAAAGCTACTCAAATAAGGTTTGATCATTGCAGGAGAGAATCCTTCTGCCACTGTTTCTTTTTACTCACAGGGAGAGGATCCCTGAAGACCAGGATACAAAGGAAGTGTGTTCCAGAAGGAAGAGGACCAGCTCTGAGGAAGCAGGTAAGCTGTGAAGGTGAGTAACTCCCTCCTCAGGTAGGGGAGGTGATGCTGGGAACAGGGAGACAAAAGCATTAGCAGGAGCAGCCTATCAGGTTTAGACTGGATGCTCGAGCTGGTCCTTAACTACCTGTGTTTAATGAGGATGATGAAGGGCGGGAATCATGACTCCACCCCTGGATGATGGAGGAAAAGCTTGCTCTGGACTCAGAGGGGGTCACAGAATCCACAACAAACCAGCACAGAACACAACAGAGACAAGGTCCCCATTCATCAGCCGGATCATTTACATGGTTCATGCAGGGACATGTGCCAGTGTCTCTGAAGTGAAAATAATATAACTGATAATCGAGTGACTGTTAGAGTGGAGACACAACATGGCAGCTGTCATCACACTCCATAAATGATCAAAAACTAAAATCAATGTCACGAAAAGCTCATATTTTACATGTAGGTCTTTCCGATGTATTAAATAAAGTTTTAGTTTACATTTTTTATGAAAACCCAGCAATGTTTACTCAGTGAACCCTGATCTGCGAGAGGCAAAGAACACCACTCACTCAATATTGGCTGAAATAGCAGTGAGGTTAATCACATAGAAGCAACATGTACATGAATGGTTTGGTTTCTGTTCTCTTCTTATGATCTTTTAGTTTGAAGTTTTCTCAGAGTCTTTCCTGTCCATCCATCATATTCATCATGGTTACATTCCTCCATCCATCCACTTTCCACTGCTTGTCAGCATCCAGATGTTGGGGCAGCAGTCTCAGCAGACATGCCCAGACCTTCCTCTCCATTTCCACCACTTCCAGCTCTTCCACAGGAATAATGTTATATTCCTAATCCAGCCAAGAGACTCCCCACTGCTTCCTGGGTATAAACAGTCAGATGACACAAGCACGTCTGGATCCTTCCATTATGGAGTAGTAGCTGCTCAGGTTGTTATTTTATCTCTTAAGTGGTGAACATACTCTGAAACTTAGAGATGGACACAACACAACATGTGTGCACAGTCACAGAGCTGGCAGGCATGAGGATATCCACTCAGATCCATAAGTCACTTGGACTTCAGGAGACTCTGGCAGATGTTGGGGAAACTAACACCCACATTAGGCTGAGCTCGACTCCCTTATTATTGTGATACCCACAGTTTATGCCCATAGGTGAGGGCAGGAATATATTTATATCATCTCTTTGTATTTAGGTCTCAACCTTACACTACAAAACACCTCCCACCTGAGGCAACACCTTATTCTGAGATCACACTGAGCATTCCCACGTTTTCCACCTACGAACTCTAAAAGATTGGTGCTGACATTTGTGGAATTTTGCTCTAAATAAACCTTAGATAAATATCCTGCAGATATTTAACTTCATTCAGTGTCAAACAAGAAAACAGTGAATGTAACCTGTTAGCAGGTCAGCTAAAGAAAACTGAATTCACACCCGAGTTCACATCTAACCACAGTTAAAGCCAAACCGAGTCACATCACATATACAGACATTCAGTGTGGTTCTCTATGGAGGCTGAAGGCTGTCAAAGGTCATAATTTACATGATATGTCTCCAAATGAGTTCAAGCACAGAGAAATTAGCTGATTAATTCTAAACACTACTGCCTTAAAAAGCAGCAGTTGTTTTTTTAACTCAAAGCCTTCTACGCTACAAGACACATTCATGTAGTACTTTATGCTTTCCACCACTACAGCCAGTTTACACCTATGTCACAGAGAGGCTCCAGCCAAACAGGGACTCGAACGTCAAGCCATCATCTATGAGGGGCCCTCAGTAACCGATGCACCACAACAATGACAATAACTCAGCATTGTCGATAAAACTTGGGTTGATTTTTTGGAATATTCAAACTAAAAACAACCCGTTCAGCACTGTGAGCTGTAAAAGTTGGATCTAAATTTGATAGATTGAAAAGTTTTTCTGTCTGGACGCTCGAGACTCACTCCAAACTGCTCCCACTCTGGTCAGATGCTCTTTATTGTTCGTTGTTGGGCACATCTTCATCATCCATGTTCCTCTAACACATTAAAGTCCTGATCATCATCGTTTCTATAAATATGAAAACTATTCTCTTGAAAAGGAAAAGCTGACAAAGGTTCAGTACCTGCAGACAGCCTCTCAACTTCCATAAATTTACACTATCAACAGTGATACACAGACACGAGCAGTAGTGGTTAACAGGAAATCATGATTTGGCTCATTCTTGTCAAGTAAAGCAAAGAATTCATAACTTTATACACTTTATACAATAAAAGTTCATTCAGAGTATTTCAAGTCAAACAGAAGGTTTTAGTCAGACTGAGACTGTTAAAGAAACTCGTTCAGGAGCTGCAGAGCTTAAACCAAGTCCTTTGGTCCTACCAGTCAAGCAAACTTGCAAACATCAATTGTGAGTCTGAGGCTGTCGGTCTGGATGAAGTGCTGCCTCTGCTCAAGTCAGTGTTTCCTGAAGAACTGACTGTAAAACAATTAATTCCTGTGGGCAGCTTGAATGAAAGTAGAGCACAGCTTCAGTCTGACAGCCCGAGTGCTGCTGTCCCCTAGCGGACAGGAGCATGTAGAGCGCCGCCCACACCCAGATACTCGAGGTTCTCTGCTGCTGGGAGGAACAGATGGTTCTCCGCTAACGTTGCATCTTTAATGGTCTGAGGCAGGAAGTCAGCCTGGTAGTCTGGATTATCAAGGCTGTGACTGGTCACCAGAGGGCGCAGTTTGAAGGACGCGTTCAGGTATTCAGGTCCATAGGGCACTTGGGAGGTGTTCAGATCCTCCAGCGGGTGGGGAAGTGGGCCCCAGCCCAGGCTCAGGTCCTCATAATTAGGGTTTAAAACCTTGGAGAGCCGGCTGCTCTGGCTGGTCTCACTCACACTCTGGTTCATGTACTCTGGAAGACAGAGCAGGAAAATGCTGTTTAGGTATTAATTAATTTTCTGTCATGAAGACAGTTTGCTGTCTGGCTATTAATTGATTTACATCTCCTAATTATTTGTCACTGGTCTGAGTTATGTTTGATGATGGATACCGTGGTCGATGAAGTCCTTTTCCAGTGCGCTGTCAGTGGGATCGGTGATGTACCGCAGGGCGAGGCTGTTCTCTCCGGCCGGATGACCATTCTGACACGAACGAAGAGAATCAATGAAACACCTCTGTTTCATCAAAGCACGTTCATTAGAATGAAACACAGAGGAAATAAATAGCTGTACTTCTGGCCACTTATGGCGAGTGGAAGTAGACGGTTTACATTTACTTGGGTCACCAGGGGGCGCCGAACACTTTCTTAAGCACAATGTTTTTTCATGTAACACTTACTAAAATGTTTGATAAAACATATAGACATGTAACAATGTGTCTTTAGACTAGATTAGACTACAATAGGTGTGTGTGTCCATACCATGGGCCGGTCCTTATGGTTACCCATGCCTCTGTAGGGCAGCAGGTATTCGTCCGGGTCAATAACGTCCTCGGTGTCGTCGGTGCTCAGCAGACGAGAGTAAAACCTGCTGTCTGACGGACTTGGCAGGTCCCCCTGACAAAAATAATTAATGTAGTCGAGTTTATGCTATGTAACAGTTTTTTTCTTTAAAGACGATCATTATTGCTCGTTCATTTTTATTATAATGATCATCGTCTGGATTGAAACCAAAGAGAAACAGCTTTGCATTTATTGGAAGTTTGTTTGAAATCATTTTCTCGTGTTTCTTTTGAACCGCTTCTTTCTACACACCGAAACTTTACATTCCCTGTTAGTTCTGTGCAGTTAATAAATACTAATATTATTTCATTTTAACAGTTTACTCATCTATATTCACCGTGTGAGTATGAGTTAGAACACACGTTGATCCCAAACTGCTTAATTCTCTAATAAACAGGAAGTAAAGAGATGAACTGATGATATGATGTTTGTCGGGTCTAATAATTCAACTATGTTCATGTGGTTTCATAAAAAAAATCTCAGCTGTAGATATTTCTAAAATACTTTTTCTCCTGGGTTAAATTTATTCCTGTTTTGTGTCTGAATGATCCAGATCGTGACATATTCTCCACGTGCACCCCGTACTGTGATCAGAATTTGGTTCTTTACATTTAAAAAATTAATTGTATCATACTTTAATTCATCATATGCCAGCGCATTCAAGAGGAAACAAAAAGAAAAGACGATGGACGGTTTTCCATATGAAAACAAAATTGTTTTATTTTTCTAATATCTTCATTTTCAAAACAGGAAAAACTGAGTTAAATGTGATCATTAGAAGTAGAAATGCTTTATCTTTTTCTAATCAGTTAACCTAATTAGCCTAATTAATAAGTTAAGTGTCAGCTTCCTTCTTTCATTTTCAGTAAGAAAGTTTTGGTTTATTCCTGTAGTTTTTTGATTACTATAAAAGTAGATTATTGTTAAGGTTAAAATGTAAATATTTTTGGATTGTTAATAATAGAACTGATTGCTGACCAAGTGATTTAGCTCCATACAGAAACACTGAGTCCTATGAGCGTAAATGATTTCTCACAAATGTCACAAATATTCGACCGATCAGACCATTAGCTTGTTTAACAACAGTCCCCCTGATGTGTGTGGTGAGTCAAGAGTTCACGTTCAGCACAGCTTTTGAATGAACAAATGTCTGAGAAATAAGACAATATTAATATTATTACATGTAGAAAATATCTGGACAGTCAGACGGTAAAGGATCTCCATATTACCAACCCTCAGTGAAGAAAATCTTTTTATAAGTGTTATTATACAAGTAAATGACATGAAATCCCTGGTTTACCTGTATGACCAGGTATCTGGACGGGTCGCTGGCCATCTTGGAGAACTCCACCATCAGCTCTTTGAACCTGGGCCGACTGGACGGGTCGATCATCCAGCCTGCAGAAGCAAAGTGGATGATTTTCAGTCTTCTGTACAGCTGAGCTGCTCCAGGCTATATTCGTGTTCGTCATACCAAAGAACTTTTAGTACTTGATGTAGAATTTTTTTGTCTGACTTCATGAAATTTAGACCGTAGCCTGGAGCCATTGTAAGACAAACAGACGCCCGATTTGGAGACATGATGAGTTTTTTGTGAAAAAGCGCCATAACTATTTAAAAGTTTCATGTTCCCATCAAGGCGCAATTTTTCTACCAGCACCACCTGCGTCTCGTCTTACATTTGACCATGATCATGTAGACATCGATGGTGCAGATGGGGGGCTGAGGCAGCCGCTCGCCTCTCCCCAGCACCGTGGCGATCTCGCTGGCCGGGATGCCGTCGTATGGCTTGGAGCCGAACGTCATGATCTCCCACACCGTCACACCTGCAGACCATCGACTGTTAGAGCAGACTCAGTGCTCGGTAAAACCTCCGTCACACAACAACAGACACGATGAAGTAAACAACATGAGTTCAAGGAGGGTTTGTTCCTGATGAGAATTTTAATGATAATGATCATTTTTATTTGCATGTATATAAAAGACAGAAATATGTTCTGGGGTCCGAACAGTGAATCAGTAAGTAAGCATCTTGAACCTGAACCGTTTTTCTTTCAAATGCCCAGGAGGGGGCAGTCCTGTCAGACTGAAATCTATGAGAAGATCACTCTAATGCTCACTGGATCTATGACATCAGAGAGCATTTTAGGAGTTTATGGTCGACCTCTTGTGTCAGGTCATACACAAGACAACAGCATGTTAATGGTTTCAATTTTAATGTTTCCATTCGAAGTAAAATAGACAATAAAGCAGACGATTCTTTATGGAGGGCTACCTCATGATACTTTATGCTTCCACTTATCAAATTCAGTGTCGTGGGTGGAGCCTATCCCAGCTGTGATAGAACAGCTGTCTTTTTATGTCACAGTAAGAAAATAACTTTTTCAGGTGTAGTGAAACAAGTACCCAGTGGGCCTTGTGCAGGCTAGAGAGCCACAGATTGACCCACCATAACTCCAGACATCACTCTGATGGGTGTACGTCCACTGGAGGATCGACTCTAATGCCATCCACTTAATGGGAACCTGCGTTAAACAGAGGAAGACAAACACACACAGACAGGTGAGGAACATTTTAACAACATCAACATCCTGTCTGATTTAGTCTTTTGTGGTTTTGTCCTGATAGAAATCAGCTCGTCTCCGAGTGCCATCCACATGAAAACACACCTTTCCTCCATCAGCGTGATATTCCTTCTCATCTGCCGTCAGAAGCTTGGCAAGGCCGAAGTCGGTGATCTTGACGTGGTTAGGACTCTTCAAAAGGACGTTCCTTGCAGCCAGGTCACGATGCACCAGGTGACGCTCCTCCAGGTAGTTCATCCCCTGCACACAAACGTCATGCATGCACACAAGTTTTCAGTATGAGTAAAACCAGCTGTGTGATAACTGGCTGGGCTGCAGCACCAGTATCTCTGCAAAAGAAATGAAGTCCAGAAACTGCAGGTGATGCTGACTCCAACAATCGTTCAGTGTCCACAGATCCACGTTTAAAAATGTCAAAAGTTACAGCAGAAATAAACATGTTTACAGCCTCATACAAAAATGTGTAAATGACTGTAACTCATCTGTGTAAATTGTTTGTTTTTGTTTAACTTCTTCAGGCTGCTGCCTTTAGGGGGCGCCAGAGCAGCTCATCTGCCCCCATCTCCCCCTCTCCCAGCATCCTCATCTGTCACACCAGCTTTTTGCACGTCCTCCTTCACTGCATCCATGAACTATCTCTGAGGTTTTCCCGTTTTTCCCCTGCCATCAGCTCCATATTCAGCACCCACGATCCCATCAGCACACTTTATGAATGGAGACTGCTCTCATCAGGTTTCACTGTGAGCCTCTGACCTTGTGATTTTCCCAGCACTTAAAAATCCAAATCAGACTTAAAACGGACTAAACAGATTAGCACACGGTTTCTTGTGTTTGCATTAATGGGCCTCAGCAGGCTTAAAGAGAGCTGCACACTGAGCTGGCGCCTCAGGCAGGAGAGTTTCTCCTTAGAGGAGGTCTTGCTGACCTCATTTACTCACCTTAGCAATCTGGACACACCAGTTGAGCAGCCACTGCGCCCCAATGCTATCCCTGTGGTGCCGGACATAGTCCAGCAAGCAGCCGTACGGCATCAGCTGAGTAACCAGCTGGACTGATGATGTCAGGCAGATTCCCAGCAGGCGGCACACATGAGGGTGATCCACACTCGCCATCACATACGCTTCCTACACAGACAGCAGTGTTACTGAGAAACATCCACGGGAAAGTCTGAGCTACAGATGCAGCTGTGGAGCATTTTTAACTTCAGTGCGCCCTTTAATCAGCTCAAGATTAAGATCCAACTTTTTTAAACCACTTAAATGTAAGAAGATATTTGGTGGAGCGACTTAAAATTCAAGACACAAAATACTTAACAGTCACTAACAATGTGTTTGTATAGCAGGAAAAAGAAGAAGCACACAGAGGAGTCTTACATCCAGGACTTCTTGGTTGGCTTTTGGTGACGTGGCCTCTCTGAGAACTTTGATGGCTACTGGGATCTTCACATTCTCGCCTTCAGGGATCCACAAACCCTAAACAAACAAACACTTTATTCTGTCCAACTAGCAGGAGTGCGACTGGGCTGTGGTGCGTTCAAGTCTCAAGTGTTGGATGACAGCAGCATTTCCTCTGCTGCACTCACATGACTAAACATTTAAAGTACCACCATGAGGGGATCATTCTCTTGTATCAAACATATTTACCTTGTACACCGTCCCAAAGGCGCCGGAGCCGAGCACCCTGACCTTCTTAAAGTCGGTCTCCTTCAGGATCCTCAGCAGTGCCTGGTTAGGTGCCTGACCACTGGGGGTCAGCGGCTCCACCAGCTAAATGACAAAAGTCATCCAATAGCATCATATGTAGAGAGACTTCAGTTCATATTTTAGAGCTACCAACCAAATCAAACCCAGGTTCATCATTAATGCATTCATTTTACTATCGATCACGTTTTAAATGCAGAATGAAAAGCTGAGTCTTCACCTCTCTCTCCTGCAGCAGGCGGCGTACAGTTCGCTTCCTCTTAATTTGCATTCGTCGTAGCAACACAAAGATGATCAGCGACACAATGACGAGAAGCAGGAGCCCTCCAATCACACTGGCCGCCAGTGTAGAGTGTGCAAGAGAGCTGTGAAGAGAGAGCGTTAAATGATGCTGACAGCATGCAGAGTCATAGAGTCCTGTTCAAACTGGAGATGGCACGATACCACTTTTTTATTCCCTATACCGATATCATAAATTTGAATATCGGCCGATACTGATATAAATCTGATACAGTGCATTTTATAATCGGTAAAACTTTTTTTAAAATATCTTTCTGCATTTTGTATAAGTTCATACTCAAGTAAAAAAATATTCTGCTATACCTGTATGCAAAAAAATACACTGCACCCAAAATATTTCATAGTTCAGCAAAACTGATCAATCTAATAAACTTAAACCTGCTCCATCCTCCCTATTCTGGTATTTTAAAGAGTACTTAGCAGAAATATTAAATAACCAAACTAATGGGGTTGCAAACTCCCAGCAAAATAAAAAAGGGAACCACCCCCCACCTCATCATGATTAATCGACGTAATCAACTTTAATTTAATGTGCGTGTAAAAAATGCACAGAAATCAATTATTTTTCTACAATAATTAAATAGATTCAACATCTTTCTTCAACAGAACTGCAGACTGCACAGATGGTACCTTCCCAAAGGAAAAGTACTATAGCTTACTAGGGTATATTAGACTTAACAGTTACTATATACAGTAATGGACTTCTATACATTTTACATCACATGAAAACTTTGGTTGTAAGATTCAGATAATTATTTATTAAAAGCTCGACATTTTAAATGAGAATAAGAAAGAAAAGTATGTCTTTGTGCCCCCTTTTCCCTGTTAATGCCCTCTCGGCCCCCCTGGCTAAACTTTGCTAGCTCCGCCCCTGCACAGTTACCAGCCGTCAGCTACGTAGAAAAAGATCTTCGAGTAGAAAGTAATATTAAATAAATTCTAACAACAGCTTATCAAGCTTAAACGTGCTGCTGTTGTTCAGCCGCTGGTTTCCTCTTTCTGGTGCAAAGTGGGCCAAAAACAAAGAAGAGAGACGATCAGCTGATCACTGATCAGTTTCATGATTGAAGTAGCAGCAGGAGAGAGAGAATGAGAGACAGACGCCCCATATATATATATTGTTGAAATGCAAAAGTTTATTTGGCATCATCTTTTCTGTGTTGATTTCAGTTAAGATACAACCAAAGATATATTTTTACCCATTGCATCCAGACAATCCAGGACCAGAACACCTGCAGACACACAGACACAAAACATCTTAAATCCAATGTTAGACGCTCTGTTTAATATCAGCTGCTCTGCCGACACCCTCAGCGGGGATTCAGCAGCATGCGCCTCACCCCTCGCTGCAGTTCTGGTGGCAGGACTGGCACTGGCCCATTCTGTCGGCGTATTTCCAGACCAACTTGCCTCCCTCTCCCTGCACACCATGAGGGCAGTGTGGCACGCAGTGGGGGCCATCTTTAACATGGGCACACTGGGAACACTTGTCAGGGCCCTGCAGGTGGGGATGATGATGGGGATGTTCATTTTCTAAACCACGATTTATGATTTTTGTCTTTGTACAAGGACCAAAATATTTACAGAAAAACAAAATGTGCCAAAAAATGTTTGATTCTCAAAGCGAAATCTACAGATTCCTCATGTTTCCTGTCCCGTTGTTAACACGCTTGCTCCTGTATTTTTCTGCAGGATTAATTTAACATCTACTGATCATGCCCTTTTTACCTTAATTTTTGATATAAATCTCAAAAAGAACTAAAAATATGTTTTTAATACACAAAATCTTAAAGATCTGCTTTGAAAAACCTTAAAAAGTTTGAACTTTCAGGTTCAGACATGACTTGAAGAAGAGTACGAAGTATTAATTAGAAAAATCAGCAGCTGTTACAGTTGCTTGTATGCTTTGACTGTCCGATGCTATTTCATACTGTACACTCCTCCTAGCAACAATGGCAACAATAGCAGTAGAAGCTGCACTGACCGGTCCGGAGCAGGTCAGCGACCCGGTTTGCAGCAGACACTCTGGGTGACACTGGACACAGCTGCCATTTACCTCCACCTCTCTGGGTTCCCTGCAGGAGGACACAGAGAAAGATCCAGAGTCAGTGTGCAGAAGCTCACCGGGGGAACAAGAGCTCGGTTTTCTGCACTGATGGAAATTATGGATTTCCTCCAATAGCCACTTAAGGCTGTATCCAGCAGGGGGTCCAGCCCCACAGACTCACATGTTACAATGAATTAATTCATAATTAACTAACCTTCTAAACAACTGTTCAGGGGTGACTTGTTGTGCAGCTATTTTCAAGTATTTCCTCCAGTTTTGATGAGTGAAATTCAGCTTTTTTTATTTGTTTCTGAGCAACCTGCACTCATCTGAATTACTGGTATTTATGTTGGGAGTGTAGTGACTGCAGGGACAATGACGACTTTTACCTGGATGTGTGTGTGCTGTAGAACAAGTTTATTTGATTTTAGATGTTTGTGTATCATCTGTGTTTGTGACATTAATTGTGTAGAGTGTGAATATTGAGAGACTAGGTAGCAGCTAAGGTAGCAGCCAAATTTAGCAGCAGCACCAGGTTAGCTTGGGGTTATGCCTGTAACCTCCGTTCTCTGAGTGTTGGGTGTAGTGATTCTGTAAATTTAGTATTAAATAAAAATATATGTAGACCCTAAAATATTTTCAGCACGTATACATGTCTGTGTATCTACAAAGTTTATGGTTGAGCTAGCTAATCAAGCTAGCTAATCTTAGCTGATTACTTTATTCAGCTTCTGGCTGAATATAAACGGACAGCAGAAAGCCTGTTTTGAAGCCTGACAAAAGGCTTCACAGAGACACAGCAACTGCTTCACTAATGTTTAAAGTCTATAACTCACCCTTGCAGCAGGTTGCACGACACCACACAGCGGCCCTTGCGGTTGAATTGCCGGCAGGACAAACACATGGTGGGCCCTGGACCCCAGCAGCCTAAATCTGTACACTCCGTGTCACAGGTTTGATTGTTCCTCTCTGTGTCGCAGAGACAAGAATATTGTCTTATTTCTCAGACATTCGTTCATTCAATAGCTGTGCTGAACGTGAACTCTTGACTCACCACACACATCAGGGGGACTGTTGTTCAACAAGTTAATGGTCTGGTCGGTTGATCTGAATAGGTGGGCCCACTGGTCTTTCCAAACATAACATAACTCGGGGTTATTCTTCACTGCCACTACTCCGGCACTGACCTCCTTCAGAGAGCGCAAACCCAGCCACCGCAGGTGCTTCAAGCTCACCACGGCCAAACTGTGTTTCCTGAAGAGCAAGAGTCCATAAGAGGGGGGTACATAAACAATACAGAGCCACCATCAGCACTCTTGCTGGTCCAACAACCATCCATCCATCCAACATCCATCCACCAACCTTCTTCCGCTTACCAAATCATGTCATGCTGACACTGATACTGAGTAAAGTCTGAAGTCAAACGAAACACAGACCAAATATCTACATATGAAACCAGTGTTGAGCTACACTTCCATTTGTCAGAGTGCAAAAGAAACCACCCATTATGCAAGCAGATTTATGGGCCCAGAATAGCTCAGAGGTTTAGTTGTCATAGTTCCTTTATAACCTCGGTGTAAACTGTTATCAGTTTGGAAAGAAAACCCACATATTTCACATATTTCTGGTATTTCTGGACAGTGAGACTCACGAGAATGTCGTTCTTCCTCTGATGATCTCCAGGTTCTCAAACACAGACAGAGATGTCAGATTCTTGGGCCAGAACTGAATCATCAGGTAACCTGGACGACACAAACACTGGTTGTTGCTGCAATCTTCAAAACTTTAACAACTCCATGAATCAGAGGGCAACGAACTACAGATTCAGTTAGTGTGACTCCCATTGCTCTCAGGCTGTAGACCTACCAGTGATTTCCTTCACTGTCTTGAAGTTCTCCAGCTTCTCGGGCTCCATGGGTGGGATGTTGTAATGTGGATCCCTGGAATGGCAAATCAGCACAAGTCATTGACACAGAGGACAGCCTACTCAGCTGACTGCACCGAACATGAATAAGTCATTTATTTCTGTCAGGCTAACTTAATGAAGCCTGTGTTTCATGACAGGCGAGCGTTGGCGATGTGCTGAGGTGTGGCTGTGGGTATGATGCTGTTAGCATCCAGCTACCGTGAAGTCGCAGTGTAACACTGTGATGTTTAGTGGGAGGAGCTCCTCACCCAGTGAAGGAGGATTCAAGGATGACGACGTCGCCGTTGATTTTGGTGCAGTCCTTAAACAAGTCAATGTTGGAGGCGTTGATAGCGATGGTGTTGATCAGAGTGCCAAACCTGACCCCGTCACATGCTGCAGGAGAGAAAGAGCTGGTCAGGTGATTTGATTGATTCTCAGGTGTCTCTCACTCGCGCGCTCTCTACCTTTAGGACAGGGTCCGTCACAGTCTTTGCAGCGTTGGATTCCATTCTCCTTCACCTCGTACATCCTGTTGCTACAGGAACGAACACACGAGCCTTCAGTCACCACGTAGTTATCTACACCCAACCAGAAGCAAACAGAGCTCATTAAGGACAAAGACCATGTTTAGGTCTCTAGCTGGAAGCTACATTGTTTTCAACCCTGTCACACTGAGGCTTCCAGGGACACCACCACAGGTGGATGATGTGACTTATGTGTAAGTCCGTACGTGGGCAGGCTTTGACGCAGGTCGCTCCAAAGGTGAATTTGGCGTTGGGGTTTTCGACCACCTGATGAAGTATGGAGTCATAGCGTTTCAAAGGTGGACACGCGTCTTTACAGATTCCGTCATCGTTGAAAGCCCTGCAGGCCTGGAGAGCACGAGGACAGACAGAGAAAACAGCCTGTATTTAGTCTTTTAATAAGATGTTTTTTAGCCCGAGTTTTTTAAAACATCAATTCTGAAAAAGTTGTGACACGACACAGTTGTAACATAGAACGCATATCAAATCTTTAAACTGAGAAAATAAGAAAAATATGAGCTCATTTTAAATTTGATGGCAGGAACACATCTGTAAGGTAGAACAGGTCTATGTAAAGGTCTGTGAGCTGAGGCCAGCAGCTGTCCTGCTCTGATGAAGGATTCCAGCTGCTCAGCAGTCCTGGCTTTGTTCATCCTGTTTCTGGTTCTGTGATGTTCCAGATGTTCTCAGCTGGCCCAAGGTCTAGACTGTAGGCAGGCCAGTTCAGCAGCCACACAGCAGGCTGGGCCCAGGTGATGCTAGTCCAGCTGAACTTTCTAAAAATGTGTTTAATTACAGTTTATGAATTAACGAGGCGGAAGAAACTACTTTTTCCTGGGTAAGTTTGGATACCTTTTTTTATTTTAACATTAAAGTCTGTGTGATGATCTGAAACATGAAAGTGTGAAAAATATGCAGAATTAAAAAATCAGCTGTTTTATGTCATGTTCACATCTGGAGCTTCTTCTCTGCATGATGGCGCTCTGATCTGCAGATGTGGAGCTGAGCTGTGAAACCTGTCACTGATCTCCATCACACAATCACACCTGCTATTAATGCAGTGCTGTCTGAGTCCCCGAAGTTCACGTCTATCCAGTACTGATTTTTACTGATCGCTCCAGATTCTCGGAATCTTTTAATGATCTTATGTATATGTAGATAATGAAATATTCAGTCTTGTAAATGTGTCTTTGCTGATTGGTGAACACCTGCCCGTCTTGTCCTGTAAAAATCTTTGTCCCAGACATGCAAACTGTAACTGCAGCAGTGCTGTGTGAGGATTAACACTGACCAGGCAGTCGGTGGCCCGAGGTCCAGTGCAGCCCGCAGCACAGTGCTCGTTACAGCAGTCGACGGGTTTGGGCCCCCGACACCTCCAGCTGCACTGC
>NC_140626.1:34802441-34842441 GCF_057382275.1 Copadichromis virginalis
TCAAACAGGAGGGGATGTTTCAGAGTTCACAGGTAATGAAACTTAGTCATCAGGTCATTGTGTGATGTGTTCAGGGAAGCCCCGGACCAAAGCAGGAAGGTGTAATGCAGCTTTGAACCGTAAAAACGAGAATCGAACGAGTTGGGCGGCAGCTGTGGAGCCTGTGACGGTGTGAGGAATGAAGTCCGGCAGGTTAAAGATCAGCCACTTCCTGCTGAAACTAACACATCAGAGCTCAGGTTGCACTCAGAACTTCACCTGAAAGTCAGTGGAGGAGATCTGAGTGCAAAAGCAACCCGGTCACACGAGAAGCTCAGACTGTACCGACAGATTTTAAACTTCACATCACAGAGTGAGTTCAAACATCTAGTATGGTGACGGCCTCGGGCCTTTCTCACCTGTCCTGCAGGTTTTCCTCACACCTGATCTAAACACTGCAGTTCAGAGCACTAAGCTCCTGATGGTCTTTCACTCCAGTAACAGGTACAGGAACACGGTGCAGAGCAGCTGTGACCTGTCTCACCTCCACCTGTTGCCTCCACTCTCCTCAGACTTTAAGCAAACAGCGAACCGAGGACCTCTGAACATGTCTGGCTGCACACCGATTGGCTGTTCGCCCACTGTGACATCACAAAGCTAACACAGCTGCTCTTCATCTGAAGGAAAGCGACCCATTGGTCAGGGCCGCGCAGAAAAGTTCAGACATGTGCTGTTACTGTACATGTGATGCAATAAAGTTAGCTAATGCCTGTTTCCTTCTATCCTATCTTCTTTCCTTCATTTATCAATTTATCCATCTCTCCTTCCTTTCTTCACTCCTTCTTTCTTTCTTTGTATCCTTCTTTTCCACTTTTTCTTTCATCCTTCCTTCCTTCCTCAACCATTTCCTCAGTCCTTTCCTTCTATTCCTATTTATACTCTTCCCTACATAGCAAAATGGGTATGGCCCACACAATGTGCTAACACATGGCCCACATACCGCAAAGAATGACGGCCCTTTGGTGGCCCAGATCTGGTTTGCCAGAGGTGGCCCACACATGGGCCAGCACAAGGCCAGCTGCAGACTCACTGCTGGACCTGTGCTGGCCCAGATGTCAGCCTAATGTGTACCTTAATCAAGCCATGTAATAACAACATGTACTGGAACATAATAGTGCAAAAGTAACATGATGAAACTCTGTTCAGAGAGTGAATGGACTGATTCTTATATAGCACTTCTCTACTCTCCCAGATTACTCAAAGTGCTCTATACAACATGCCACATTCACCCAATCAGACACTTTCTCTAAACTGAGTGCTTTCTAACTACATTCATATTCCTGACATGCTGACTGAAGGAATCAGGGATCAAACCCCTAACCTTCAGATCAGTAGGTGACCTGCTCTTCCTCCTGAGCTACAGCCACCGAGTGGTGAACCTGAGTAAACCCTCACTAGGTTTGGATAAAGTGTACACTCACAAACCTGTCAAACCTGCATTTGAAACCTTAGCTACCATAGCAGTATAGTATTGCAACATGGCATTTGGGTCTTCTGACTAAAATAGGAAAATAGGAACATAAATAGTGCCTCATTGCCAGACCTGGCGCACATCTGGCTGACATACACTCTGCCATGACACCAGTCAGTCAGAAGTGCCAGCTTGATGCCAGATCCGGGCCAGACCTGGTTTCTATGAGCCTGGACCACATACACCAAACCACAATCGGGTCAGATATGGCATGCCATCACATAGACAGTGCCATCTTGCCAGGCCTGGCCCACATCTGGATGAAATACCACCTAACACGCCAGAAGTCAGCCAGCAGTGCCAGCTTGACACCAGACCCAGCCCAGACCTGTCTGCTATGTGGGTTATTCTTCTTTTTTTATTTTAATTTTTTCCCACTTTTCTTTCTTCCGATCTTTCCTTGTGTTGTCTCCTCCCACTCACCCCCCCAATGTCCTCATCCTCATCTGTCCTCTCCCACTCATTAATCCCCATCTCTCCTCCAGCACTCCATCCTTTTCTGTGTTCCCAACATTCCCTTTTTTCCCTCCTTTCCTCAATTTCTTCTCTGTTTTCACAGTTTTATCACTAAACTCATCCTTTCTCGCGCCTCCCTTCCTTCCTTTCATGTTTTCATTCCAGTTAAAGCGCGATGACATTCACGACAACAAGACAACATGAATGTTTGGATTTCTTTGGATTCAAACACATTTTTGTTAACTTTAGAGGAAGCTCGGAAGTCTCATCTTGATAGAGGAAACCGACACTGAGGTCATCTCCTGTGTCTCTGTGAGTCCATCTTCAGACAAACCTTCTGATAATTTGGCACCTTTAGAGGATGTAAACAGGAAGTGTAATATAGTCATAGAGTCGGGAAGTTATCTGAACTGCAGGCGTGTTTGTTGGAAATTTAACTGCTCATATTTTGGCAAAATGACAAACGCAGCTAAACTGACTGTTTGCAGGGCTCCCATGCATGTGCAGACATGCAGCTGTCACCGGAGCGCTGACCTACTGGAGCATGAAGTCTTTGATGTGCACGCAGGTTTAAGGACAGCTGTCAGAAGCAAAAGCCAAAGATTTCTTCTAAAAGTGTAAATAAAGTGAATGTGAAGGAAAACGTAACATCCAGGACAGCGGCGTGTCGCGGTCGCTGCTGCAGCGCCGAGGTTATGTGGAGCTCGTGATAAGTGATAAAGAACGTTAAGGTATTAAAATATGACATCTCATAGTGATGGCATGCATCTGTACACACACACACTTACACACACACACACCCACAGAACTGTTTGTACAGAAACTGGTCTGAGCTGTCAGATTTTTGGACGTCATCCTCGACTGCTGCACGGTACACTGCATGTTAAAGTCCCTCCTCTGTGTACATATGTGTGTGTGTGTGTGTGTGTGTGTGTGTGTGTGTGTGTGTGTGTGTGTGTGTGTGTGTGTGCGCACGCATTTTTCTTGGAAAGCCACAGAGTGCTCAGAACACACAGTTTCCCAGTAGCAGCTGTGCACTTAGCTCCTGTCAGTGTGTTTAACACCAAAACTCTGCAGGCATCTTCATGTTTCTGAAGATCAGCTGACTTCATGATGGATGGAAACTGAATTGAATCCACCTCAACAGCTAATCTAAGTCTCAGTCGCTCTGGGTTCTCCACTCAGGAGGAAGCTCCTGTGAACAAACTCAACCACGAGCCCAAAGCGTTTGCTCAGCCTCCAAACTCCACAGATTCCTGAATAATCAGCTGGACACGCTGAAACACGCCTGGTCCTCTAAAGCTCCGCCCACAGGCCTCAGGACCCTCAGAATCCACTGTGGGGACATCCAGAGTTCATCACAGGTCAGAGCTCAAATATAAGGATTTAGATTTAGGTGGATTAAACTGTCCAGCTGTGCACAGCTCCCACTCACACATGTTACCTGGGCAGGCTGCTCAGGTGTGCTAACAGCTGCCTAAGTTTGGCGGGAACTTGTTGTTTTCCAGCCCACATCTTTCCCAGGCAGCAGCCCATGAGTCAGAGAGGTGGACCGGAGCTGTGGAGGGTGATCCTCCTGCCTCAGGCTGCAGGCCGGAGGCTCCACAGCCTGCAGCAGGTTGTTGTTGGGTCCTTAGCTCACAATAAATTAATGGTAAATAATATTGAACTGAATGTGTAGAGCCAACTGTGTCGGTTAAGCAGATTTTTCCAGATCATATTTTTCCTCAAATTTTTTCACACAGGAAGTGAAAACGTCAAAAATCTCGCTAGCTGAGCTCGAACGTTTTCCCGTTGAGGTGAGGAGGTAAATCTCTGCGGCCATGACACACAGGAGCAAATAGTGCGTTACTTTCAGCGGCGGATTGATCGATGTGTGCGTGCTGAAGCAGACCTGCGGAGGCTGCACGTCGCCCGGTGGTTCGTGCACGTCAGCGATCGTCGCGCCGCCTTCTCGCAACTCAGATAAATCACGCGTGAATCAGAGTCAGACATGAAGAAACTGGATCAGTTAAATCCTCTTTATCCTCTCGTCTTCCTCCTCTGCCTCCGTGCTGACTCAGCACAGCGCCGGCAGGAGGAGAGACGGAGCGTTACTCTGAGAGGGAAAGTTTCTAAATCCCCTGATCCTGTAAAGCAGCAGCACTGTGTGTCTGTGTGTGTCTGTGTGTGTCTGTGTGTGTCTGTGTGCTGTGATTAGACAAACTGTTCTGTCAGGGTCAGGGTGCCACATTTATCTCTGTCAGCACGTCGTCTACCTCTTGTTTCTTCATGCTAGATTAGCGCAAAGACTGGGAACAGCAGGAAACTGTTAGCCTAGCACCACAGATATGAAACTTCTATGTGACTAGAAAATCACAATGGTTCCATTTTTATTTGATTCACGGTGTAACAGCTCGTACTGGGACTGCCTCACAGATGCTTTAGACATAAAAAACCTTAAAACATGATTTATAGATCATATTTTGGGGATTTTAAGTAATTCAGACATTAATTTATGAAACATTTTTATAGTTTTTTCCAAAAACTGAAGCTTTTAAATAGCTGCACAATAGAAACAATGGTGTTGACTTAAATATGAAGCCTTTTTAAAAAAAACAACACAATATCTCAGCCTCATGATCAGTAATCCACTGATGTGATACGAACAATATGCAGATTGTTCAGGTACAGCAGGCTTACCTGTACTATTAAATATACTGAAAACAATCTTTACAAATAAATGTACAATACAGCACAATATGTGGCAGGCTAACAGTTTACAAGGCTAATGATTATAATATGAAATGACGAAGATAATGAAAGGAAACATTTTTAATGGAGCTCTATTTCTACATTTCTCACACATACTGCGTAACTACCTCTGATTCTCATCAATAAAGCTGAGCTGAAGTTTCTCGTCTGTAAAGGAAACGTAAAAAAATGATTGCGTAGTCAGTTAAACGATTGATTTATATCACTGAAGCATGTGGAGAATATAATAGTGCACAAGTGTTTTGACAGTCAGATGAAAACACCGCAGAAAAAAATATGTTGTTGCTTTTGTGCTGCAGGTTTGTGATCAGTGGGAGTTTGACCTTTACTTCAAGGTTGGCAAACACAGATGTGTGCATGGACAGGACGCACGCTCAGTCGCACGTCAGCCAGCAAATCGCAGAATCCTGCTTTCACGTTTCCCTTTTCTTCATCGAACAGAAACAAACACTGATCGAGTCCAACACGCGGACGTAAAGAAAGGCAGCGAGGCCTGCTCAGTGCCGCCCGCTGTCACACCTTCCCAGAGTGTTTGAGCGGACAGGAAGTGGTTAAAAGCCTGGTTGTGTTGGGGAAGGTCGGGTTTGCTAGAGCGAGTCATTTCAGATAAGGCGAGTTTATCAGCCTGTTCTCATCATCAGAGTCAGCGGCGACGTGAATGTCTCCGCAAGCCGTGTCGAGCTTCAAGCCACAGTTTTCTCCCTTTACCTGCTAAATCACCATGGTAACAGGTGCCGAACACCTCACCTGGTCCGGTCATGTTTTACTTCAGTGTTCGGAGTAGTGATGATTTTATGACTGCCGCTTTACTGAAGCTGCCTGAACGTTCATTTGATGATTTGACTGTGATCTGCTGCTGGAAACACAATAAACACGTTTCCTCCTCTGTGATTGGTCACCAGATTAAAGACTCTGTTACTGTATATTTTCTAAATGTTACTGCTTTTTAAGCTCTTTATAGATTTGAATCATCATTTTATCATCTTCATCTGATAACATCTCTGACTCATTTTGTGCAGAACAGTCAGCCAACACTGGAAATACCCTTTCTTATGTGAGCACGCTCGGAGCCCGGGTTAACAGAGAACGTTAATAACCACCGTCTGACACCAGCCACCTCCAGCTCTGCCGGGCGGGTCACACGTCTCAGGGTGTCCTATCAGACCGTCGTTAGACGGCTGTTTTGTCTGCGTGCTGCAGGTTACTGACACTGCCCCCTGGTTTTCCTACGCACATCTGCAGCCAGATGTCCATGTCTTTACTACAAACCCAGCTCGCTGTGATCTGGATTCACATACGTGAGCAGGATAGGCGATCACATGACGTCCATCCAGGCTTTAATCTTCACGCTCACGGCATCTGAACACTCAGCGGTGCGACTGATGTTACAAAGGAAGATTAAACCATAATATTAAAGAAATATGAAGAAGGTAACGTTTTAAGTGACGAGGTGAATAAAACTGGAAAAAAATTAAGGCTTTAATAAAACTGATCATATTTGAAGCCGTGACTCATATCACAGCTCTGTCATTACAACAGGAGAGACTCTGATTGAGCACTTTTTTAAATGAATGCTTAAATGTGTGTAAACAGTTTTAGTCTTTTATTTCAAGGGCCTGAGAGGAAAGAATGAAAGCTGAATCCAAACACAGGTTTAAGCCACATTCAAATTTAACACGAGTTCAGCAGGTTGGAATAAATTAGCTGCTGTGGTTTAAGATACTCGTGCTTGTAGAACAACAGGATTGTTTTAAACTGCTGTCAGCCAGCAGGAAAAACACAAGCAGGAATAAAGTTGCTGCATTTCTGTCTGTCACTGAGCTCTGAGGTTCCAGGAACGGTGACGCTGTTGCTGAAGAATTGATTGGTATGTAGGCGAGATGTCATAGCTGCTGATCTCTAACCTGGAACAGGTTACCATGGTGATTTATCCCAGTCAGAAGTTACAACCTTTACAAAACCGAAAACTCAGGATTAAGCCTGAAGTTAGCCGGATAAACTCAGGCTTCATAGTTCAGACCTCAGGCAGGTTCATGTTGTTTAACCAGTCGTGACTGTTTACTCCGTACTCTGAGACAACAAACCGCATTTCACCGATATGACTGTTTTAATCATGTTTCTATAGATATTGGAAGAATTTGCCGACAATAACTGCACAGCGAGAATCTGCACAGCCCTCATTAGCACCGTGTACCTGCACACAGGTGGGTCACCTGCCTGCCGTCAGCCGCCACTCTGCTTTCAGATCACAATCACAGCAGCAGCCAATCACAGCTCAGAGACGAGCAAAGAATTTATTCGTTTCACAAAAGATGGAGAGTCAGATAACGCACACACACACGCACACACGCGCGCACGCGCACACGCACGCACGCACGCACGCACACGCACGCACGCACACACGCACACACACACACACACACACAGCAGTGCTTTTTCCTGTCTCATTGCAACATTCAAGGTTTTTCAGGACTTTCTGTCAGAGGAATGAAATGAGGTCACTGAGACGTATCAGTGTGTGTGTGTGTGTGTGTGTGTGTGTGTGTGTGTGTGTGTACATGTTTAGACACCTTTGTGAGGACAGAAGAGTGCAATGCTACTATACTTATGGGGACAAGATGTTGTCCACACGGGTTTGAAGGCATGTTTGAGGCTCACGATGTGGTTTTAGTGTCGGGGTTACCGTTGGGTTAGGTCAGGGCTCAGGGTTAGTGTAGGAGGCCAGGGACAGCATTATGTCAATGAGATGTCCTCATTAAGATATAAAAACGAGCGTGTGTGTGTGTCAGTATTGAATTAGCTGTAATGAGTGAAGTGCTGCTGACTCGTCTCTAACCACCTTCAGCATTCAGCACAATCAGGGTCAGTCACTCAGCACTGAGACCGTTTGTCCTCTTGTTGACGGTCTGAATCGACCAATCAGCTGCCAGAACACTCGTTACAAATCTGAACCCAAACTAAGTCAACAAGTCTGTGACGAGCATACACTTAATCTGATAATCTGATAGCTTATGGTGTAAGGAACACAAACAACTGAGGGTTTGGCTTAAACTGAATAAGAATGCTTCCTGCTGAAGGTTATCAGCGGTCATAATTAACAGCAGACAATGAAGAGTGAAAAGACCTGTCGGTCCACCTCCGCCTGCCAGCGTTCTCCTGCAGTCTGAGCAGCATCGGCCTGCAGAGCTGTGTGTCGTACTTTCAGCTACACAAACACGGCGACACAGCCGTTGCTATAAATCTGACAACGCTGAACCGTTGAAGGCGATCCCGTTCACTGAGCTCGGTGCCAGAGCTTTGTTCACAGCCGAGCTCGCTGCTAATGTTTCAGGTGAAACGAATCCAAACACGGTGATGAAGTTTATGTGGAGCTTCAGCGGGAGGATCAGCGATGTGTCTCATGTTGTTCTCACGTCCATCGCTCCTCCAATGAACTGTGAGTGTTTTCTGCTGATTCTAGGAACCCCGCCATTCTTCTCTGCTAACTCTTCTCCTGCTTTCTTTTCTTGGCATCTTTATTTATGCAGCTCATTGAAGCAGCTGAGCCCTCCAGCAGGAAAGACAACGCTCGGCGTAAAATAAAGTCAGAGCGGTCGGCGTCCTCGCTGTGAGGCGGCAGCTTCTTCACTGAGGACAGAAATCTGTCTTCATAAAAGATCAAAGACCAGCAGAGAGGAAAAGAGAGGAGCCGAAGATGGAGAGCCATCCTCGCTGTGACCTTCAGTTTCCCTCTCAGACACAAACACAGACAAAGAGACGAAAACAGAGTTCAGCCAAATTCACAAAACACCCGAGAGACGAGCTGGGTTTGTGATGAGGACGAACGAACACACACACACGCACACACAGACGCGCACGCACGCACACACAGACACGCACACACACACACACACACACACGCACACACAGACGCGCACGCACGCACACACAGACACGCACACACACACACACACGCACACGCACACACGCACACACGCACACGCACACACACACAGATAAATAAAGAGATGTAGAATTCTACAGATATGTTCGTGGATGCGATCCTGTCATTGTTGTTCTTAGTAAATCGTTCCTTCACGTCTTCAAACTCCCAAACTCGTCGCATGTTTGCTGTGTTACTCACGGTGGTGTCACTGAAGCATGTTCAGGTTTCTGTGATGGAGAAATATTAGAAACATGCGTCACAGCTGCTTCACATCACAGTTTTTTCATATTTGCTTACAATAAGTCGTTTGACTGTCGCTCTCCTGATCCACTGAACTGCTTCAGTGATCCTACAGAGCTGAGCACAGGAAGCAGCCTGCAGCACACAAACAGCCGTTTCACTCGCAGTTAACACCAATCATCCACCTCACAGTGATCCAGCCTCACCCAGCGACGAGCGCACGAGCTCCATGTGGATATCTGAACAGCAGCGTCTGTTCCTAAAGCTCAGAGTGAACGATGAAACCCGAGCCCGTCCTGTTTCATCAGTTCTGATGGTTTTGGATTGACAGACGTTTCTGTTTTTATCCGACAGTTTATTTAAGCAGAAGCGGGCTGCGCTGCCAGGATGGAAATCATTATTCACTCCCAACAATAAAGAGCTCAAACCAATAAAAGCTCACGGTGAAACAAAGAGAATGAGATGGAAATCAATGGTCACCTTCCCTGCAGCAGAAATCAATGACAGCTTCCCATCGCTCTGCCTCGTCTGAGCTTAAACTGCTGTTAAGTGCTTTCATCGATCTTTTTAAAAACCCACCACAGAAACACGTGAACATCGATCGAGAGCTGCACGGGTCCAGCCCGGCGAGCACCGAGGGCTGTCACCGTGATGCCTTTGCTTGTTTTTATGACTCTTATGTTTGCATTCAAACTGTGACGTGGCCTCGTCCTTTTAAAAAGGTCCAAGTGGAAGTAAAGACGGCGTGATGTTTAAAACTGCGCGGTGAGGCGTTACCAGTCTGTCTGCTGAAGAGTGCAAAAGTGTTCGTATCAGCACCGAGATCCAAACTTCACACCTCAACTGCAGGGTGGAGACGCCCAATTTACCCAATCACCACCTGCAATCAGTGCGTGTGTGTGTGTGCGTGTGTGTGTGTGTGTGTGTGTGTGTGTGGCACAGATGTTTGTTCATATCAGACTTCATCCTGTCATGTTTACGGGAAACAAGACTGAAACTCAGAGAAGAGAGACAAACATAATGTTGTCCTGCAAAATGCCACAACAGGAACACACACACACACACACACACACACACACAGACACACACACACACACACTGTCTTCAGGAATGTCTCAGCCAGCTGAGAGGGGCCGTCCTGCTAAACGCAGCCTCAGCAGGTCTGAGCTCAGCTGAGAAAATCTTCTTTCTGTTTCCTCATAAAATCATTTCCAGGCTCTGAACTTGTGACTTCAGAAACATTAAGTGTGATCCGTCAAACCGGTCCATCGCTGTCTCACTGTGATGATGTCATGACAAAAGCACATATAGAATGTGTGTAACAGCAGTTTGTGCAAACTGGATTAAGTAAGTGTTGCAATTGTGTTGTGTGCAGCTCTGGAGGCAGACCCGGGAACCGCGGGCTGCAGGTCAAAGCTTTCTGCACGACTTGCTTCATTTGTTGCCTCCAAATCTTTTCTTCCTCTGTTCACGTGTGTGTGCGCACCAGCTGCATGCACAGACACACAATCCTGTCCACCAGTGGAACCTCGTGAACACACCAACATCAGAAACTAATCGTTAGATCTGCAGGGTGTGTGTGTGCGTGTGTGTGTGTGTGTGTGTGTGTGTGTGTCTGTGTGTGTGTGCGTGTGTGTGTCTGTGAGGGTGTGTGTCCTGCCTGCAGCAGTGTTCGCAGGTCAGAGCGAGACTGTGCTTGTCTGCGAGATGGAAGCTGCTTCACTCTGACTCTGTTTCAGGAAAATTCCAGAAGGGCCCAACGAGTTTTGCCTCTCTGACAGGCAGCATGTGCTCCGACCTTTGGTACGCTGCTCCCAGCCACACAGATAACCTCTCTCTTGGGTTGGCACAGAGTAACCTGAGAGTTTCACCTAAAAAGCCTCTGATAGGCGCAGGCTGTGCGGCCCTGCAGCCTGACAGGAAGCTCTAAGCGAGCGAACTCTGCAAAGACCATCAGTTGTTTCAAAGAATTAATCAGTTAAATCTGATGATATTTGACTGAAAAACATTTACTTTCAGTCAGCGACACCAACAATCATCAGCTCCATGTCATGTCTTTGTCCTGTCTTCCGTCCCCGTCGCAGCAGATGGCCCCGCCCCTCCCTGAGCCTGGTTCTGCCGGAGGTTTCTTCCTGTTAAAAGGGAGTTTTTCCTTCCCACTGTCGCCAAAGCGCTTGCTCATACAAGTGCTGGGGTTTCCTCTGTTGTATTGTTGTAGGGTCCACCTTACAACATAAAGCACCCTGAGGCGACTGTTGTTGTTATGCTGCATAAATAAAGCTGAACTGAATCCACACTCAAAAAAAGAAATTGGGTGGTTGTTACATGTACAAGATTCAAACTTTGAACTAAATAATTTCTATGGTGAACGTAATTAAATCATGTAGCATCTGCATGAACTTCAGCAACTTAATTTGTTCTTGTTGAGATGACCTGATACAATCTAGTAAGAGCGGTTATTTGCTGGACTCACGCAATTCACAAGATCACATTAGATGTCAAACTGCAGGAAAATCACTGGAGTTTTAAGAGGCAGACAGCTACACCCACACCACGTGTATGCTCTCGCTATTTATTGTGGTTTAACCTGTCAAGGACAAAAACGTACAGAGAAGTCTGCATCAAGCCTTGAAATCACAGCTTTCCTAGTTTTAAGCCTGGAGTGACAGCTTGGTGGTGTGATGGTCAGTGCTGGTGCCTCACAGCAAGAAGGGCCTGGGTTCAAATCCACAATCTGGCCAGTTTGCAGTGTGTAATTAGAGTTCGGTTAGTTGGTAATTCTAAACTACCCATGAGTGCAAATGGTTGTTTGTCTCTATGAAATCATCAACCCCCACATTGGTTCATTAAGCACGACTAGCAGTAATCGCCTTGATTAGCAAAGTAGTTGTTCAAACAACAAGATTTCATTGAGTTCTCCTGAAGTTTTTAACTTGTGTAGAATCAATTAAAACAGATTTCACTCTACATACTTAAATAAATCACTTTAAGTCAATATAAGCATACTACGTTGATCCAACGTAATCCGATTACATTTAACCACCAAATGCCAAATGTGTTGGTCTGACATGGTCAAAAATGGGTTTTTGTACTCGGTTAAATCTTGTGGGAAAAGGTGCCGTGATTAAATTGTGTTCATCCAACAACAGATTTTTTTGAGTGAATGCACCACAGTGGGTTTTAAATCAGTCAATCAAAATGTGACTGAAGTGCTGACTGTCAGCTTTAACTCAAGGGGTTTAATAAAAACACTGCACAGCTGTGCAGACTCTCACACTTTCACAGGCTCAGAACCAGCTGGACAGGTGAGACCTGCTCCCTCGTTGTTGGAGCCAAGTCCAGGCCGATATTTTACTCAGTTACATCATGCCATATTTAAGTATTTGTCATGATCTTTAAGTTTCTATTATGATCTTGATCATTTTATTGTTATTTATTGTTATAATGTAATAGGCTGTGCTCCATAAATTAATCCTGCTTTGTTAGTCTGTTGTTGTTGTAAAGTGTTGGTGGATGTCGTAAAGGGGGTGTGTATTTGGCCCACATGCGGAGGGGTGTGGGTAAAAAAGGTTAAGTAAGCAAGCAGGACGTGGAGCAACAGTTTTCTGACCGTCGCCGTTTTAATGTTATTTTTGTTATAACATAAAGGGAATATAAACGGAGCTCCCACCAGAGGCATTTGTTTTGTACCTTTCGATTTGTATGGAAAATAAATGTTTTGCCCCTTTTTTCCTTCGCCTCGTTTTTTGCTACCGGAAGGCATCCAAGCGACTTAACAAGAGCACGAGTCAGAAACTTTACGTTCTGCAAAGAAGGACCGAAGGTTGCCGCTATACTCGTTGTTCCCTGAGCCACAAGAAGGATCTGGATTTAATCCCATCCAACTTTCCTGAAAGGGTCAATACAGGCTCCAAACAGACTCGGATGCTGAGGGACGTCCTAAACTGTGTCACTGTACAAAACCTCATGGACCTGACTGCATGTCAGGAAACCGTTCTAAATGATTTCACTGAGGGACGCTTCAGACCAGTTAGCATCCATGTGGTCACCTCACCCTCAACCAGCAACGTCTCAGTCACCTCCTCCTCCAGCCACGGGGACAAAGACGCATTTCTGAGCCAGCTGAGACACTGAAACTCTCCCAATATCCTGAGTCTGCCCTGCAGCTCCTTCCAGGAGGACATACATCTCAACTAGGAGCCTCCAGGTGAGTCAGGTACCTGTCTCAGTGTAGAAGAGCAGCGGCTCTCCTCTGAGCCCCTCACCCAGTCTCTAAGGTGGAGTCCAGAGACCTTTGAGGGGAGGCTCGTTCCTGCTGCCGTGTCATTACATGCAGTTTGTGACAATCATCAACTGTTTATCTTCCATGCAGATACCTGCAGGCTGCAGGTGTGAAGCCCGATGAGGGCTGCGTGTGAGCTCCAACCTTCAGAGCCCGACCAACAGAGACAGCAGGTCGTAAGAAAAGCCTCTAAAGCACCGAGTGGGGTTTGTGTGATGGCGTGCGGGCACGCAGGTACACGAGTGGCCTGTATAATCCGGCGAGCACTTTCTCAGCTCCATTATTGACATTTTTCACATTCCTGCTCTGAAAATCCCACAGGCTGCTCTTGACGGGCGTTAGCCGCCGCCGCTGGGAAACCTACCACACACATTCATTACAACAGCAACACGGACTTAACTCGCCAACGCCAACGCAGTTAGATTCAAGTTCTCGTTCCCACCTGCAGCTCCCAGCAGTCTGGAGCGAGTCCCATCGGTGACTCAGCGCTGGTGAAAATGACATTTCAGCGTGACAGCTGATATCTGTGTGAATACCTCAGTGAAACTGACACAAGCCAAAAACAGCTGCGACTCACTCAACCACCTAAACACAGGTTTACACACCTGTGGAAACACCTGAGTGTTTACATGTGGCGGAAACGACCACAAAGGCGCAGAAACCCAAAACAAAGCATCATCACGTTCATCTACACACACACACACACACACACACACACACACACACACACACACACACACCTGCATCAGTGTGACACGTGTACTAAAGTTCACCTTCACCTCGTTGTGCTGGTGGCTTCTTCCTGCTGTCGCTGCTCACAGGGAGTCAGTGATTGTTGGGGTTCAGTGATGACAGTGTGGAGTCGTTACAGTAACTTAAAGTAATTTAACTGACTGCACAGCATTAGGGTGGTGGTGTGGTGGTTAGCATCATCGCCTCTCAGTACGCAGGCCTGTCTATACTCTGGCTTCCTCCCACAGTCCAAACACGTGATGTGAGTGTGGACGGTTGTGTGTCTGTGTGTGGCCCTGTGATAGGCTGGAAGCCTGTCCAACGTGTACCCCGCCTCTTACCCCACGCCAGCTGGGATAGACACCAGTGACCATGATCTGGAGGAGAAGAAGAAGGATGTGCGGGCGGAGAGCATCGCCGCTCTGACACGATGCTGGCACGTTCAGCTACCATCACATCAGACGTCCTCACACACGCACACAAAAGCTCAATCATCAGTGTGTGGTTCGCTTTGATTCATGAGGAAAAGCTCAGCGTGTCCGGCCCCTCCTAAACCAGCAGCCAATCAAAACTCTTGAATCGAGGCAGGACTCGGAGAGCTTTGGGAGTTACACCGCTGACCTCGGCTCAGTTTTTGGGGTGTTTTTCAGTCGGGCCGATTGTTGTCGTACTTTTTTTAGTCAGTGCAGCTCGGCTGGGTATGTTAACAGCATTACCATGGTTACCGCCAGGCTCCAACGTCTTCTTTATTATTGGAGTCGAGTTTCACTTACACACACAGCCAAGGTCTTTCCAAAAAGTCAAACTCAATGGGAACTCTCACACACACACACACACACACACCCACACCCACCCACACACACACACACACAGATGCTCTGTGCAGCCACAACAATCAGTGTTTGATGATTTACTGCAGCTGAAGCTGGATCAGAAACACAGAAAGCGAGCAGCTGCTCTCTCCCAGCACACACAATCAGCAGAGAGTGCAGCCAATCAGAGCAGCTGGTGTCATCAGAGAGACACGCTTAAAGTCTCCGAACAGCTCAGTGTAGAAATCTGATTGTTTTTGTGTTCAAACTTAAAAACTGAGAGGACGTTGGTGTGTGTGTGTGTGTGTGTGTGTGTGTGTGTGTGTGTGTGTGTGTGTGTGTGTGTGTGTGTGTGTGTGTGTGTGTGTGTGTGTGTGTGTTTGGGACAGAGACTGGGTCAGTGTGAGACTTTAGTTTGTTAACTGGTAATTATGTGACAGTGCAATCAGCTCATTTACACAGTAACATGAAATTAATGCAGCCAGTTACTTTCTCTGGCAAGTAATTAAGTCATCTACACCATTACTTTTAAGGGAAGTAACTTGTAATATGTAACAGATTACTTCTTCGCTGGTTTGTGGCGATACAGTCCATGAAATAATCACATACAATCTTTCTTTTCTTTTCGTGCTTGAGGTCATGAATATGTCAGCGCTGCATTTCACAGGACAAATTTCCTGAGGTGTGTTTCTAGTAAAGAGAGCGTCACCATGGCAACCAGGAAAACAAAGATGGAAAAAAGACATGGCAGCCATTTTTCTCAACCCAACTAGCACATCGTCATGACAAAGCGACACATTTGTACCTGCTTTTATATTTAAAGTGAATACAAACTCTGAAACACACAGTGTGTGTCTGAAACACACACACAGCTTTTTGCTGTTTAACGAGCACATGTGAGGCTGCACTGATGAACTGTTGTGTTCAGAGACACCAAATAATGTTGCGGAGCGTGAATCAAAATACAAATTGTTTTCTGGTAAAACAAGACAAGGTCGTGATTATCTCACCAACTGCCATGAGACTGGGTTGACTTGTTTGGTCGCCATCTTTGGTTTAATGACATGAGAGAATTTAACCCTCAGTCTTGGCCTGCAGGCACTCTGCAGTGAAACAACAGCCCATTCTCAACAATGACAGTCACACAAATACACTCAGACTCACTCAAATCCTCCTGCTAATCAAATTGTGTTTGAAACAAAGATGGAACACAGTCAGCTGTTTTCACTTATTACACACACACACACACACACACACACACACACACACACACACACACACACACACAGATAAAACTCTAATCTCAGCAGAGCAGCCTGAATGGTCTGACATACACTGAAATCTCCCATAATGCCCTGCAATCCAACCAGAAACTGTCAAAATAAAAGGTTAACCTGAGAAATTCTCAAAAATACAACATTCATTTATCAGCCGTGTCATTTCCTGTTCTTTCTGAGGCGCAGGTTAAGCTTCCCGAGGAAACACCGGGGCTGATGGGAACTGTGGCACTGTGGGATCAATGACAATGATCGATAGGTTTTACAGGCTGCATTTAATCCTGGATGAAGTTTTTTCTAACGCTCCTTCCTGTTTACATCCTGCCTGCTGCTGTAGTTTATGATGCGTTCAAAGAAACGTCGTATTTTTAAAATGTATTTATTTCTAATGTGAAGCCCCTCCCCTTCCTGCTGAGGGTTTCCTCCTCTTGTTAATAAACTAATAACTGACATCACATCCTGCCTTATCTCTGGGATCTGTACCCAAGACCTCGCGACATGTTTTTCCAAACTGGGTTTAAAAGTGAACGTCCAGCACGTTCATGGATGCAGTGCAGGAGGACATGCAGAGGCTGGTGTGGCAAGAGGGCTGGGGCAGGAGGAGATGGAGGCGGATGACTTCTGAAAGGAGCAGAAAGAGGAAGAAGATCGGCTGTGTCTTCTCTAAAATCTAACTTGCATGTTATTTATGATGCTGAGCCTCGTGTGCTCTTTCCACTCTGAGCTGTGAGTGGGGATTTCTTCTCTTCGATTAAGTTACATTATCACCTCGGTAGTTCCCACAGCACATGTGGTGTGGGATGTGGTAAACCCACAGTGCTTTTCCAGGCTGTACAACCTGCATTCACTATTTCACACACACACTCAGTGCTACAGGTCTGCACAGAGCCCAAAGGATGCTGAAGGACCTCAGTCACATCCTGTTCTCTAACCACCTGCTGCCGTACGTCACACCTCACAGCAGCTTGTCTGCTCACTGAGACACTGTGGACTCGTCCTGCACACGTCACAACTTCTCACAACCAAGATATACAGACTCGTGTGTTTATGGGTCAGTAATAAGAACTAAACCACCATGAGCCCGGAGCTCTCTGCTCTGAGCATCCCCACACTCATCTAATCAGACCCCACACTGACCCACTCCACCCAGGATGTGAACTCATTCTCGTCCTCCTCTCTGATGAGGTTATCGTTCCCTGTGGGACGTCTGTCTCATGGAGAATGTGGGAGGAGCAGAGACAGTTTAAGCCTCACAGCATGGACGCAGGCCGAAGCCATCAATCACCGATCAGTCAGAGAAACGAGCTCCTGCAGGTTTCTGATGGAGATCAATGAGCGAGAAAAGAAGGAGAAAACTACAACATGTACTCAAAGTACTACAATACGAGGAGAATGCACATTACATAAGGAGCTGAGAGCATCAGGGATGGAACTGTGGTGGAGTTTACGTCTATATGGACTGTAATGTTCTCTTTATGATCTGCTGTTGTGTACGTTTGTGTCTGTGCAGAATAACGTGTTTGTGTTGCTGTGAACCTCGGGTGTTTCACTCAAATTACAACAACAATAATCACACAATGGTTGATTAAAGCTCCGCCCCTATTGTTGTGGCCGAGCGTGTGACGCAATCACTGATTTCGGTAAAGACCACCGACAGTTACGACTCGGCGTAGGAGAACACCATCACAGAGCAGAGCAGGCATCAGTAACAAAAGAAGGAGCTGGGTGGAGGTGGGCTGCAAAGCAGCTTGCAGATGAGCAGCAAACATTAGCTATATGTGAATGAAAGTCCCAAATGTGACCAGAGGAGCCTGTTAGACCCACAGCAGAGAGCAGAGCGAGTGCCCTCCACCAGAGTCAATGCTTTGTCTGACAGTCTTAATGAAAGTCACATGGGCTTCTTCTTTGCTCCACCTTTCTGCAAACTTTCATTCAGCCTGATGCTTGTATGCATTGTGAGTCATGCAGACAGACTAATCGCACTGATCACTGCTCCAAATCCAAACAGAAACGCAGGCATTACACAAATGCAGCTGTGGAGCTGAGATCCTCACGCTGCAACATTTTCCACCTTTCACTTACAGTTTTTTACAGACGCTAGGACACATGTCTCAATACTTAGGTCACTTTTGCAAAACTCTTCACACAATCCTCCTAACTGACCGTCAGCTTGGCAAAGCAGTTCATTTCACATTCAAAATGCACTACAACTACCAAAACACTTCATTCAGGTCTCAAATAAACTCATTCTTCCAGAACACTAGCAAAGGTTGACAGCCGACAAACACACTTTGTCACCCACAAAACAATGACCTAAAAAACACTAACAACATGTAGCATTACAGTGTTTTCTTGTGTAAAACAAGGACACGTCTCTGTTTATAATTTCAATATATGTTACTGGAATGAATCAGACATCATGCAGAATTCGTTAATATTTGTTTATGTATTTTTATTTTTTTGCACTAAGTAATCCCAAAATACAAGAATTTGTATACACACACCATCCACTGATACACATACAGTAGTAATGCTAATCTACTCGGTCTTCTCCATTTGGCCACAGGTTCTCATCCACATCACATCTTATGTCATCTAGGGCAACACACCTAGGAAAGAATCTTCTGGCTGCCAGAATTGAAGGAGTTGAAAAATTGAAGGAGTAACACCTGTGCAGATGTTCATCTACAATGAGAATCAGCTGTGGCTGGTTAAACTGCATTTTTAGATTTAAAATATGTTTCAATAAAATATTGCTGTTGGATTTTGCTCTTTTCAAGTTTTGCATTGTGTTATTGTTTTGGCCATAAGTTTAACAGTTTTGAAAACAGTATGTAAGCACATGCAAAATGTCCTGTACGTACAAAGATTTTTGGCAGTTGTTGTGTCTGAGTGAGAAGATAATTCATGAAATTTGAGAGATGTAGTCATTGGATGCATTTTGTGCCAAAACAATGATAACTGGTCCTCAGTTTAGCCCACATAGACTTCTGTTGTGCTCACTGTGTGAGGAGTTTTGCCAACGTGACCTAAGTATTGAGAAATGTGTCCTAGCGTCTGTAAACAACTGTAAAGCCTGATTATCATTTAAAACACGTCAGCCTCTCACATGTCACGTGTCTCATTATTAGGAGTATTACAGATGAACTGCACTCTGATGTCCCTGTGCTGTTTGGGAGACGCATGTTCTCTGTGGGGGAGACGCGAGCTTTGGCTCAGATGCAAAGCAAACACGAGAGGAAATGAAGGTTTAATTGGCGATGAGCGTCAGTGTGTGTGAGTTTAAACGTCTTCAGCCGCGAGCTTCCACAAACTTTCTCCACGCATGGCTCCATCTCTGGCTCAGACACACCGCCTCTGACATTCACTTTTTACTGTTTATTACAGGTGTGTTAAACCTGCGATCAGTCCTCCACGCTCACCCGCGGAGCTGAGTGGACAGCAGAGTGACCTGCTGTCCGCACACGGTCACCTTTAAAGGCACACCTGATTTGTGTCTGTTCGAGCTTCTTCATGCATCTGTTTTTAACTGTGTTTATTCGCTCTGCTTTTAATTTGATTCCGGTGCAAACATTCCTCTCACACTTCTTTCATTTCTGTATCCGTCCTCCTCCCTCCCTCTCCCGGGTCACATCCCTCCGACCCCTCTGTGAGATGTAATCTGCCCGCGGGCCTCCTGTGAGTGGCGGAAGCACCTCCTGGGGAGAAGCGGAGCCTCCTCGGCTGTGTCTGAACCCGCAGAGCAGTCTGACCTGTTAATTCCAGTTAACTCCAATTTAGAGGCTCGTACTTCCTCCTGTGAGGGATCCGATCGGCGGAATCACTCTGATGTTACATTCATTTGATATCACGGAGGAAAAGGTCACTTCCTCAGCATGTACAGTAACTTTAAAGGTTTAACATTTAAGACCGCGTATAGATCTGAGTCGTGACTCTGATGTTCGAACACGCGTGTTTTCCTCTGTGGAATACTGCCCCGGACCTTCTGATCCTGAATCAGCTGTAATGATCATTTCTGCAGGCTGTCTCACTCTGACTCTGAAACCACTTTGCTCCAGTTTCTGTACTTTTACACGAGCTCTGAGACCCCAGGTCACATGTGTGATCCCGACGCCCGCGGAGCGGCTGAGCCGCAGCGGTGCCCTCAGCGGGGACACACCAACTTTTTAACCCACCCCGGAGCAACGTCCCCGGTTCCTACCTCTCCTGTCGGGAGTGGTGCAGCAGCAGCGGCCGAGCAGCAGCAGCAGCAGCGCCGCTCCTCCTCCGCAGAGAAGCTTCATGTCCGCGGTTCGATCCTAACTCTGGTACTCGGAGTGTGCGTGAAGTGCGTGGACGGACTCCTCCATGAGCAGCAGGTACAGCAGAGACTGATCTCCAGAGCGTCCTGCAGCTGAATGACGGCTCCGAGCTCGGAGCGGGGAAGTCCACACCTCCTCCACCTCCACCCACACCTCCTTTTCAAATCCATTTAGCTTTATTGACATGACACCCAAACCCGCGTGTCCGTGCGCACAGGAACACAAAGGATCGACTTTCATTAAGCTGTAAAACTGAAGTAAGATCAGCGGAAATGCGAAGATAATAAGACACCAACTTCTCACTTTATGAACGGGAAATTGTGGAAATGTGGAACAACACGCACTGTGGGCTTTATCCACTAATGACTGAACACTGTGAAGAAAAAAAAGAGTGACAGAGGGGTCGCAGCCCGGTGTCGTCCGTGACTCTGACACTGACTCACATCGTGTTCTTTATTCAAACATTTTGATATCATTGTTATTAAAACTCCGAATCTCACTGATTTACTTTAATCCTGAACAGAAAATCAGTTTCACTGTTGAATTTTGTTCCTGGTTCATTTGTTTCTCAGATTAGTAAAAACATCTTTTCAGTTTGTTATTTGCGTCTTACACAAAAATACAACTTTTAGCTGTAATGAATTCTTTTTCTAAATGTCTAAAATACTTTTGTTTCCTTGTTTTCTGGCAGGTGCTCCGGTAACTGAGCTCTGACTTCTTATTTCTAAAACGCTCGTTGAGTTTTTCTGCTTCTGTGTTTTGCCTGTTTTATCCCGCAGGTGTACGAACATCTCCAAACATCTTCACAATATTTTGCAAACACACAAACAGGAGGGACCCGAAACTCAAACAGTTCTCATTGTGAGTCTGATTTAGACTCACAATAAAGAAAGTGTATTTTTCTTTCCTCTTTGGGTCCCCCTGGTGGCCACGAGCAGCGTGGCGTGTGGATGTTTGAGACGAACAGGTGAGTGAAAGTGAGCCACAGATGAGCTGGTTTCATGATCCTCTCTGCATCTGACAGTTTGGGTAAAACTAAAATCTGGTAACTTTAGACTCATGTTGAATTATGAAGCATTTCTTCAGAGAACATGGAATAAATGCAGTTTGAGTCAGGTGGGTCGCTCAGCACTGTGGCCTCACAGGCTGCAGGTTCCTGGTTCGAACCCTGGCTGAGTTTCCGTGTTGTCCTGTGCCCATGTGGCTCTCTCCAGCCTTCTCAGCTGGACTTGAGTGTAAATGTCTGTCACTCTCACTGGTTAGCACTGTGATTGCCTGCTGACCGGCCCACAGTGGGCCCTTACCCAGCCGGAACAGGCTCCAGCTCCTGTGACCCTGAACTGGATGAACAGGAAGAATGGATGCATTGATAATTATTTCTGACTTGAATTTTTTTGTGGGGTTTGCACCACCAGGGATGCGGTCCATCAACACGTGATGCTTTTTTGACCTTTACATTAAACTTTCCATTGATTCCAGCGCAGGGATTTAGACACAATGATTGTTAAAATCAGACCCGTCAGACCTGCTGCTCCCTTTGCAGAGGAAAAAAACATGACATGCAGACACAAACAAACTGAAAACAAAAGAGCGCTCATGCGTGCTGCTGGATTAATACAGCTGTCTTACACAACCACAGAAACAACAGCGATGACACAGATCCAGATAACATCACATGATCAGCCTGAAACGATGAAGAAACAACAAACACCTGCACCGAGTGTGGAGCGCACACAGTTTTTAATCAGACACTAAGAAAAAAAGCACAGAGTACCATCCAGCCACGGCAAATGGACTGATTCTTAGTGCTTTTCTACTCCGGGAGTACTCAAAGCGCTCCATACAACATGCCTCATTCACTGTCTTCTATGCTTTTAAGTGCTTATTAACTAGCACTCCAATCCATCCATCCATCCCTCTTCACTAATTCACAGTCACATGAAATATTTTAATATGATTCACATTCAGCACAAAGCACTTCTACAAAATTTTGGGGTGTAACTGTCACCAACCCATCATCAGCGCTGAAATACATGAGAAAAACAAAAAAAAGCCAATAGCTGAGTCACACAGGTGTACATGTTCTGAGCAGCACTTCCCATTTGGGTTCATGGACGGATATTTCACTGCATGTTTCTGCTGTTCTCTCCGTTCTCTGCTTGTTTCCATCACCCAGAGGCTTAAAGGATAAACATGTGACACAGAGGAGATTCTGAGTGTTTTCATCTTAAGTTTAATGATGAGAAATGTATTGTTGGGTTTGGTCAGCAAACAACCGAAACTTGTCCCTCAGCTGTAATCTTAAATTCCTTCAGAGCTTAGTGTGCAGCTCTGTGGACTCACACTTGACAACATTCATGTGCATTTACATTATTTATGTTCACACTGCTGCTTTTCACACTTTTAGACCTGAACAACAAAATTCTGGACTCTGCAGTTTCATGAAAATGCTGTTTACTGATAGATGAAGGAGTTAAACACTGTAGAGGCCACTTCAAACTTCAGCCTTCTTCTTGTAGAATTTGGGAAGTTAAGTTTGTCGAGGTTGATGAAAACCGTTCATTACATAGTTCATAAGTTGTTCTAAATGTTGAGCTCGGTGTTGTTTGAGTTGGATTTCCAGAAATGATTGGGCTTTGTGGTGTAAAGATGGTGGCACCATATTTAGTCACATTGCCGGTGTTCTGACGAAACGTCCTACTTTGTCAAAACATCCTACTGTAGTGAAATTTATATTCATGTCTATCAATCCGTGCTACCTTATCAGAATATACCACCTTACATGGTTTATGCCTCCATCGTACGATGGACGTTCTGATGGCCAAATCAGCTGTCAAAACATGCTCCCTGCTTGTATTTATTTAGGTAGGATATGGTTTACACCGTATGCCAGTTTATAGAAGTTTAGAAGTACTAAATCGAGACTAGAAATACGACTTCAATTGAGACTCCAAGTTGGAGTATTTTTGCACAAAAAAACAAAACACATGTTAGTAAAACGTAATACTAACCCTTTTTCACACGTACGAGATCGAGGTAGGATCCAATAATAGACGTGTACTATTAACACTGAAAACATGGGCGTTTTGAGTTGTGCAACTAGGACAGCTTGACAGGTAGAGTGTTTTTCAGAACACTGATCACCTGAAACTAGCACGAGTGACTGTAAGTTCATTTTCAGACATGTGCCAGATTCACCTGAGACATGAAAAGTCATTTCTGTAGACGGTCTCCTCTGGAGGATTACTGACACGATAGATTTCTACATTAAAAACTGTCATATTTTCTGTACAGTTGTTTTTCTTTCTAATCACTTCATGAAATGAAAGCAGGCTGTGAAGTTGTGTCACTCTGTGACCTGATTTAAGACCAGTGCTGTTTAACATGTGCGTTCATGCCAACGGGGTCAGTGACTTCGCTCACAGTGCAACATTTGCTGGATTCATAATTAATAACTCGTCTCTGCTTCGTGTGGATTTTTCTGTTTGCCTAAAACGTGGTCGCTCACTTTTTGCCAACAAAGCATCTGCAGAAAAATCAACACTTTAATGGATTTTCATGCTCTTTTGCGTCTAATAAAAGCTGACGGCAAGCTGCCAGGCAGAATCTACCCAGATGTGGTGTCACAGTGTGGCTGAGTAGCCGACTGTGGGACGTATGGACCCAAGTGCAGACAAAATGGAACATGGAACATAATTTGAGATAACAAAAAGTGATCCATTTAATAAGGATGATAAACAAGGTTCAAACAAAAGGCAAGACAACTGATGCAAAGCAAAACATTAACCCAAACTTGGAGAAGTAAGTAAAATGTATTTATATAGCACTTTTCACAGATAAAAAAAACCCCCACAAAGTGCTTTACAATACAAGAAATGGAAATATAAAACAATATATATACAAATATTGGGGAGCTTGACCATGTAGGGCCCTAAAGGTTAGAACTAAAATTTTAAAATGAAACCTAAAACTTACAGGAAACCAGTGAAGGGAGGCCAAGACTGAAGTGATATGAGATCTTCTCTTGGAGCCTGTTAAGAGTCGTGCTGCAGCATTCTGCACCGTCTGAAGACGATTTAAGGCTGATTTGTTAAAAGAAGTAAAAAGTTACAGTAGTCTAAATGGGAGGAAATAAAAGCTTGAATAATCATCTCCAGTTCAGGCTTTGACACCATTAGTCTGAGTTTTGAAATATTCCTTAGATGATAAAAACAGTTTCGGACCAGCTGCTCGAGTGACATCGAGCTGTCAAACATGGCACCGAGGTTTCTGAGGCTCGATTTTACAGAAGGGTTTAAGAAGCTGATACGGTGGAGCAATAATTAGAGTTTCTGTCCTATCAGAGTTTAGTTGGAGGAAATTGTCATTCAACCATTAGTTGATTTCTGTCAGGCAATGACTTAAATGAGACAATTTATAAAACTCAGAAATCCTGAAGGAACGGTACAGTTGAATGTCATCAGCATAAAGATGATAGGAGATATTTTTATAGCGCTTAATAATTTGGCCTAGGGGGAATACATAAAGTAGAAAGAGAATTGGACCCAGGACAGATCCCTGAGGTACCCCACACGGTAAAACTGTTGATTCTGACATCACATGATTCATGCAAACAGTAAAAGATCTCTCAGACAAATATGACAAACCATTTTTAAACAACACCAGTAATCCTGAACAAGTTCTTGTCTGTTTATTATGATGCTGTGATCTACAGTGTCAAAAGCAGAGCTGAGATCCAGCAGGACCAGCACTGTGTGCTCTCCAGAGTCTGCTGCCATCAAGATGTCACTGGATACTCTAAGTAAGGCCGTTTCAGTGGAATGCAATGTACGAAAACCAGACTGGAAAGTGTCCATAACAGCATTTTTATCCAGGAAATAGTTACGTTGTTCTACTACTACTTTTTCTAAAATCTTCGCTATGAAAGGCAATTTGGATATTGGCCTATAACTGTTAGGAAGAGATGGATCCAGCTGAGGTTTCTTTAATATTGGCTCAGCAACAGCTTGTTTAAAGAAGCTGGAAACTGAGCCAGTATGAAGAGAAATATTTATCATTTCCACAACACAGGGGCCAATGGAATCAAACACACTAGTGAAAAGTGACGAGGGAAGGACATCAAGGGGGCTTGAAGTCTGTTTTATATGACAAAGCAGGACTCTGATGTCTCGTAATGTAACAGGAGTAAAAGAGGACCAAGTATCAGAATCAGTTCTGATGACGGAGCAGCCAGTCGGACAAATTTCCTTCAGATGTATATAATCCATGTTTTGTTGCCACGTGTCAGTTAAACACATGAAGTTGAGAGATTCCTTCATAAAAAGATTGTTTAAAATAAACGATTTGTTTGTGATTGAGCGAGTGTTGAGCAGGGCAAACCTGATCGATGACGTTTGGTTGGTGCACTCAACAGCTGACTGCAGTGGCACTCGAATTAAACACCTGTGCGCACCTCTACACCTGTTGCACCGGGTGGGGACTTCAGGGCTAACTGAAGCTAATATCCATGGTAGTACATCACCTCCACCATCAAAACGGCGGTCGGAGAACTAAAAAAAACAAGATGAAGAACCCAGACGTGAACCTGAACGAACCTGGACATGCCGACATGGCAAGAAACAACAGACAACCTGATGACGAATGAAAGAAAACACACAGGCTAAATACACACGGGAGCTGATCAGGGGAAGTGGAAACACATGGGAAACAGCTGAGGCTAATCTGACATAATGAGACAAAGGAAGCACACTGAAATAGGACAGAGAGTTTCAAAATAAAACAGGAAACAGCATGGAATGATGTAGACATGATAACACAAACTTGGCAACATGAAAAAGAAGACAAGAAACATAACTAGACTAAATAGAGACCCAGGATCGTGACATGTGGGTCACAGCTGGAATTTGCTGGGGTTTCGCTAGTGGCAGGTTTTCTTCTCCTGCTGTGTTTTCATCTGCGGACAAATTAAAAAAAAATCAAACTACTTCAAAATCTTAAAAAAAATACAAATAAATTTGGTGGTATTTTTAATGTGGGGAGTACCTCTGTGAAACGGTAAATAGATGTAAAATCTCATTTATACTTTGAATACACACATGAGCAGCAGTCAAAAGAACAAAGTCTTAGTTTGAAAGCAAATATCTTTAAATTCAAACTCACAGCATAAAAATGGATTTTCAGAATAGCTGTTAGCTTTGCTTAATCACTGCAGCCTCCAACTCCAACGTTCATGCCTCATTGCACACACACACACACACACACACACACACACACACATACACACACACACACAAACATGCACACACACACACACACACACACACACAAACATGCACAAACATGCACACACACGCACACACACACACACACAAACATGCACACATACACACACACACACAAACATGCGCGCACACACACAAACATGCACACATACACACACGCACGCACACAAACATGCACACACACACACACAAGCCAGCCCTAATAATCCGACTAAAAACAACACTGTTGCTCATTAAGATCGAGCTGAGTCCTCACAAAGTCTGACGACACTGGCATTTAAAGCAGTTAAAGTCCATATAAGGACACAAAGACAGACACACTCAACAGCTATACACACAAAGAGGCAGCTTGTGTTTCCGGATCTCGTCTTATCTGTTAGGGTGACCGTTAGCGTCTCAGCATGCCTTCTCAAACAGGTCACAACACTTACACACAGACACATGAAACCTGGGTGCTTTGTCCAAACGGCTGTCGGCTCTGCCACACTCTGTCAGCACTGAGCTCAGCCTCGGCTGCTACGAGCAGTCAGGATTCAGATGAGATAAACCTGCAGGACTGACAGAGCTGCAGGTGAAGAATGAGTTAGTGAGTGGACTTCCAGCCTTTGTTCTGCTGCCTCTACAGCGACGGGATACTGTCATTGCCTATCCCTAACCTCGTAGAGGAGTTTAAATGTGCAAAAGTGAGGTTTGAGATGTCACTCCCGGGACCCCATAGTGAGAGGCGCTGCTCCCACCCTAGCAATGGGCAGGAAGTGGACCCCAGCCACATCTGTGCTACAGGCCATCGTGACGTGGTGGGTCACGTCCAACAGGGCGGAGGAGGATTTGGTCTTGGCGCAGTAACACCTTGGTGGCAACAGGCATCTGTAACTGAACGTCGGAAAATGGTGGAGGAGGTGGTGCGACGACAGGAGGAAAGAGCCAGACATGCCAGAGCCGTGGCGCTGGCCAAACAGGGTTGCTGGGTGAATTGGGAGAGTGCTAAAAAAAGGAAACTCTCATGGAGTGAAATCTGGGGAATGGAGGCTAATAGACTAAGTTTAGTCATCCGAGCGACATACGATGTGCTGCCTTCCCCAATAAATCTGCAGCTGTGATTTGGAAAGGACCCATCCTGCCCCCTGTGTACAGTCCCAGCCACTCTCAAGCACATCTTGGTTGGTTGTAGGACTAGCCTTACTCAGGGCAGATATACACGGAGACAAAACCAGGTTCTCAGGTGTCTAGTTGAGAAAGCTGAGTGCAAAAGAAAGGTGCAAGCGGACTTGGATCAGAGGCTAATTTTTCCCACAGAGATCGTAACAACAACTCTGCGACCAGACCTCGTCCTTTGGTCTAACTCCTGCAAACTTGCGTACGTCATTGAGCTGATGGTACCATGGGAGGAAGCAATTGAGGAAACATTTGAGCGTAAGAAGCTGCGGTATGCCAACTTGGCAGCTGAGGCAGAGGACAGAGGCTGGAAGATCAAGGTGGTGGAAGTGGGGTTTAGGGGCTTTGTTGCCAGTACAACAGCAAAACTGCTTAGAGAGATCGGGATCAGAGGACAGGCACAACGGCAGGCTACAAGAGAATTAGCTAACACTGCTGAGAGGACCTGAGCTGCTGGCAAAGTTTCTGGGCTGCCTTTCCTCATAACAGCCATCCCTCAAGAGTCTCTACATTTAAAGCAATGCATTATCAGGGTCCTTTACTGAACCAGTTCTATTTGTGTTGGGATGGAGACACTGACACGGTGACACCAAATATCCATATTTTATTTTTAAACAAATAAAAAGCAAGAAGGCTCATCTCATACATCCTGAGACGGCATTAGCTGAGCCCAGTGCTGGACATGCTGACAAAATGTAATAAACTGCAACACATGCAATACTTCTGCATTGGCAAAACACAGTAATATCCTGTAGTGAGTCAAGTATTGCGATAATTTCTTTTGGTGGGGTGTCTGATTGTGTGCAGTCTTCTATTGTAAGCTATTACATTAGCTGACAGCGGCGCTCAGTTCATCATTCAAAGACAGTAACACTAACACATCCTTCAAACAGCAGAGAGAGGATTTGAGCTGCCACGATAACCTTTCATGATGCATATGATGTAACTAAAGAGCTTCTTCCAATAATATTTGACCTGTTGGTGAAATCTGTGATATGTTAGCCTGTAAGAAAACATTGTGGAAGAGAGTTTCTCAAATATGAGTTCAACAGCTTTCCGCTGTAAAGAAACCGAGTCTGCATGTGGACATAATAAGACCCACGACGGGGTGCAAATAACAGAGTCCATGTTCAGTCAGGGTGAAGAAACAGATCTTTATTTCATATAGATTCATCAGGTATTGATGAGCAATACAACATCCGGTGACAGCAACAGGTCCATGCACAGGCCCAGGGACCCAAACAACAACAGAGTGCAGCCCAGGGCAACACCCCACCCATGGGCCTGTACTGGCTCACTCTCAGGGTGGATTAAATAGAGGGGAAAGAATAAACTCACAAAAGAAATCACACAAAACACAAAAACAACACAAGGGTGTGTGGATCTGCAGGGAAACTACTAAACATGTTACTGCTACACCAGAACTCCTGGAACACCCATCTATGTCCTCACTGACTGCAGACGCCTCCACAGCTCTGAAATGTATACATACATGTATATATAGCACCTGCACAGGTGCCTGGAGTGAGGTGTGTCCTGGTCCCCTCACAGCTGATTGCATATATACACATATGTGCTGTAACAAAGGCTCCTCCCCCTTTTTCCTTGAATCCCGGCTGCCTCGCTTGTTTTGCTGCTCGCTGCTCTCGGGCGGTTCAAACATGATTAAAGATGACGAGTTTTTTCCTTTTTGCCGTGGCCTCTGTTTGCAGGTGCAATCAGGTTAATCGACTGAGAGCTTTCAGCGGAAAATAATGGATGAGGGAGGGCGGCGAGGTAAAAGCAGGAGGCTGTCACATTAAGCATTCAAGCATTCGTTTTATAAGAACTGTTTACCAGACAAGCTTTGACTGATCTGACTGCAGCTAAACCGTCAGCAGGTTACTGGGAACCAAAGTTAAACCCAGTTTGATCAGATAACTAAAACATCTGCAGCCAACTGAACCGTCCTGCCGCACATCTGTAACTGAATATCAGAATAACACAGAATCACAGGCTGTGAGGTCAGTCAGCTCTCACAGATGGTCACAGCCTGATCCATAAACTGTACAGGAGCTCACCTGTTTCAATTCATGATTAGGGGCGTGTCCTATGACCTTGTCAGTGGTTAATAACAGAAAATCCTAGAGTACATTTGAGGATTCTGATTGGACGTCCTGAGCACTGATTATATTCTGTGTCTCTGCGTGGCGCTGCTGTATCTGTGCAGATAACCGAGCTAGCATTAACTGATACTCCAGCTTCTTTTCTCTCCCGCAGACGAAACGCTGAGGCTGTAAAACGCAGACTTCATCTTTTATCTACAGGTGTGACCCGTCCACATCAGTGATGTAATCAAAGTGCGACTCCTTCAGTCATTCAGGGTTTGTGTTTTCACTTCTGGCCACCGGATGAATATCTGTATACACTCACAGCTACTTTATTAGGTACGCTGGTACTGGTGCTGGAAACATTTCTCAGCGCTCCATGTTGACAGGATGACATCATCACACAGCATCCATGATGAGAATCTCACGTTCGGTCCCAAAGCTGCCGTTGGACTGAGACCTGTGACTGTGGAGTGAACTGCCTCAGTGTTATCCTGCAGTAGTAACACGGAGGTAAGCTGTGGAGTTCAATGATGATGAAGCCCAAAGTGTGCTCAGAAAATCTTCCCACAGCATCACACCAGCAGCAGCGTGGACACTGATACTGGCAGGATGGATCCTCACTAAGCTGAGAGCTTTTTCCACCTTCTCTTGTCCAGTTTTGTGAGTCTGTGTAGCCTCAGTTTCAGGAGTGGCACTCCGTGGTCTTTTTGGAGCGTTCTCCTCACCCCAGCTTTACCTTTGCTTGTTTCGGTACATGCTCATGTATGAAGGATGAAATAATTATATGATGAATGAATGTTTACGCAGGGTCAAAGGGCACAGCATCACTCTGTTAGTTTCTCTTCAAAGAGAGTTTAACTTCAAATCACTAAGGGAGGAAGGGAAGGAGGAATAGGAGGAGGAAGGGAAACACAGGAAGCAGAGAGGAGGCTGGGAATGGAGGAGGAGCATGGAGGGTAAACTAATGAGCCCAGATGGCTTAGAGAAAACATGCCGACCTGAGGAGGAGGATTAAATGTACTCTGTACAGCGTGTGAAAGCATGTGTCCTCGGGCTAAACGCCGAGCTCGCACTCGGAGAAAAGCTGCACTTTGTCATGTTAATGAGCTGAAGATCAGTCCGTGTGTGTCTGCGAGCCTCCGTCTAACGCTCACACTCCCAGCCTGCCTACTGAGGAGCGTCTCGGGTCAGTGCTGCCAGCGTCTCGTTCACTTTACTGATGTCCCAGCGTGTTCTCGGCACAGGCTCTGAACACAAGGTGTCTCTGGAGATGACGCCCCGTTTTAAGCCCTGCAGAGTCCCGTGTGAGGAGGGGCCCGTGGGTTAGCTCCAGTCTGCTCTCGTCAGGAAGGTTCGGCTGGGGTGAAGCTGCACTGACCACAGCTTTCACACCTCAGAAGAAGATTTATGGTGCTGCACGAATCATTTCTAAAGACCTGCGTGTTCCTCATCACGCACAATAAGACAAACTGCCCACAAAGCGAGGCCGTGCAGGGCTGCTGGCTCTGACCAAGAGCCCGACGACAGCAGAACATCTGCAGCTGTGCAGCCACCGAGCGCTGTGAGAGAGAGCCAGATTATAGAAACAGTAGAAACAGTAGAAACACTTCATTCAGTCTCACAGGAGCAGGCTGAGCCCACAGTCCTCCACCATCCACAGTGACACACTGAAGCTGTGTACACCAGTGGATCTGTCACACTACTACTGCTGATAATAATAATAGGAGCTATTATTACTTACTTATTACTATTTTTAGAGTTTTTACATCAGTCGTAGCCAAAAATGTTCATAATAAATAATAATACGATTTTAAGTCACATGTTAAATAAACAAAAAAGTGAAAATCCGACTTTGTTCTCGCAGACGTTGTTTCCTCTTTAAAACGATGCTTCACGTGGACTTTCATTCGGCCTGCACGACACCGTGTAAATGCAATTTTAAGTAGAACTTGTTCTTTGTTCTGCCCGCACTGCGGTTTTATTGTGAAGCACTTTGATCTACACTAGTCTCTTAAATGTGCTTTATAAATAAACGTCAGTCACTTACAGCCTCCTTCAGTCAAAGTAAAGCCTTCGGTTTGACCCTCTGTCGTTTTAAACAGGATCATTATTTATGTCTGAAGGAGCAGGTCTGTCTCGTTCTGCAGGCGGCAGCGCCCCCTGCTGTTGTGAAGGTTACACCATGATCATGAGCCCTGCAGTCAATATTCAGAGTTAGGGAACCTGAGAGGACACAGAGGTGGTTCTGTTCATTCACTTTTCCAGCATCGTTACCTCTGAAGAAGATCATTCAGCTGCTGTAAGTTTCTCTCTAAACTTCAGTCACAGGCTGAAGCTCTGATCCTTCAAACATTTACAGGAACTCCTTCAGAACCAGAAGTTTTTAATCAAAGCTCCCAGTCTGTAGCAAAGAACACACGCTGCTGTTCCACATTTCAAAGCTAACAGCCACAAAATGATTTTGGAAGAAGGACACTCAGCTGGAAGCCAAAGGTAGTCATCATGTCCCACCTGCTGGCATGAGCCTTGAATGTTTACCCAGAATGCATTTTTTGGAGTTTCCTGCAGTTATTTATCAGAAACAGATCACACATGCAGAGTGCTGATGCTGTTTCTGCTCCTCTGCCTCACAGATACGAACCTGCTGCTCGGGCAGAGACTCGGTCCTTAGGCTGGGACTCTCAGACGAGGCATAAACAGATTTGTTCGTAGTTTTGATCCAAGCTTAAATGTGTTTTTTAGCCCTGTAACTTTGATCTGGACCCTTTCTGTCAGTGGAAACGAGCTCAGGTTCAGTCCCTGCGATATCCCAGTGGAAGGAGGGCAGCTCAGCTGTATGTGTTACTGCGTCAGCACTGCTCTAAAAGATAAACACAAAATTACAGAAACACTTTGTTGGCACTTTAGAGAGAATGTTTTGGTGAATAAACATTTGTTTATTTGTTTATTTATTTTACTGTGGACACGTTAAAAAGAAGGAACTTCTGTTACTTTTACTATGGAAGCCTGTGGGGGTCTTCATCAGCAGGACGAGCTGTAAAGTTGATAAAAATACAGGTAAAAGTGCGTCTGCTGGGCCGATTCTGGCGCCTGGGCCATATGTTGGACACCCCTGTGCTCACCTGATTCTGTATACGGACCGTACCTTGCTCAAGGGCACCTCAGAGGAACCGTTCGGTGGATTTGAACCCCCGACCTTCCGATCATGGGGAAAAGACGTCACCTACCGAGCAATGTCTGCCCTCACACACCTGAGGAAGCTGCTGCTGTGGGTTGATCTCCCCTATAATGTGCAGCGCCACCATCAGGTCAGCATGTGAACGCGCTCAATGCTGTGATTTATGGTGGGGGTGGGAGGGGGTATCAGCGGACATGAAGACACTTCCACTCAGTCATAAAGCGGCTGTGACGCAGTTATTATTATTATTATTATTATTGTCGGTGAGATTAGGTCAGCTGCAAAGCATGCAGGGATACCTCTGTGTGTGTGTGTGTGTGTGTGTGTGTGTGTGTGTGTGTGTGTGTGTGTGTGTGTGTGTGTGTGTGTGTGAGGGAGTGAGTGGGAGTGGTCTCCTGCAGGTCACGTGACGCAGGCCTTTGTTAATGTGTGATTCCGTGGAGAAAGACCAGGAGGACAAAAAAAGTCGCGACCGATCGAGCCGCCGAACCACCCTCATCCGTCCACGCTCCACCCTCTCTGCGCCCCGGCCTGGATGCTGCTCAGAGGCCGCTGGCACTTCTACCTGGATTCGTGTGTCCGCGGCTCTCCCCGCCGGTTTGAGTGCGAGGCAGCGGGGCTGGGGGATGGAGGCAGAGTCCGGGCTGTAGGGGTGGAGGAGGTGTGGGGGTCGGCTGTGAAGCCCCAGGTCCTGCTCGGCTTTGTTATCCCGGGATCGAGCTGCAGCCCTGCTCCGTATTTCTGAGAGCCGAGGTGAGGAGCACATGGACGGAATCTGTGAGCTGTGCGTGGATCAGAACCCGCTGCGTGGATTTGTGCTGTGAGGACTTAGTGAAGGAGGACCCAGAAAAACACGACAGATTCTTTTACTCCAGTTTGTGTCTCTTTGTGTTCATCCACCTCCCTGCGCGCACACCAGCCTCCCCCGTTATCCCCCCTCCGTCCTCCATCATGGCTTCAGAGCTCCGGGTCTCCTGCTTCTGCTGCCTGCTGGTGCTGCTGGTTCTCCCCGCCGTCCGGAGCTCGTTCCACCGCAGCGGTGTGGACTGCGGCCCCGGGAGGGCCGAAGACTGCCCAGGTGAGCTCGCTCACAGCCTGCTTACACTTGAAGGGCTCTGTGGAGGGTCAGAGGTCGGAGCAGTGCGACCCAGCCTTTCTCGTATTTGTGTTTCCGTCGGTGTGTCAGTACCTGTAGTACACCTGAGCTGTGATGTAATGATGCTGAACAGATGTTTCACCTGCTGAAGCTGCAGCCATGTTGCTCTCCTCTGTGTGTGTGTGTGTGTGTGTGTGTGTGTGTGTGTGTGTGTGTGTGTGTGACCACTCCTCACTTTAACCAGGTTCTATTTCAGGGTTAATTACAGGGTGGAGCAGGGCGAGGCTCAGTGATGGAGCTGGGTTGTGTAGCTGCTCCGTCCGCGTTTCTCAGCAGATCGTCAAATCTGGCCTCCAGACAGCGGGTAGGCCACAGACTGTAAATAGAAGATGGACAAACCACCGTGGTTGGTTTGTGAACTCTGGTTTAACTTATCAGCCATCACCAGCTGACGCTGACAGAGGCTGTTGTGCTCACACCTGTCAGCGTGGCCACGCCCCTAATAATGCAAATGTAAACATTAGCTGAAGAGACCAACACCGGTCCTGTGGTGGACTCAGTGAAGGCGAGACTGAGGCAGGTCCGGTCCTGGAGTCGTGAGGTGGATGGACCGTGGTCAGACCTGCTGACCTCCTTGTTGTTTGCAGTGCTGTCAGGAGGTGCAGGAGGTTCATGTCAACGTGAGAAACGAGCAGCTGATTCGTCTCCTGACGAACGATAATGAGCTGTGGCTCGTAAAACGCTTCCGAGGAAGTGAGGATGGAGTGGAGTGCTGTGGAAGTTTCAGGGTGTTTTTCTGCATTTTCTTGATTTCGCACACATTTCAGTTCTGTGTGAGTTACAGTGCAGATCCTTCACTCAGTGGGAAAACATCGCTGCTTTTGTGTGTTTGACATTTGAGGGCAACACCAGCAGTTTTGAAAGATCATCACAGAGTAAACGATTCATCAGCTCATTCACGAGATGCAGTGTTGCTGTAACAGCTGGAAAACGGTGCAGCAGCAGGTGGAGCGGTGGTTTGGTGCAGCAGCAGCAGGTGATACTGAGATGAGCCCTCACCTGGAGGAGGAGGAGCAGCTCGCACATCTGGAGGGAACTTCTAGTTTATGTTGATCTGAATACAACGCCTCCTGCGTGCCTCCTTTTGGAGGTGTTCTGGGCACCCCAAACTAGGAGGAGATCCCAGGGTTGATCCAGAACCTGCTGAGACTTCGAGGCTCTGCTGTCCAGCTGTGCCACCGTGACTTCAGATAAGCAGAGGGTGGATGATGATGGACGGGTGATGGACATATAGTGGATTAATCCGCCGCTGAAAATAGTCCCTATGTGTTCCTCCCATCTAAAACATGTTTGATCAGATCAGTGAGCTGGTGTTTGTGTGCAGACACGAACTCATTTTGAACTTTTCTCCTCTAAAAGTAGAAACCTGGAGCTGAAATAAGTCTCTGAACTTTTTTAGGATCTAAAGAATCAAAAATCTCTGAGTTCTACTTTTAGAAGCTCTGAAGGTTTTTTTTAAACCTGAGCGCCGTCACTGATGTTCTCCCGGCACGTCGCACCACCCCGCCTCAGCTCGTCTTTTATGAGCTCCTGACTCGCTCCGACAGCAGGAAGTCAACGAGAGCAGTGAGGCGGGGACGGAGGGTGGAGGGCGGTTTAACCCGTGATCAGGCCACAGGTCGACCTTTAGCGGTTGTCCTGGAGACGCCGGCTTCACCTCAGAGTTATAGGAGACTGTTTCCTTTGAAGTAAGTGAGGTGTGTTTTACTGCTGTTGGTGTGGAGACGATGAAGCCAGCGACAGGCTGAGGGTTAGTCTGTTCTCAGCTGCCGCAGCGCTGCGTCTCACTCGGTCAGGACAAACTCTGTGATGACGAACATCAAACTGACGGCTGGAGGCGTCCTAACACCAACCTGCACCTCTGTGGAAGTCAGCGCGACTCTTTAATGGTTCCTGTTTACGAGCTGAAGCACAAACTGAAGCTCACCTGGAGGCTCGAGTCCGTCCCCCCACCTGCTGTTCCTCACAGAGGTCTGAAGGTCTTTCCTTACAAACATGTGACTTTATGAATGATTGATGCTCATTTTAGTCCCGCTGACATCAAAGCTCGTACAACAGGGACCTGACCGAGTTAGCAGCTGCACAACAGCACGTTAAAAATGCAGCAAACACAACACGGCATACAAACACCATCATCCGCGGCTGCATGTGGTGACTTTAAACTAACAGCTGATTTGGATTGAAGTTAGTTAGTGTTAATAGAGATCGACAAACCACGTGACTTACGCGCATTGCATTGTGGGTACGAGTGGCAGCAAAATCAAAACACTGCATCAAGCGCCTGCATTTCCAGCACCGGTAACCATTCATCCTGCGGTTTTAATCCCTACTTGCATCCCTGCAACATTTTCAGATCTAATAGAAATAAAATGAGTGTTTTTTCCTTATTTCTATCTGGCGCTATTGTTTCATTCTGTTATAGAATCGTAGAGCAAAGAGGCAACACTGAGCACATGTTTGCTGCACGCTGAGCTTTGTTTCCAGCAGAAACGTGCAGACGGCCCTCTCTGCTCCTGCTGCTGTCGTTCTCCTCACACTCTCCTTCCACTAACACCTGTGTGCAGGTTGTCGTCCGTGGGGGCGGGGTTACCCGCTGTGACTCCCACAGAGCCTCCCGACTGGTCCCTGCAGACACCGACTCCATAAACAAGCTGCCGACACTTGATGATGCAACTGATGCGCGTGTATGTGTGTGCGTGTGTTTGACTGTTTGATCACCTGATGAAGGACCCTGGCTTCAGTCTAAGGGACCAATCAGCTGCCAGAAGATAAAATGATGTCACGCCCGTTCATTAACACAGGCCCGTGTACCTGTCTGTGCCTGTGGCAGCTCCATGGATGGCCGTTTCTTCTTAGTGTTAGAACGACAGATTATAGATGCTGCACTCATTGCCATGTTGTTAGCCAATGAGATCATTGTTTCCACAGTCAGCTCCGCCCCTCTTCAAGTCCCGTTTGAAAATCACCAAGATGGCAGCGTTGAAGACGCTGAGGCTTCGGGCAGGACCCAGATCTGACTGCTAGTTCCTGTTAGCGCACGCTTGTTCTGAGTTCACGTCTTAAAGAGTGGACCAATGATGTGGCTCCACTCAGCGTGAGACCAGTAAAGGAAGAAAAACCAGTAAACTATGATGGAGCTGCTGCTGAACTCAGAGAGACTGCAGAGTTTACTGCAACGTAACTCTGGCTCTCAGACAGTCATTTTAACAACACACACACACACACACACACACACACGCACACACACACACACACACACACACGCACAATAACAAAAACAGTGTGTTCTCCCAGGATGCGCTGTGTGTGTGTGTGTGTCAGCAGGTTGATGTGGCTGCCTCAGCACACTGTGGTATTTACTAATTACAGGGGAGCTGAGGTCACGGCCTCTGTAATTACAAGCTCTAATTGGCCAGCCTGCGGGCTGCCAACCAATCAGCTGCCATCAGGAAATTACTACCCTGGATAATAGTGTGTGTGTTTGTCAGTGGAGCTGTATTGTTTTATCAGAGTTTCCCACTCTGTGTGTGTGTGTGTGTGTTTTAGCCACAAACTGAAATATCTCCACAGCTGGTGGGGGTGGTTGGTGGTGGTTGGGGGCACGGGGGGTGGTGCTCCTCAGAGGAGGGATCCTGTGCTGCTCAGTCTGATACCTTTAATCTAACGTGTTTAGATTAAAGGCATCGTCAGCCTTCATGTGAGCACAGTAGAGACACAGAGTGAGGGAGGGGACTCACACCAGCCTGACCTTTGGTGGCACCTGTTCAATCAGCTGTAGCAGCACCTGAGCCTGTTCCTGTTTGAATTCTGTTCACTGTAGGTGATTAAGTGATCATCATCACTGATGATCTGAGTGGACCGTGAGCTCCTCTGTACACCAGCCATGCATCAGCTGAAGCTCAGACCTGTCAGCAGGACAGAGCTCAGAGCTGAACCAGGACTCGGTTTATCCCGCAGACTGACCACTTTTATTTCATGCAAAGTTTTGTTTAGTTGAAATCGCTGGACGATAGCTGTGATGTAAGAATGATCCGCTTTGTTTTTTTCCAGATTTGTCAGAGAAGAAAAGCGACCTGCGCGTGTGCGACACCGGGACGTGTCGCTTTGGAGGAACCTGCCGCGAGAATGGCGCCGACATCAAGTGTGTCTGTCAGTTCCACGTGAGTTACACACACTCACTTCTGCACCTTGGCGCCCCCTACAGGCTGCAGTGCTCAGGTGTAGTCTCCACAGTGCTATTAAATGCTTGCTGAATGAAACCAATCACAGCTTTTTTTATGTGTGTGTTACAGCTGCTGTTACAGATGTGATTAAAGCTTCTGAAACGTGATCATTGTGAGCTGGTCACACAGCAGGGTGCACATTGTTTACACATGCTAACTGTGCTGTCTTTGGCATTGTGCACAGATTTTTGAATTTGGTTAGACCGGAGCGCACTGACCAATCAGCAGCGAGCCTGCCTGCATCGTGAATGAGGTGTTACCTTCAGGCTCCCTCAGAGCCCTGTGTGTGTCTCAGTGCTGTGATAAAGTTACTTTGTGTTTCAGTGCAATAAGAAGTACGTCCCCGTGTGCGGCTCCAACGGAGACACGTACCAGAACGAGTGTTTCCTGAGGAGAGCGGCGTGCAAGAAACAAAGAGCCATCAACATCGTGTCAGAGGGGCCCTGTTACCACGGTAACTCACCCTCTTCTTTAGCCTTTCACTGCTTCTTATAATAAGCAGACTTCAGGTTTCAGACGCTCGCTGTGATTAATGTGTGAACAGGTGGACACAGTCACAGGTAACCCCAGAGTCTAAATCAAAGTCCTGTAATCTGATAAAAAAACATTAAACTTGTTGCTGCCTTTCATAGTGTGTAGCTTGAAGGCCCTGAGTACTCTGAGTACTTTCTCCCACACTGGAAACACTGGGATGATCACATTATGTGAACATTACCTAATAAGACTGATTCAGCACAGACAGTTATGTTAAACTTTCCTAGCAGTCCTTCACAAACAGGGAACAGTCTGTCTATTCTCTCCATCCGTCAGCTGCTGCTGGCTCTTCCTCCTCCTCTTCCTCACACACTGCTGAGTTTGTCCTGGTGGATCATCAGGGCTGCAAAGCCTCACAGATGATGTGCAGCAGTGAGTCAGCTCCAATAGACTTCCATGTTAAAATGTTTAAAGGCTTAATGTTAGCTTTTTTAGGGGCGTGGCCTCTTTGACTGACAGATGCATGGTGACACACCATGACCGTGTTTGTGCTGTTGGAGCCCTTTAGAGCACTTTTAATAACATCATGTGACCAATAATATGGCTGCTGTGAGGTTACCGTAGTAACAGAGCATCCAGGAAGGCGGAGCTCCAGGTTTGGTGAAATTCAAGGATTTTAATTGGATGTTACTGAGCACTGATTGGCAGCCATCTGTGTGATGCTCGTCTTCATAAAGAAGGATTATTTTGAACTGTTAATCATGCAAAGCTACTCAATGAGTCCAGAAGTATGGGCTCCTCACACAGAGCCTGTTATGACACCTCTGCAGCAGCAGGTTAAAGTTAACTTCCTGTAGCCAGTGACACTAACCTCAGAACGTGTGTGTGTCTGTGTATGTGTGTGTCTGTGTGTGTGTGTGTGTGTGTGTGTGTCTGTGTGTGTGTGTGTGTGTCTCAGATGCTGGATCAGGATCTGGAGATGGAGGTAAACAGCTTCATGTTTGCTCTGGTTTGTTTCTGAGTGTTTTTAAGTCTCTGAGTTGAAGCAGACGAGCTGAGCGGCGTTTGTGTGTCTGCAGACGACGAAGGCTCCGGCCGCGGGAAAAAGACCTCCAAATGTGGGAACTGCAAGTTTGGAGCCGAGTGTGATGAAG
>NC_140626.1:34849941-34937441 GCF_057382275.1 Copadichromis virginalis
TTTTTATTTAGTGTGGCCGAAATCAGTGACCGAGCAGGAGAGGTCAAAGGTCAGACAAGGCCTTTGTAGCAGCAGCTGTCGCCATCTGGTGGCCTTTAGATAGAATCCAGGTTTATTCATTTTTCTGAGCAGGAAGCCGCGTCCATGTTTTCTGCTGTCTGTGAAGGACGCTTTAATAATCCAGACATTTGGCATCATATCGTCATGACAACATGTTGGACTAAAATGGGGAAAACTGGGAGACAGAACTAACAGGACTCGGGTGTGGAGGTTTTCACTCAGACTGCTCGGTTAATTAGACCAAAGCAGCTTTTAAAATTCAGTCAAAACTGTGAATCTTCCCTAAAAATGTTATTTTCTCATCAGCTTCATATCAGCGCTTATCTGGAAATATGGTTCTCAGTCAGATTCTGTGTGCGCCACGCTTCTATCCTTTTAAATCTTCGCTGTGAAAGCGACAGATGTGATGAAGAAGAGCTGTTCTGCTCATACTGCCCCTCAGCAGGCTTCCTGACTTTGGCCAATCGGAAAAAGAAACAAAAAGGAGGCCTTGAAGGGAAAGCAGCTGATTTCAGCTGGAGGCAGCGAGGCTCTGCATGAAGGGCAGAATCAGATAAATGAGGATGATTTTGAACTGTGAATCATGCAAAGCTACGCTGGCGGTGTAATGACAAACAGGTGGAGCTGGAAATGAGCAGAAGAAATCCACTTTGAAGGTTTAATGAACGCGTGTTGTGGACGTTGCCATGCTGAGAATTCCCATGATGCACTGCTGCTCACGTTTGGCCAACTTCTCTTGTTTTTCTTTGTTTACTTTGTCACGCATGTGTTGTACCGCCTTAACTGTCCAGGGGGCGCTGTGCAGCGGGACTACAGGATTATCAGGGACCACCGGAGCCCCGTGCCCCTCAGATGTGAGCCGACTCGTATCTCAGGCGTGTTTTTTGTTTTTGACTTTGTGCTACGTCTCACAGGGTCAAACGTCACGTCTCCTTAGAGAAACTTTCTTTAAACACTTTTTGTATTTGTTACAATGAGATCCACCTGAAAACCAAAATGCTGTTTTTTCTACTGCTTAAAAATAATAATGAGGTACAAGCCGACATGTACAGGTTGCTATGCTAATTATTTTATTGCCTAATTTTCAGATGACGCCATTCCGGAAATGGATTCCAATGTTTGTGTGTTTGGACAAGCTGGCGATAATTTAAAGGACCTCGTCAAGCTTTTTATCTTCATTCTGATTCGTAACGATGGTACCACGTGTCCGTGTTGGTTGTTTTGTTGTGTTAGAAGGAGTAGGCCGATAAGCTGGGCTCGGGTTCGCCTCGCGCGCCGCTGCCCTGAGGTGAACCGCCACGGTCTTGGTGGCGCTTGTCGCAGGGAACGGGCCAGATGTTGCTGTAGATGTTGATCCTGCATGAACCGTGAAGTTGTTGTTTAGACTGTGCTGTAGCTGAATTAGCATTAAATTATGATGTTTGAACCTCTGCGTCTTCATGTGTCCGTTTTCTGAGCCGGCCTCTTAATAAAGCTTCACACAAACATCTGGACCTGTTTTCACAGCTGATACTGATCCATGCTTAAACACCTGGAGGTATGAATGCACTGGCTGCAGTCTTTCCTAATGCCCAGCAGGGGGCAGTGGTGACGGGTCAATAATCTGTCCCTCAGTTTCTCACTCGCTCATCATCCCAACAATCTGAATATTTGATGGAAATAAATCCTGAAAATAGTTTCTGATGGTCAAAGGCCTCAAGCACAGTGCTCATTAAACACAGTCATATCCATGATGTTATTATTTGATTCATTTGATTATAACGGTATTAAGTAAAAGTGCATTCAAACTGTGCTTCAGCAGATTCCAGTCCGTGACAAGTCCGCTGAATTTTAGTCTAAAAATGCCTCAGAGTGTTTTAACTATAGTCTTTGAACTATTTAAAGATTACATATAAATATGGGTATGACAGTGCGACAGCATGAATAAAGTCTAAATGAGCGTCTGAAGACGTGCTACCGAGTGAAGAAGCCGAACACGTGGCCAGCACAGGGAGGATGCTCTGAATCTGAAATATAAAACTGAAGTGGGCTCTCGGCTGATTCCACATCCTGGATCTCAGCCGGCCACATGGATGTAGCAGAGACCCCGACGAGTCCGCTTCATCCGCAGCTGTAACAGTCAGTGACGCTTCAAGTGGAGCACCTCAGCGAGCTGAAAGTCCGCCATGTTGGACCCATCGATTATCGTGTAGCCTGACCAGCGAGGCTCCAGAACACAGCGCTTCCTGCTGTATGAACGGTTTCCCAGCCTCTCGTCAGGGCTTCAGCTTATTTATGACCCGTGCTAAGAAGGAGCCGGACAGAACAACAGTTCTTCAGGTTTCCGAAGGCCTTCCAGGGTCTTTGAACATTGGCCAGTTTCTCACCATTTTTCCGGTCCTTCTACCTAACGATTTTCAGAGGTTCCAAGCTGCACATCTGCTCCAGCCTGAACCTCGAGCTGGGCCGGTGGCAGGTTTCAAACTCCTTCCTATCTCATCTCAAGTGTTTTTACTTCACATTAAATTTTGACACCTTTGAGAGGCGAAAACCAAGCGCGCCCGGTGGCTGATGAAGCCTTCGTGTCTTCTGCAGGGAGGTGCGGTTAAATATAGCAGTGATGGCAGGATAATTATAGGCAGCAGCTGGTGGAGAGCTTTCAGACAGCGGGGAGTCCCCTTCTGTCTTCACCTGATTCTGGCCCACCTCCCTCATTCTCTGTTTTCTTCTTGAAGGTTAGAGTAATGATGGGTTGCATGTCAGAGCTTTGAACGCTCTTCTTTCTTTTTTGGTGAGGTCGGGCTACGATTGGAAAGGGTTCAAAAGCAGGAGCTGGATTATGTTTCCGATCTTTGTATGTTCACAGATGTTAAGAGAAAATCAGAAAGCTCAGACCACCAATGATTATGAGTGGTTTTACTTCATCCTGCTGAACCTTACACAACAAAATGCCATGAAACAGATGTCAGAAGTTACTACCACCATGTGTGCTTCTGTGCAGAAGTCGTGAACCACGCCTAATTTCTTTAAACTCCACCGTTTTCAGAGGAAGGGCTTTTGGGTTTGTTGAACCACTACATCTGACCTATGAATCTTTCAGGCAGAAGAAGACTCCTAATTCAAGAAATGAACCAGTGTTGTGTCCTAACATAACAGATGACTAACCAAAGAGCCGAGTTTTGTATCTTTAAGCTCAAAAGCAGGTCACAAACAAAACATTTGTTTTGTTTTTCATTTTTAAATGGACATAAAATTGTATTTTTGCACCAACAAGGTGACTCCCAAAGAGCTGTTGGCTGGAAACTTGGCATATGGCGTGCAGTGTATCCTACTCTGAGAAAACTGTACAGAAGAAGAAGTGCGAGGCCTTCAGCTGCAGGTCAGTCAGAGGTGTTGGAGATCTTTGATAAACTGATGAATTATAAACTCAGAAAAGTTACATCAGAATCTGAGCCACCATTCGGGAACATCTGGAGACATCTGATTATCAGCAGCTTCGTGTTTCAGCATGATACTGAGCCAAACACACGGCCAGTGCAGTGAAAGCACATCTGGATAGAAACAGACAGAGGAACTCTGTCAGTCATGGATCGGCCTCCCCGGAGCCGGACGCCAGCATGACTGAAGTGGTAACTTACAGAGATGACAGAGTTCAGACTGCGCTGAAGAATAAAGGTGTTCATAAAGAATACTGACTTTTAAGCATCAAGGTAGAATTACTACAAACTCTGTTTTTGCCTTAGACACTATTTTTCCATGTATGCTTGCATGTTTGCAATAAATCACTGCATTTATTTCCCATTTTTCCTAAAGTAAATGTCCAAACATGCCCATAAGTGTTTCCTCTTCCTTCTTCCCTTTGTCATTTTATCAAGAATTCCCCGCTCGACCTCTCTAGGATCGTCTTTTTATTCACTATCATCGCAGCAATTAGCCGCAGTTGTCAGACTGTCAACCAAGTATATGTTTGTACCTGGAAGACTCAAGCTGAACTTCTAGGAAGACCAGTATGTTACTGCTAACTTATGGGTTTAGTGGGCAAGCTGGACCATTAAGCACAGGTAGTGGTTTTGCAAACATTGTGATAAATTAGCTAACTGGCAAAGGCTACATGCTATGTGCTAACTGTAGGTGCCAGCTACAACTCAGTGGGTGACATCAGATTATAATATGAATGAAAAAGAATATATCTGTGGTTCTGTTGGGCTGGTTCAAACTTTAGCTTTGTAAGAGTTTAATACAGTAAAGCAGAAACTCCGGCACCCAGACGAGTATAACTGAACCTATCAAGAAGTATTAAGTGTTATAAAACAACAATACTTTTTTTTTTCAAGAAAGGTGTAATTTAAGTCTACGAGCAAACAACAATACTAAGTGTTTCTGCCTCCTGTCACAGTTCGATCGTGCCTCTGCGTTCCCACTGAACACTTCTTCATGCTCCTACTAAAATCTGGCGTTTGAAAATTAGCATGTGAGATAGCAGAGCTTGACATGATTTTAAAATGTGTTCACTTTGACTGAAAGTTAGCTCAGCCTATCACAACGTGATGTTGACTGCTTGCTCCTCCCATCTCTTGCTCCACTTCCTTATCCAAACTTGGACTACCCGGCTCAAGTCAAGAACAAAGATGGCAGTGAAGGCGAGTGTTAGCATCATGAATGCTCATTTGGAGGCCTGGGGTGCCAAAAACGTCTAAACCTGGAGGGAGGGATTAAGACAGAACAAGTGAAAAGGTGATGGGGGATAGATGGATGTGGAGAAATAGATGGGAGGGGGTTTCCATTCCTTTTAATATGCTCACGTCCCAAAGAAGCACAGGGAGTCACTTTACCCTCGCTGTATTTTTAGCAGCCGAGAACACAGAGAGAAGCTGGGATCCATGTCACTCTTTATCTCTCTCGCTCATTAACACATGCATTCCCGTAATATCCATTTCCACTTAAAAATCCTCTGATTGATGGAAAGTTTTGGCTAGTTCGGTGTTCCTCAGGGCCTCAACGTGACTTACCAAGTCAGATCAACGTGATCCTCACTGCTCTGTAACGTCTCACAGTCTGGGTGCATTTAAACTGCAGCTATGATACTGACTAAAGAGGATTTTAGCTCCGGTCCACCTTCCGCTTTAACGCTCCCACTGCATTTTAGCTCATCTCTTTTTAGCCTCCCTCCGTCCCTCCTCTTGACTCCGATCACCCCCACCCCCCTCCCTTTCTCTCCCAGTAGGGTGGAGTCTATGAGTTGATCTGAACAGTTTCAGGGTCACCCTCCAGTCGTAGAGGGGTGATCTGGTCCTCCTGTCCTCCTGCTTTCTTTAATTTTCCTTTCTGAGGTCTTCCTTTGGATATTCCCAGTGTTTCGACAGTCATCCTCGAATTCATATCTTTGTTCTTCACATCTTTCAAATTTCACTCTTAACTGGAGTACATTTTACTGGAGTTTGCCTGTCCAAGTCATCCTCCTCTTCCTCATTACTTTGTTCCTTTTATCTCTGGATCACTGGACACAAACAGTCGATCGACCAAGCAACAAGAATATTACCAGCAACCAAGCAGCAAGAATGACCGATAAACCGGGGATGACGACTGGTGGCGGAGATGATGCGGGTAGCATCATGGCATTGCTGGAACGCGTGGCGGGCCTCATGGACAGCGTCCAGGTCACACAGCAGCGCATGGAGGAGCGTCAGCTTGAGCTGGAGAGCACGGTCAAAACCATCCAGGCAGACGTTGTCAAACTGACCAATGAGCACGCCAACACCAGCTCTACCGTCGACCGGCTGCTGGAGAAAACACGGAAGGTCAGCCGGCACATCAAGGATGTCAGGGTGCGTGTGGAGAACCAGAACATCAGGGTCAAGAAGGTGGAGGCCACTCAGGGTGACCTCCTCGCCAAGAACAAGTTCAGGGTGGTCATTTATCAGGTAAGACTCTCACGCGTTCTCTGTATCAGAAAGTTCTTGTTCTTAATATGCTTCATGGATCAAGGAATGTTGGAAACAGTCCTTCTGGACATCCAACCAAGGGATTACTGACGTAGTTCTTCTTGTTTGAAGATCAGTGGATGGTTGATTCAGTAGATCTGAAATGACAAACCCAAACAAAATCAGCAGTTGTCAACAGTCAACACCAGCAAAACCAATTCCAATAATAAAGATATAATTTGGAGCTACCAGCCCGGGGGACTGGATTAGCCTCTGTCACTGTTCTGTGTCTAAAGGTGGCCTGGTGAAATGCTCCTACCATACTGCACCAGTGCAGTTAGCATTGTTTTATCAGCACAAAGAATCCTAAATCTTAGAAAGAGGACTTTCTTTTATGTCTTTATTAAGAAGCCAGAGTAATGGATTGGCTCACTTTGGGGTTCTGTGGGGTTTGAGCCTCTGCATCATTATTTTTTTAGTCCACAGTAATCCTGGCAGCCGGTTTCATCAGGGGACAAACTGAACTTTTGGACTGTAGAAGTTAATAAGGCCAGCTGGTGTTTGACGAAAGACGACTGTAAAGGTGGATCCAGCTGGTTTATGTCTAAAATAGGCATTCGCTCACCTCCAGGTCTTTAATTCCAAGAAAAGTCCGAGGATGTTTTTATGAAGTACACAAACTGCTGATGGGCGGTGGTCACTGATGTTAAACTCAAAGTGAGCTGCAGTTGTGATCTTTACTGGAGTTTAACATGACTGTTGTGTTCTTTGAGAGCATGTTTGTGACCACCTCGTTTTGTTTTTATGTCACTGTTGATTCACATCTGAGTTATTTTAAGATTCACACCAGCCGATGAAAGTCTCAGTCTCAACCTCTGAGGTTTGAAATAGCAACAAGCACACCGGGATTCATTTTACTTCTTTGGCCTTCACAGTTAGCAGCTGGCAGCATGACAGTGACGCGGTTATTTTAGCCCTGGATAAGCTTCAGTGTGCTGAAAGGTTACCGCACAGACCTGAAGCTCACAGCAAGTCATGTACTTTAGAAAACTAAAGTAAAAGAGGACTGATTTCAGATTTGTATGCAGCTCACGTATTATTGATTTCAGATTATCATTATTATTATTAACAGTTATAAAAAGATTATTATTTATCTTTTTATAACTGAGTTGGGCAAAACTTTTACACAAAGACGAGCTGTTAAACCAGCAACGCTCAAAGATGCAAACACACATTTGTGAATTTTATGCAATAAAGAGACACTGATGCTTCGTTACACAATGAAACCTAATTCATCAAAGAGCATTGCTTCACTGTGTGAAGAATCAGCTGATTTAAGCACTTGTTAAACATTAAAACATTCACTTTAAGTGACGCAGTGAATTCAGCATTCAAGTTAGCATGTAAGCTAGTGCGGTGACTGCAGGGCGTGGTTCTGTTACTGCGTCAGGTTGCAGTCCCGTCAGTGAGGCCACACAGAAGTGCAAACATCACGCCGTGTGGGATGGAAGCAGAAATAGGAAAGACTTCCATGCTTGTTTACGTTTTGTGAATTTTCACATTAACTCGAGTTTTTAGATCCTGTGATGCTACGTTCTCGGTTCTTAGACGAACGCTGATGTTTGGTGGTTGTGCTCATCCTGAAGCTCTCAGAGACTTAATGAGTGACGATCACACTCTGACTAAATAAACGACACTGTGACTGTGGAGTTCCCTCTCATGTAGAGCTGTGACTTTTACACAGCAGGCAGTCACATCCACCAAGGCCTCTTTAGGAAACACCTCCCAGCTGCTTCTTTTCCACAGCAGTAAGAAGAAAATGAAGCGTGTTGAGCTCACAGAGCTGCTGTACTGTAAGTGACTGAGCCAGCTGACTGCTGACAAACCAGGTTATTCTGAGTCTGCAGCTCCTCCATCTCCTAATATAGTTGTCTGCCCTCCCTCGTTCTCTCTCTGGCTATGAACCATTTCATTAGCTGCTGCCTGCTCCCAGTTAGACTGATGGAGGAAATCCTCCCAGTGGAAGCAAAAGCTGTGGGGACTCAGCACACAACCCATGTCAGGAGGTCAGATGGGCTCATAGCCTTCGACCCTCCATATTTGGCCCTTACTCCTGCAGTCTGGCAGAGCAGAGAGGTCCCAGAGTTTCCTTTTTTTAACCACAAAGAATGAGTCAAATGGTTAAACTGTTTGCTGTTGGACGAGTCCATCCAGCTCGGGTTTCAGTCCTGGTCTCAGCTCAGGAAAGATGACCTCAGAAAGCTGCACACAGTCACTGCTGTGTGTTCAGCATCAAACAGCCTCACAGTCTGTTTGTGCACAGATGAACCCGACGACAGCAGGATGATCAGAGCGATTTAGAGGCTGAGTTTTTACCGTTCATTAGCTGCTTCCTGCTGTGAAGCTCAGCTCTGAGTGTGCTGTGTTCATCAGAGCTGTGGAAATGTCAGCTCAAACATATCAGGTGTCACATCTGTGATGCTTCTGTTAGCATGCTAACTACAAGTTAAGTAACAGGTTCATTTGGGTTTAACTGCAGGATTATTCACATTATTCAGACAAATAAGTCGAAGATGTCTGAGCAGTTTGGGAACAGAAACATTAAAAAATGTCGTGAAAAACATTTTTTACAACATCAAACAGACTGATGAGGAATAAACAGTGTGACGGCAATAACAGTGTTCGTGTAACTGATTAAAGTCGACCAAATGTAAAAGCTGAATATAAAAAGAGTTTTCAGAATCTGAACATTTTGTAACATCAGTTCAGCTTTGATGTTTGTTTTTAAACCCTCCATAAGTAATCAGATTGGATTCCATGTTTCATGGATCATGTTGCTCATTAGATTCATTTCCATGTGATCTGCATTCAGTGAACGCGACATTTCAAAGTAACTTGAGCCCAACGTTTATGGATCCCATCGTCAAAGTATGAACTTCAGCTTCCTGAGACGACAGGATGGCGGCTCGGATTTCCTGATCGGCTCTTTTCCGCTCTGGTGTCCAAACTGCTGCACATGATGCTCACAGCACATCTACATCTAATTCACTGCAGATCAACATTATAAACAGTCTCATCTGGACTGTTTTCATTGAGTTGATTGAACTGGAGGCTGGTTTAAGCAGCACACCTGCTGCTGGTGTTTGCTATGTGGGGTCAGACTGCAGGCTTACTGGGCAGCTCCCAGTATGAATGAGTGGGACTGTGGAGCTGTAGCTTCACTCTCTGCTTTTCTGCGTAACCTGATCTCAGAGTTACAGACAGATGCACGGCGTGACGCAGCCTGGAGCTGAAAGCGATCCCGTGTTGCTCTGCGCTGCTAGCAGATATTAGCTTCCTGCAGGCGCGCGCTGAGCTGCAGAAACAGGTGCTGCAGGTTATTTCTGGATGCAGGATCACGGCCCAGCACAAGTCTGCATGACACACTTCATACAAAGACACAATTACATCTGACATCACTGCTGAACTTTGTCCACCAAAAGACATGGACCATTGAATCGGTTTGTTTTCAAGCTTGTTCTTTGCTCTCTCTCTGTTTCTCAGGGTGACCAGGAGGTGAAATCTGTCGCCCCGGGAAACGAGCCAGAGGAGCCCAGCAGCAGCGGCGGGGCCCGGGCCAGTGCCGAGGTGGAGCCCGACAAGTTCGAGCTCCCTCCAGAGTCGGACGAGGAGTACATGGTGGTGGAGGAGGCCGACTCCTCGTCAGCCAGCCGCATAAAGAAGACGGGGCTGACGCGCATCGAGAGCTTCAAAGCCACCTTCTCCAAGGAGAACATGAGCAAGACCCGCGAGAACCTGGGCACCAAGGTGAACAAACTCGGCGAGCGCATCGTGACGGCCGAGAGGCGCGAGAAGATCCGCCAGTCCGGCGAAAGGCTGAAGCAGTCGGGAGAGAAGCTGAAGGACACCATCACCAAGAGTGTCCCAGCCAAGCTCAACCTGAAGAAGGAGAGGACTGTGGCAGAGGGCCAGGAGGGAGCCGAGGGCGTCACGGAAGGAGCTCTGCCCGTCCCTCCTCCCAAGGGCCGCAAGACCAGCCCTCACGCTGCCAGGCCGGCCGAAGACGAGGGCAGAGCGGAGGGATCTGAGGTGCCGATGTACGACATGAAGCAGCTGTCCTAAAACCAGATCTGCGCCCTTTCTTTGGACTTCTGAGACACACTGAGAGGAAGGTTTTTGGGTAGCTGTACAAGAATAAATGATTCATTAAAAAATAAAATAAAGATTATTTTGTGTTGAACACTTGAAGGAAGCGAGCAGAGAACAGATCCAATCAGACTGAACATCAAACCCGGCTCCTGAGAGCAAGTGTGCTTCCGGACATTTACCATCAAATCCCGAGTGAAGTTATTTTTCGGTCTCGTGTTCAATAAACAGTGAGCTGGGAAAACTGAAGAACAGACTTCAGACGTTCCCTGCAGAGTTTCTGCTGCTCGGTCGTCTGCATGTTGCTGAGACTGAGCTGATGATGAAGCTGTGATGCAGGGCTCTAGAGTGCGACCAATTTGGTCGCAAATGCGACCAAATTTTTCAGTGGTGCGACTAAAAATAAATATTTGGTCGCACAGGTGCGACCAACTGTTCCGGTAACAAAAAAAAAAATCTCTGTAACTCTCCGTGTGGTCAACAACAGACACACATTATGCCCCTATCGTGGACTAAACCAATCAGAGATAGTCAGGGGCGGGACCTCTCTGATTGGCCGTGGTCCAGTTGAAAGTGCAGGTGGAAGAGAGAGGTGAGTAGCTTGAATAAAGCGATATCAATTCATTAACGGATTCCACACAAAGACCTAAACACGGAGCGGACCCAACACATCAGAATCAGCTTCGTCTTTCTCGGCTTTCTCACCCGACGGCCTGAACACGGACACGCTGTCGGAGCTTAGCGATTCTTCGGGTCCGCGCTGTGATTACGTCTTTTTGCGCTGATTCTGAGCTGCAGGTTTTGCCTCTCTCCAACCAAAATTCACCGAGCCTGCAGCAAAAGAAGCAGCAAACTGCGCTTCACATTTGATCAATGTCGTCATGAATTCCCTCTGACTTTTGCTGTTTTGCTTCCACCACGATAAAAATCACACTTCCTGCACAGCTCTCTCTCTCTCTGTACTTCAGGAACAGTTTCCCGTCTCAAATCTGTTTTCTGCATTATTCATTCGCTTATTACCCACCAGTCTAGCGTTGTTTACAGCGCTTTTTCTTTTTTCACTTAAATGACCTCGGACAAGAAAGCCTAATTTCTGCTGTTCAATACTGAAGAAATTTAAATTTCTTAAAATTATGCAAAATTGCAGAATATTTTTAAGGTTATCTGCTATAAAAAGCCAGACCAGGAAAATCTCCTTCATGTTTTCCTGTGTTTTATTCTCAGTTACTTTCACACAAAGGCATCTGCTGTGATTTTCACAATTCTGATGAAGTCTCATGTGTATCAGTACTGATAAATGATCAGAATTATAATATTTCTGACTGTCTGAGGCTAAATTGAATCAAATCAGGACTTTGAGAACCGGAATTGAATGGATTATAGAAATCAGTGATGATACTCAGCCCTAGTGAGCAGCCTAGGCCTGAGAGAAGTGGATGTACTGTAGCTGTGGGTAATAAGAAAAGATGAAAAGAACTATTGATAACTTTTTTGTTAAGTTAAGGCCTGATCTGACTGAAATTCATAGCCAGTGCTCTGACACGGTGCCATCAATATTTGAATGCTGAAAAAGCACAGTGTATCCAGAAAACACATTATATGCTGCAGTAAATGCACTGCCCAAGTGTCCCCTCTCCCCACGGCCTTTCAGCAGCAGACAGCAGCAAACAGGTCGTCAGAGGAGGCCAAGATGATGATTAAGTTTTTAACATTTTCTACAATATTGACAAAGCACTTTAAGCACAAGTTTGTTAGTTAATAATTTAGAAATTAATATTGTCTGTATGGACTTCCCCCCCCAAAGAAAGTGCACATGTAAAACTGCGGTGTTAAGCGATGCGGTTGAAAAATTTGAGTGCGCCTAACTTTTGTGCCGGTACGCCTAAATTTTTAAAGTTAGGCGTACCGGTGCGCCCATGTCAAAAAGTTAGTCTAGAGCCCTGTGATGGGTTTATGGCACGTTTGGTTGTGGAGAAGAGTTTTGCTGTCGGTGCAGGTGAAATGATCAGAGGTTACAGCCTCTGGTTAAAGTGGAGGCAGCGATCAGGACGGCTGAGCAGCAGAGGTCTCGAGGGTCCTAAAGTGTAAAAGCATCAGTAACACAAAGATCACAGAATGGGATCATCCACACAACACTAACATCTAAATCCACGGCAGGAACTCTTCCAGTGTCCTGAAAAATCTGCGATGCTGAGATTAAAATCTGTCTGCTCATCTTAATGCAACATTTACTAAAGTCTGGTAGAAGTTTTACTGATTTCCAGTCCACTTAGCAGACGTGTGGATAGGTGGTGGGTTGTAGAGCAGACTGAAAGCTTTAAGTTCATCCTCTGATTAAAAACAGATACAGGAAGTATAATGCTGGTGTAAGACAGGAAACAGCAACACGGCAGCCATCTTTTTCCTCCCATGATGACCAGTGTCCCAGCAGAAGCTGGGGTTTGTTAGATCCTGTTGGATCCAGAGGAAACAGGCTGAAAGAGTCGATCGGGGGGATCCTGGTTTTATTATGTGCTCGTTATGATTGAAGCTCTGGTTGTGTGTTAGAGACCTGCAGATTCCTCCACTCTGCCTCCTCCTCTGCAGGAATCAGCCTCTTGGCTGGTTTTATTCACCAACGTGAATAAAAGCATCAAACTAATCCAAGTTCATTGTGAAAAGCCTGAAAATGGAGGAATAAATCTGTCAGTTACTGTATAAAGTTTGAGTTTGTCAGTGTTTTACACGGAGACGGTCGTCAGATGTTGAATGTTTAGCATGAATGTTCCACATCTGGAGAAACCTTCAAGATTAAAGCCAGTGAAAAGTGAAGAGTTTCTGCAGCAGCCGCACTTCCTGCAAACGTGTTCTTTCAAAATAAAGTGAAGAGTCTAAAATTATATTCACGACAGGTTTAAAGGTGGTCACATGGTTTTAGTGGAATGCCTACGTGGGCGCGTCCGAGTGATTTTGACTCAGATTCGTGCAGCGTGGAGCAGTAAACACTTGTTTTTGTTCATCTGGACTCATGAAGGATTCCAGTTAGCACATTTCCAGCCAATGAAACTTAACTACAGATGAAGACAAACACATTTAAGCTGCCTGACTCTCGAGTGCGGCTGCATGCTCCCATTTTCAGTCTGTTTCAGTTTTCAGTTTAGAGGAACGCTGCAAACTCACACAAACTTCTTTCTTGTGAGGTTTTGTTGTCAGACTGATGAAAGCAGCAGCAGCTGGTGTTTGATGAGCAGACGTGTGTTTCCTGTTCTGTAATAATCAGCTTGTTACCATCACATAATGAACTCAGCCGTGACCAGTGAGGCCGTCCTCGTGCGGTTCTCTGGCGCTGATTCTGACTGTGACCTTCACCTCTGCAGGGTCGCCTCTGCTCGTGGCTGAGCTCGTCAAAATAAGAGCTTCTTCATTTCTGTGGCTGAAGAGGAGTCTGCTCTTCTTCACCAACAGGAAGTGAAACATTTCTCACTGATTCTGAAATCTTCACTTGTCTCACAAATTCACAGTAACACACACACACGGTTGTGTTTTCATATTCTTGTGGGGACATCTATTTGACATCATGCTCTCCTCAGCCTTTTACTCTAACCATTAAGACTGAATGCCTAACCCTGACCCGACTGTCCCTGACACTAAAACCACATCCTGAGTCCCAAAAATGTCTTCAAACTTGTGGGGACGGGCATGTTGGTCCCCACAAAGACATGTAAACGTGTACACACACACACACACACACAGGCATTAATGACCTCACAGGTTCATGTTTGGGGCTTTTAGCATCTTTGTGTGTCGGTCAGATTTAATTCACTCTTGTTTTGAGGTTTTGTGCCTTTTTGTTTCATTCTTTGTGCGTTTATTTTCTCTTTAAGCCTTTCAGGACTCGTGCTGTCGGCTTTTTCCTGCTGTGTTATTAGTATTTTTAATTTCTAAACTTCTTCTAAAAGAAGGACCGATGGAACATTTATGTGAAAATAAACATGATCATTTAATGTTTTTGTCAATCATTAAAAAATAAATCCTGGTCTTTCATTTTGCTGCTGCGTTGTTCAAAGAAACACATATTTTCCTGTTTCTTTCTGTTTGTGCGTTTTGCCTGTTTAGCGCTGCTGAGCAGGAAAACCCAGACGAACAAAAACCTCTTTTAAGTAAATGTTTGAGACACTTTGGGTCTGAACTGTAAAAAACTGCAGACTGAAACAGATTTGAAGGCATCACAGGAACAGCCTCACATTCAAAACATGAAAGACAGGACTTTTATTTTGAAACACTCAGGAAATGACAGAGGGAAAGTTTTTTAATTAAAGAAAATTATTATTTTATGCATTAAGTTCGACAATCACCAAAACTGAGATGATCCTCACATCAGCTTTACTGTGTGAGGTCACATACAAAATCATTAATGTTACTATTATTATTATTATTATTATTATTATTATTATTATTATTATTATTATTAGAGACTTGCGGAGAGAAGAGGTGGAAACATTTTGATTTTCATAAATTTAACAGACTGAAAACCTACAAACATGTTTGGTGCTGAAGAAAAATGGAAACTATCAGAACATCAGAATAAAAAAGCTCAAACTGAAACTGTGGGGAGGTCTGAGTGAGACGCAGCAGAGCCCCACGGTGAGTGTCTGTCCGTGTCTGTGGAACAACAACGTTTGGATCACTTGCAGTCGCAGAGCAGCGCGGCGCCTCGCAGCGTCCAGCGCTCGGGCGGCTGCACGCTCCTCAGCTGCAGGGAGAAGATGAAGTTCAGGTCGGTGCGTTGAGGCTTCTTGTAGACGGGACACGAGTACAGGTTGACCGCCCCCCCCGCCGCCAGGGGGACGCTTACTGTCGGCCATGTTGGCTGAGCTGACGGCGAAGACGTGGACCACAGGGAGGGGGGTGAAGAGGACCTGAGGGGCCGAGACAAACTTATTATTACTGAGCAAAAACAAAAATACTTTGATTTCATTTAGTTCCTAAATTTTAGTTTAGATTTAGTTTCTGAATCAATTAATAATTCATAATTTTTCATTAGATGAATCTTTTAAAAACTCTTAAAATGTTTTTATGTTAATTTACAAAAAAATACAGAAACAGTAAAACATGGACTTTTGAACGCTGAAGTTTTTTAAAGCTTCAGTTTATTATTTTAATTTAAGTAAAAAAACACTGATTTTAAAAAGACAAACTTTGGGCGGAGCCTCAGCGAGTTTGGCGCCACGTCTGTCCCATCCCGCTCCATCCAGAAAGAGGCCATAGATATAGACTCCACCCACATCTTCAGGGGGCGGAGCTGAGACGTCCTCCCTCATCATCTTGGTGACATCGTTGCTAAGGGTGACCGTGTCCAAGGCCCAGCCCCTGGACAGGTTGGAGCGTGTCGTCTCCTGGCGCATGGCGGTCAGGAAACCCTAAAGAAACAAAAAACATTCGGAAAGAAAACTGAAGAATTCCAAAACTCCAGATTTCCGGAACAACGAACCAACCTGCGGGTTGAAGAAGCCGGTGAGCCAGAACTGGTTGGGCCGGCCGGCGCTGATCCACGCGCTGAGCTGCTGGTTCCTCTCCAGCAGCTCGCTGAACCAGAAGCCGAGCGTGGCCGACGGCCAGCTGAGCCTCAGCCACAGGCGCGGGATCCGAGCATCGAACATGCTGTCGAGGGCGTCGCGCAGGTCTTCAGACATGATGATGGTCCCTGCAACGGCGGAAACACGAGTCAGATCGAGCGTCAGTGAACACGTGTGTGTGTGTGTGTGTGTGTGTGCGTGTGACTGACCATCGATGGCCAGTCTGAGGTCAGTGAGCGTGCTCCGTACGCTGCTGATGACACGCTGCATTCGGTCCAACTCCTGTCGGAGGAAGATGTTCATTGGCTGAAGAGGACCCATCTTCTGGAGTTGACCTTTGACCTTCAAAACACACAGAGACGTCATGTTTCTCCAGAGGACTCATGAACGTGTTCGTGTTTGATGGTTCAGAGATGCCAGATTCTGCTGATGATTTGAAGTCTGAATTCATCTAAAAGAATCAGACGCTGACAAATCTGCTGTCTGAAATCTATTCACTCGTTTCCATCATTCACTGGGCGACGGTCGGGGTTAGCAGCCGGGCTCTAGAGTACAACCACACTGTGCTTTGTCATATTTATCTCTGCATTCTTTTTCACTTCCTGTCAAAGATCAATAATATTAGCTTAGCATAAACATTAGAAACAGGAAACAGCTACCCTGGCTCGGTCCAAACGTACCCAAAGCTGCTCACCTGCATCTCTGACACTCGTGTATTAGCACACTGTTTGTTCGAGCTGCACAGAGCTGCGTGTGTTTCTTGAGCCTAACAAAGCTGCTTTGAACATGAGCACATTTTTGTTTTTAACTTGGCAGCTTGTTGCTTACACAGCAGCTCAGCTGTTTCCAGTATTCATGCTAAGCTAAGCTAGCTGGTGGGATTGTGTTCTTCGTCGAGTTTTGGGTCGGCCGTTCGGTGCTAAACAAGCACCTCATGTGGGATGTAGTCAGGTGGCAGTTTCTCCAGCATCTCATTGGCTAGTCTCTGCACGCTGGCCTCCCTGGTCTCCCCGGCCCCGCCTCCGGTGTCCTTCGGTTGGATGTTGATTATGGTGCTCAGCGTGTCATTCGCCAGGTTGGTCTGGTAGGTGATGTCAGCGTTGGGGTGGAGTCCAAACACCTGTAAACAGGAGAAATGTGACATGTGACTGGGCTAGTACTGCCTCAGTGTGGACGCGTCCCGTCTCTGAGCGTGCTCGGACCTCCGGTGAGTCGATCAGCGGCAGCCCCTCGATGTGCTGCAGGACCTCCTGGATGCTCTTGGCCTTGGCAGGGATGCTGTAGCCCTTAAAGAAGCAGAAAGCTTCACTGAAGGTGCTCTCACTGAACCAGACACGCGTGAACGTGTTGAGGAGCCGTTTGTCCAAGTCATCCGTCACCCGACCGCCATACTGGACTTCACCTGGAGAGCAGACGTGAAGAAAGAGTCAGGAAGATTTCTGGATACCTGGAGGGTTTGAGGTTTCTCTCATAATCTGATGGATGAAACGTTACGGTGGAAAGAACAGAGCAGGTTTAAAGAGACTGACCGAGCATGTAGCGCAGACAGCTCCAGTTCACGCCTCTCTTCACGTCCAGGTTGTCCAGGTGGTTCTGCACAAACTGGATGCTGGAGGTAAAATCTGCCTGGTTGAACTCGTAGGGGATGTTCCAGCCGAGCGGACCGAACTTACGACGCTCCTGATGGGATAAAGAAGAAGAAGGAGAAATGATAACATCAGAATGATCTTACAGGAGCTGTTTTCCACAAAGAAACGGTGGATTTATGAATCTGATCGTGTGGGTGTTGGCAGATACCTGCACGGTGGTGTGGAGGAAGGCCACAGCGTACAGCAGAGGCTTCCACTGAGGCAGGTTGCTGATCTCTAGCTGGTCCTGAGTGACACCATTAAAAGTCCTCTTCAGACCGGCTTTCATGCCTGATGCCGACAGATAAAATAAAATAAGTGGGAAAGTGAAAGACAGCGAAGGATCAATAAAAATTCACGAGCTCATCAGGATCACGTCTCCTACCAAGAGGAGGTTCATTGGTGAACTTGATGGAGGACTGAAGGAAGGTGATGGGGAACCTGCTCACAAACACAAACACAGTCAAGCAGCTCTGCAGACACAGCTGCTGGTTTAAGCTGAGACTAAATGTGCCGTAAAGTGAACCTGCAGAGGAGCCGCCAGGACTTAAAGCAGGACCTCAGACCTCGTCATTGTTACCTGGGGTGCACGTCGGTCGTCAGCCACACTCGGAAATCTTTGTGCACGCTCTCCGGCACGGCTGATGTGACCGTCTCCAGCAGCTCATCCAGGAAGTCCAGTCCCAGGTGGCAGTTCTGGAGGAGGAGCCAGCCGCCGTCCAGCATGCTGTTGGCCAATAGCCTGCGAGCGTGAACCTCTTGGCCCTGACCCATGGAGATGGGACGGCACGGCGCCCCCTGCAGCAAAAAAAAAATCAAATCTAGGCTTTAACAAAATAAATCAGTATTTTTCTTTAATTTGCTTTTGCTCCTGTACTTTCAGCAATTTTTCTATAAATACACAAAAATTATTTCTGTATTTTCTTGTGTACCCCGGTCATCTGCACTCTTTAGGTTTAAAGTAAATATCCGATCGTTTGCTTCAATAGGATTTATGACTATATTATTCGTACTTAGTATTAATTATTTCGGTAGTTTCCGATGTTTTTCCTTTTTATTACATCATCGTTCACCTCCGCCCTTTCACTGCTCGCCCTCACCTTATTCTTGGCTAATCTCTCGATGTTCTCAGTCGGGTCGGAGCCCATCGACAGCAGACACACCATCGGCGTTTGGTTGTTGCTCTCTGCCAACATGGTGTCCAAGTCCAGGACCGAGCCTTCGGCGTACTGTTGGCCCAGAGAATCTGAGATGTAGCGCCGCGCCTGCAACCATCAGCTGTTAGCCTCCACATTAACCAGTCTGCTCTGTCAGATCAAATCAGCAGTCAGACCTGAGCGATGGTCCGGTCGGGGCAGAAGCTTCCGGAAGGTGTCGAGCTTCTCCCCGTAGCCATCGGGGCGCTGGATGGTCGAACCACGCTTTCCAGGCGCGCTCGTTCTGGTTCACCTGGTTCAGAATCTGGAAGAACGCAGGCAGGCTGGACAGCTGCACCAGGTTCAGCCAGGTCTGGTCCAGGATCCAGCGCCGTGGCTTCGATTCTACAGAGTTCAGGTCCAGAGAGGCTCCACCTACACCGAGAGAGAAACCACTTTCACTCTCAAAGGACTCTGGAGGATGCAGGAGAAGAAAGGAGGAGGAGAAGGTAACCTTTGATGAAGGTGAGCACCTCCACGTGCGAGATGATTCGGGCCTGCAGGTCGATCTTTAGAGCCAACAGCAGAGTGAAGAGCAGCTTGTGTTCCTCGTACAGACCTCTGGCTGTGTAACGGTACACCTGAGGGACAGACAAACATCCTGAACCTCCACTCGAATCCACGTTACAGGAAAGAAAGGACAGCCCTGAGGTGTGCGCTGATGAGGAGCACCTGGTAAGTGAGGAAGCTGATGATGTTGCTAATGCGTTTGGAGGTGACCTGCGACCTGGCCGAGTTCTGCATGGACGAATCAAAAAGCCCGAGGAACTGCCACAGCGACGTCTGGTACATGACGTTCACCAGCGACATCTCCACAATCAGGAAGTAGAGGATGCTCCCCCTGGTGGCCACTGGCCGGTACTCCTCCCTGGCCTGGTTAATCTTCACCTCTGTCTCCGCGGCAACCGTCAGCTTCTCACTTACCTGGAAGATAAAAGGTCTCGCTGACTTAGCGGCTCCCAAACTTTTTTTACCACCACCCCCAAACACATCCTCCAACCACACACACATATTTAGTTTTCAAACTCCATCGCAGTTTATTTCACACCACAAACATTTAGTAAATAATTAAACAAATAACAGTAAACTGTAATAACAACAACAATAATATAAGTACTAACTCTTTTACGCCACACTTACACGGGTAATTTTGAAAACGCAGCTGTTTCTATGTGTTTGGGGCTTTCGTCCACACGTAAACGGCGTTTCGAATCACCGAAAACTGAGATTTTTAAAAATCCTGTCAGGATGGAGATTTTTGAAAACTCAGTTTTTGCGTTTACGTGTGGACGAGGAGTTCGTCACGCAACGTCAAAAGTATGTGCTTTTTTTTCACATCACGCTGTGCGTCACGTTATTGTTTACATGAGATGAACTGCAGAATGGCAGATAGAGACAAAATACTGTTAATCTGACTGTCTGCAGGTTTTACACGCTTACATACACGCAGTTACTGTCCCTCCGTTTACAAAGGCAGAGGCGTCACGCTGTGATTATTTTACGTGTAGTTGTTTTCTTCCTGTGTAATAATGTTCAACATTGCTGTGAATACATTTTTCTCTCTGTGCAAAATGGGTTCAAAAACATAAACAGCTGTGGGATCCTGTTTGTCTGTAATTTGAACCGGGGGAACAAATCGTGGCAGGATCATCGTTATTTGTATCCTGCTGTAACTTTACTGTATAAAGAGCAAACATCTCCAACATGTCAGGAGCAGTTAGTCATTACAACAAGTGTTTGTGAACTAAAGATCAAGAATGTGGGATCCTGTTTGTCCGTGATTTGAACAGCCCAGCGCTGCTCCCGACGCAGGGAAACTAATCCTCTGCACTTGTGCAGGTGAAGCCAAAGGGCAGATTTGCTTCACCATATTTTCTAGTCTTCGGCTTAGAGTGAAGTTGGTTTGGAAACATATTCGATGCTTCATCTCCTGCTTTGCGTTTGTGTGGGAGCCCCGTGAAGAACCTGTCAATGATGCTAGCAGTGTCCAAGCGTTCTTTTTTTAAATTAGTTATTTATTTTATTCATACTGTGCCCCCCCGCAAGGGCTCTGCGCCTCCCCTAGGGGGCGCCCCCCCATTTTGTGAACCTTACAGCGGATTTATTCTTCACATTCCAGCTGCAGACTTTTATTCTCGGACGTTAATAGAGTGCAGCTGATGGTTTTTAAATGTTTTCCTCCATGAACATTACAAACATGCATCAGACAATAAGGAGACGCAGTGAAGGAGCAGCTGGTACCTCCTGAGCGGTGATCTTGGTGACGCTCAGCACCTCGATCAGAGACTGGTCCTCCACCAGCGAGCCCTGTGTGCTGGTGAGCCTGAACAGCAGGCTGTCCTCCAGCTCCTGCATCTTCCTCTTGTTGGACGTCACCTCCTCCAGGAGCTTCACTCACTCTGCCTCCATCTCCTTCATCAGAACACGGGAATCGTTTCAAAATGAGGGCAGGCATATTTAATCCACCTTCAGTTCAGTGCACAGAAACGTTATCTTTGTTCGTGGCCTGTTTGGCCTCCGCTGAGATGTTGGACGGACACGTGGGTTCAGACGTTCCCACCAACATAAAGCAGACAGCATGAGTGTGTGGTGTAAAACATCTTAATGTGGACGTGCCGAGCGCTACAATGGCCTTCAAACATACCGTAGGAAATGTAACTAGCTAACTCATTAACTACGTCACTGATTGGATAACTGGCGGGTGGAGTGACCTGCTTCTCCAGCAGGATGACCCGTCCCAGCAGCTGGTCCTCCAGGCCTCTCTGAGTGACGGTGAAGTCCACCACAGCTGTCCTGGCGCTGACCTCAGGGCTGTATGCTGGGTTGGCCATCTTGGTGGTGATGTAGAGCGTGAAGCCCTTCATTACATCCACCTCCTTGTCTCCAACCTTCACCTGCAGGAGGAGGACAAACATCCGTTACTGTGTCTTCTTCCTCGTTTAGCCTCCGGTCCAGATCAGCTGTTTTACCTTGTAAGTGGAGCCAGACTTGATGTAGTTTTTGTCCAGTATGTTGTCCAGGACAGGGTCCAGTTCCTCACCAACGTCCTCCAGTAGCAGGGGGCGCCCAAGAGACAGGCTGTCCTCCAGGTGGGAACGAAAGTATTTGTGGTTCAAAGACGTCACCTGAGCCACAGAAGAAGAAAATCACGAACAGTCAGCGAAGCGCTCGGACTTTGAGTCACGTGCTGACACTCTCACCTGCAGCTGCTGGTCTCGCTCTCTGTTCTGGATCCAGGTCTTGCCCTGGCCCTGGGGGTCTATCAGCAGCGGGTAGCGGGACGCCTTCGTCACCACGATGCCGTTCTGGATGGACAGGTCGTCGCTGGGTAAACCCTGCAGGTTCCACTCGCTCACTGTGGCGTTGTCCACCAGCAGACCAATCACGTTCAGCTCCTGCAGGAGAAACGGAGTTACATCATCAGCAGGTCAGAACGAGCTCGTTCAGCAGGGTTTGGTTCCTCGTGTTTAAGAACCAACAGAAACAAGGCGGCTGTGATGTGTTTCATCATCTGACCAATAATATGGCTGCTTTGTCTGAGCTGCAGGTATCTGTGTCTCTGGGACACACTCCTACTGTCTGTGGATTCTCTGTATAAACGTTCAGCTGTGACATCTTACGGGACTGAAGGGGAGGAGCTTCTCCTCCATCTCTTTCCTCCACAGCGTCAGCAGCAGGCTGCGGTACTCCTGGTTAAAGGGGCCGGCGTAGGACAGGAAGCCTGTGGCCAGAAGGACGTCCCCCACCAGGTGTTTGATCTGAGTCTGAAACCCCGCGCTGCTGTCGGTCCAACGGACCTGAGGCACAACAAGACGAGGTGTGAGATGAAGGAACGACGGACCAATGAACCGTTAGATGGATGAAAGGTAGAAGCTGACCTTTTCTCCTCCCAGGCCGTCGATCAGAGCGCGAGCGTTGGCCATCTTCCGGCGGCAGGCCTGGGCGTCATCCTCCAGGTCCTGCTTCTCCTTCATGGCAGCGTCGTAAAGCGCCTGAAGGTCCAGATCAGACACATTTACCAAACTTTAAACATAATAATCGATTAAAATGTTATCAGTGCAAAAAGAAGAGAGAGTACCAAATGAGTGGAGACGAAAAACTAAAGTGTCCAAACGAGTCAGCGAGTTTCACAAAGACAGATTTAACTGATAGCAAACTGCTGAACTACAGATGGTCATGATTCTCAGAAGGTTCAATACTCAATAAACCATAAAAACAACAAACCAGTGACCACGAAGTTTGTATTTTCCCTCATTTCTTGTTACGGCTGCTGTTTAACCACCAAAACAGAGGAAGGCTGAAATGCTGCTGTGCACAGAAACTCTACAAGACTTTGAACCCAAATAAAACTGAAGAGAGTCGAAAACCTGCAGTGACAGTGAAACAGGAAACTGCCTCATGATTAGAGATTTGACTGACTTCAGTTCAGTCTTTATTAAAGACGACAGTCTGAGAGCGGGAACACAAACACACTTTACCTGCACCGCGTCCAGCTCCAGCTGTTTAGCATCCAGCTGTTCCTGAGCCTTAGTGAGTTCAGCCTGAGCCACCAGCAGACGGGCCTCCTGCATGGCCAGGTTAGCCTGCGCGCACACACACACACACACACTATAATGAGCGCCTGTGTCAGGCTGGCTCCTGCTCTCATGGATACTGACAGCTCTGCGTTCACCTTCAGAGGAAGAACCTCCTTGTTGATGCTGAAGAAGTCGACCATGGCCTGAGTCCAGGAGCAGAGCCCCGCCACGTTCCCACAGATCCTCTTGGCCGTCTCCATGTTGTAGTCGTCCATGTGGAGGTAAGGAGCGAGCAGCTCCACCACCTCCTCTGTGATGGAGTCCTGCAGCACCGAGACGTCAAACATCACCTCAGTTCATGTGTTCATGAAATCTGCTCTCAGTGCAGATCTACCAACTTAGAATCATTTTACTGCAGCGGGATGTCTGTTTGGCTTCTTGCTGCATTTCCTGTCTTTATGTTTTATCACAATCATGTCAAAGTAAACAGAATTCAATTAAATTCAATTCAATTTTATTTATATAGCGCCAAATCACAACATAAGTCTCCTGAAGGCGCTTCATACATACAGAGAAAAATCCAACAATCATATGACCTCCTATGAGCAAGCACTTTGGCAACAGTGGGAAGGAAAAACTCCCTTTTAACAGGAAGAAACCTCCAGCAGAACCAGGCTCAGGGAGGGGCGGGGCCATCTGCTGTGATTGGTTGGGGTGAGAGAAGGAAGACAGGATAAAGACATGCTGTGGAAGAGAGACAGAGGTTAATAACAGATATGATTCAATGCAGAGAGGTCTGTTAATACATAGTGAGTGAGAAAGGTGACTGGAAAGGAAAAACTCAATGCATCATGGGAATCCCCCGGCAGCTTACGTCTATTGCAGCATAACTAAGGGAGGATTCAGGGTCACCTGGTCCAGCCTTAACTATATGCTTTAGCAAAAAGGAAAGTTTGAAGCCTAATCTTAAAAGTAGAGATAGTGTCTGTCTCCTGAATCCAAACTGGAAGCTGGTTCCACAGAAGAGGGGCCTGAAAACTGAAGGCTCTGCCTCCCATTCTACTTTTAAATACTCTAGGAACAACAAGTAGGCCTGCAGAGCGAGAGCGGAGCGCTCTAATAGGGTGATATGGTACTACAAGGTCATTAAGATAAGATGGGGCCTGATTATTTAAGACCTTGTATGTGAGGAGCAGGATTTTGAATTCAATTCTGGATTTAACAGGAAGCCAGTGAAGGGAAGCCAAAACAGGAGAAATCTGCTCTGTCTTTCTAGTCCCTGTCAGGACTCTTGCTGCAGCATTTTGGATTAGCTGAAGGCTTTTCAGTGAGTTTTTTAGGACATCCTGATAATAATGAATTACAGTCGTCCAGCCTGGAAGTAATAAATGCATGAACTAGTTTTTCAGCGTCACTCTGAGACAGGATATTTCTAATTTTAGAGATGTTGCACAAATGGAAGAAAGCAGTCTTACATATTTGTTTAATATGTGCGTTGAAGGACATGTCCTGGTCAAAAATGACTCCAAGGTTCCTCACAGTGTTACTGGAGGCCAAGGTAATGCCATCCAGAGTAAGAATCTGGTTAGATACCATATTTCTAAGCTTTTCAGGGCCGAGTACAATAACCTCAGTTTGATCTGAATTAAGAAGCAGAAAGTTAGCGGCCATCCAGGTCTTTATGTCTTTAAGACATTCCTGCAGTTTAACTAATTGGTGTGTGTTATCTGGCTTCATGGACAGATAGAGCTGGGTGTCATCTGCATAGCAGTGTAAATGTATGCTATGTCTTCTAATGATGCATGTATAATGTAAACAGAATTGGTCCTAGCACTGAACCCTGTGGAACTCCATAATTAACCTCAGTGTGTGAAGAGGACTCTCCATTTACATGCACAAACTGGAGTCTATTAGATAGATATGATACAAACCACTGCAGCGCAGTACCTGTAATACCTACAGCATGTTCTAATCGCTCTAATAGGATATTATGGTCAACAGTATCGAACGCTGCACTGAGGTCTAGCAGGACAAGCACAGAGATGAGTCCACTGTCAGAGGCCATAAGAAGATCATTTGTAACCTTCACTAAAGCTGTTTCTGTGCTGAGCTCTGAAACCTGACTGAAACTCTTCAAATAAACCTCTGCAGATGATCTGTTAGCTGTTTGACAACTACTCTTTCAAGGATGTTTGATATGAAAGGAAGGTTGGAGATTGGCCTATAATTAGCTAAGACTGCTGGGTCTAGAGATGCTTTTTGAGTAAAGGTTTAACTACAGCCAGCTTGAAGGCCTGTGGTACATAGCCGATTATTAGAGATAGGTTGATCATATTTAAGATCGAAGAATTAATTAATGGCAGGACTTCTTTGAGCAGTTTTGTAGGAATGGGGTCTAAAAGACACGTTGATGGTTTGGAGGAAGTAATTATTGAAGTTAACTCAGAAAGATCAATTAGAGAAAAAGAGTCTAACTTAACATCAATGGTACTAAGAGTAGCTGTAGATAATATTACATCTGTGGGATGATTATTGGTAATTTTTTCTCTAATGATAAAAATGTTATTTGTGAAGAAGTTCATGAAGTCATTACTAGTTAACGTTAAAGGGATGGTTGGCTCATCATTAAATTCTCATAGTATTGTCAACAAAAGGACAAGAAATCCTGCTATTAAAATTTACAGAGGAACTGTCACGGCTCGGGTCAGTGGCCGTGTGAAGAGTGGAAAGGAGGACTCAAATGCAGCACTTACTCAGACGTGACGGCGATTTATCAACAATACCAAACATAAAGTGGAGATGGCAAAACAGAACTAAGGATGAACTAAACTGGGAGAAACTACACCAAGGAGTAGCAAACCGGAACATTGAAGGGAGAGCACGCAGGGGATTTCACAGAGTATGAACACAGACGACGCGACGAGGAACAGAGGCAAGCACACACCATAAGTACACAGAGAGACACTGGGAAATCACACACAGGTGGGAGACACAGCTGGACCTGATTAACCTGACGAGACAGGGGAACACTAACACCAGGGACCAATAGAGGGAGCACAAACCCAGAACCCAGTATCTAAAATCCCAAACACAAACCATCCCAAAACAGCCCACGAATAATAATGAGAATAATAACAATAAAGAACACAAACACAAAATCACTGAGTCATGGACGCAGGACCATGACAGGAACAAAGATCTGCAAGACATTTAATCAGGCTAAAGTAATCTGGGACACTAAAAATAAACCAAAGGGGCTTCTATGTGGACACATTAACATTCGCAGTATGTTACCAAAGCATGAGCAACTGGAACATATTCTAAGCAATTCCAATATTTCTATTTTGGGTATCTCTGAATCTTGGCTCACAAGTTCTTCTCCTGAGTCTGCAGTTGTCTTTCCAGAGTACACAGTATTCAGAAGGGATAGAATTGAAACAAGAGGAGGAGGAATACTTGTGCATGTAAAGAAACACCTGGATTGCTCTTTACTTAGTTCACCAATAGATGTCGAAATAGAACATATTTCTGTTAAAATCACTCTTTCCCCAGAAATGTCATTTACGTTGATCTGTTTATATTGCCCTCCTTCCGCAAAGAATATTTTTTATGAACAACTACAGATATTACTTAAATATCATGCTATAAATAATAAGTCTAATGAAATAATTGTAATGGGAGATTTTAATGTCAACTGGGACTGTGAAAAGGACAGAAAAACACTCAAGGACATAATGGAGACTTTGAACTTTACTCAACACATTGAACAACCCACAAGAATAACAAGACACTCTAAAACTAAAATAGATCTGGTTTTCTGTAATAAGCCCGAGCGAATTATTAAATCTTATAATTTTATCACTGGTATTTCAGACCACAATTTTATATTATTTTCTAGAAAACTTTTAAAATCACGGGTTAAGAATGACTTTCAAAGTTCATCTAATAGGAGATCCTTTTATGAATTCATACCAAGAAGTCAGCGACAAAATGTAGAAGAAGCATTAGCATCAGCTAACTGGGAGCCTTTATTGAGTAGTGATGATCGATCCACAATTCTGCAGCAGTCACTTCATACTCCATTAGAGGTCGACAAAAAATAAAGACAACATCTAATTTGCCCTGGTTAAACAAAGAGTGCAAGAATTTAATGAAAACAAGAGATCAATTACTAAAGCAGTTCCTGAAAACAGGTCTAACTCTGGATAGACAGAGATTTACTTCAATGCGGAATAAAGTAACAAGAAGTTTGAGACAGGCCAAAGCAAAATTCTTTATAAATATAATTGAAAGAGCCAAAGGTAATGGTAAAACTATCTGGCAACACTTAAATAAATTACTAAGCCGTCATTCAAACAAAAGTAAAAATACAATTGAACTTTATGTAAATAACTCTATTGTTAGAGAGCCTCTATCTATTGCCAGTAACTTAAACACTTTCTTTATTTCATCTGTTAAGGAGATCAGTCAGAGCTTTGACTCAGTCGTATGCTCTGATAATGTAAATGATGCTGGTCAAAATTTGTTCACCATCACTCATATTTCAGACACTGAAGTTGCTAAACTAATTACAGGTTTAAAACAATCAAAAGCACTTGATGTATATGGTATTAACACAAACTTCCTAAAGGAACATATGGATTTTCTTGTACGTCCAACAACTCATGTTTTGAATATGTCATTCGAACACTCCATTGTTCCAACAGATTGGAAAATTGCTGCAGTTACACCAATTTTCAAAGCAGGTGTGAAGACTGACATGGCTAATTGTCGCCCCATAAGCATACTCCCGGTCGTATCTAAAATAGCTGAGAAGTGGGTGGTTAAACTCCTCACTGCTCACCTAGAAAACACCCAACCCTCATTACATCCATTGCAGTTAGACTTTCGGGCACATCACTCCACAGATACTGCCCTGTGTATGTTAGTGGAGAACTTGAAGAGCTTGCTGGACAAGAGTCCCTGTGTTGGAGCTGTATTTTTAGATCTGAAGAAGGCTTTCGACTCTGTAAACCATCATATATTGTTGTCCAGATTGACTCAGTTTAATATCTCCAGTCAGGCTCTTCAGTGGTTTGCCTCATATCTCTCACACAGGAAACAGTGTGTGGTGTTGGATGGGGTTAAATCTCCATATTTAGACTGTGATACAGGGGTTCCTCAAGGATCTGTTCTTGGGCCCTTATTGTTCTCTCTTTTTATCAATAACTTACCTGAAGTCTGTCCAAATATATTTGCTCAAATGTATGCGGATGATGCAGTTATATATACGCAAGCAAATAGTGTCTAGCAGGTGGCAAAAGATCTTACAGCTGCTTTAGCATTAATGCATAGCTGGCTGGAGGACTCATGCCTAATGTTGAACACCTCAAAAACTGTCGGTATGTATTTTTCAAAACGCCCCTTAAACTTGAAGCAGTCAAACATATTCCTGGATGGAGCAGAGCTTGAATTAGCTCCAGAATTTAAATATCTTGGGGTCATTTTAGACCCAACATTATCCTTCAAGAGTCACATAAATAAAGTGTCCCAGGTACTTAAATTTAATAATCGAAATTTTAATCATATACGTAATAATTTAAATATGAATGTTACAAAAACTTATTTTTACTCAATGATCATCTCTCATATGGACTATTGTTTGACGTCCTGGTCACTTGCTTGTCCAACAACACTTACAGTGGGGCAAAAAAGTATTTAGTCAGCCACCGATTGTGCAAGTTCCCCCACCTAAAATGATGACAGAGGTCAGTAATTTGCACCAGAGGTACACTTCAACTGTGAGAGACAGAATGTGAAAAAAAAATCCATGAATCCACATGGTAGGATTTGTAAAGAATTTATTGGTAAATCAGGGTGGAAAATAAGTATTTGGTCAATAACAAAAATACAACTCAGTACTTTGTAGCATAACCTTTGTTGGCAATAACAGAGGTCAAACGTTTACTATAGGTCTTTACCAGGTTTGCACACACAGTAGCTGGTATTTTGGCCCATTCCTCCATGCAGATCTTCTCGAGAGCAGTGATGTTTTGGGGCTGTCGCCGAGCAACACGGACTTTCAACTCCCGCCACAGATTTTCTATGGGGTTGAGGTCTGGAGACTGGCTAGGCCACTCCAGGACTTTCAAATGCTTCTTACGGAGCCACTCCTTTGTTGCCCGGGCGGTGTGTTTTGGATCATTGTCATGTTGGAAGACCCAGCCTCGTTTCATCTTCAAAGTTCTCACTGATGGAAGGAGGTTTTGGCTCAAAATCTCACGATACATGGCCCCATTCATTCTGTCCTTAACACGGATCAGTCGTCCTGTCCCCTTGGCAGAAAAACAGCCCCATAGCATGATGTTTCCACCCCCATGCTTCACAGTAGGTATGGTGTTCTTGGGACGCAACTCAGTATTCTTCTTCCTCCAAACACGACGAGTTGAGTTTATAGCAAAAAGTTCTACTTTGGTTTCATCTGACCACATGACATTCTCCCAATCCTCTGCTGTATCATCCATGTGCTCTCTGGCAAACTTCAGACGGCCCTGGACATGCACTGGCTTCAGCAGCGGAACACGTCTGGCACTGCGGGATTTGATTCCCTGCCGTTGTAGTGTGTTACTGATGGTGACCTTTGTTACTTTGGTCCCAGCTCTCTGCAGGTCATTCACCAGGTCCCCCCGTGTGGTTCTGGGATCTTTGCTCACCGTTCTCATGATCATTTTGACCCCACGGGATGAGATCTTGCGTGGAGCCCCAGATCGAGGGAGATTATCAGTGGTCTTGTATGTCTTCCATTTTCTGATGATTGCTCCCACAGTTGATGTTTTCACACCAAGCTGCTTGCCTATTGTAGATTCACTCTTCCCAGTCTGGTGCAGGTCTACAATACTTTTCCTGGTGTCCTTCGAAAGCTCTTTGGTCTTGGCCATGGCGGCGTTTGGAGTCTGACTGTTTGAGGCTGTGGACAGGTGTCTTTTATACAGATGATGAGTTCAAACAGGTGCCATTCATACAGGTAACGAGTGGGGGACAGAAAAGCTTCTTACAGAAGACGTTACAGGTCTGTGAGAGCCAGAGATTTTCCTTGTTTGAGGTGACCAAATACTTATTTTCCACCCTGATTTATGAATAAATTCTTTACAAATCCTACCATGTGAATTCATGGATTTTTTTTTCACATTCTGTCTCTCACAGTTGAAGTGTACCTCTGGTGCAAATTACTGACCTCTGTCATCATTTTAAGTGGGGGAACTTGCACAATCGGTGGCTGACCAAATACTTTTTTGCCCCACTGTAAAACTATTGAAAACATTTATAAAAGAAGTTTAAAACTACTTGACAAAAAACCGACTTCCCACCACCACTGTCATGTGTTAAAAAAACATAAATTACTGAACTTCAATAACTTAGTGAAACTTAAAAGAGTGTGTTTAATATATAAAGTCTTACACTCCCTTGCTCCACCACCACTAAAGCAGTTCATTAGGCATGAAGAAAGCTCAGACAGGACCACTTGAGCTACAATCCGAGGAGACTTGTTTATACCCCACAGACGGACAGCATTTGGGCAGAACGTCCTCTCTGTCAAGGGAGGCCATCTGTGGAACAGTCTTCCTCAACCCATTAGAGAAAGCTCGGCATTCAACTTGTTTAAGGCAAAGGTTAAAAACTGGTTATTGTTACGGCCGAGACCGTTTCAGACGAGTGACAGGACTCAAACGCAAGACGCCGAACAGCTCGTAAGTATATTTTAAGAATAATGTTTAATGTTTACACAAAATATTCATAAACAAAAGGTGAGTGTAGACGTTAAACTAAATAACGATCTGGTCCGGGTCAGAAAGGACAGCTATTCCGGGGATTGGACTGGAAAGCAAGTCACAAAGGGTCCAGGAAAAAAGGTCGGGGTCACTGTAACAGAATGCAGATGTTCAAACATAGATAAGGAGGCATATGAATATGTTGTTTGGCTCAGAATCCTCCTTCGTACTGCGTACTTGCCAACGGAGGTCGGGGATGACATAGAGGGGTGAGTAGTCCGGGTGTGTAAATCCAAAAACTCCTGGCGTGGAGGCAGAGAGGCAGGTAGGTAATTTTGGTAATAGCCTGAGGGACTGCCAGAAGGTCCAGCATCCAAGTAGAAGCTCTTCGCCAGGGGTTGACAGTTAGGTGTAGCTGAAAAAGGAGGCGCACAAAAAACAAACATACAGTGAGGCAAGGTGATTCAAAAAAACACGTAGGGAATTTATGGTGGTGGCCTGCACTGACTGATGTTTAGCAGAGAATCTGGCGAAGAGAGATTGAGAATGCTGGCCTTATGAGTCCCCGGCTAATTACCCACAGATGTAAGCGATCAGCAAAAACACTGAGGCCCCTCCCAGGGGTGGAGACGCCGGCTCGGAGGGAGACACACTGGCACACACCCGGACCATGACAGTTATGGACAAATCAAGTGTGTGATCATGTATGAGTTGTATAGTTTTAATGTTTTATTTGGGAACAGAATGGTGTGTATGTGTAAGTTTGGTGATGGAGTTTTTATTATGAATGAATGATGAATTTTTATGAATTATTATGTCAATTTTTTTATGTTTAAGGACAACAGATGGAAATTAGCCTTTGGCTATAATCTGGCATGTTTACATTCATGTAATTTGTTTTTTTTTTACATTTATGTTCATTAACATGCACTGTCCTAAATAAATAAATAAATGAATAAATAAAATTACAAAAACATGAGCAATAATGAATATCTTTAATATTTTAGATTATATTTTATGACAAAGCCAGAAAAACAATATGTGGATCCTGGAATAATAATAGCTTCTTCATTTTTAAAGGGTTGAAAAAGCTAAGATGATTACAAGGAATCATTTAGAACAGTTTAAAAGATCAACTGAATCATTCCATGAATCTGAAAACAAGAGACAGACATGTACAGACTTAACTATCTGTTCAACAGTCAGAGTGTTTCTCTAACACACTTTACACTCAACTCAGCACAGGGACACTGAGGAACCTGATCTAAACCCAAACCCAGGATAAAGAGTTTGAGTGAATGTGGTGTTGAAGGTGTGGAGGTGGATCAGAGTGTCAGAGGAGACTCTGTAGAAGGACAGAGTGCCAGCAGGACAGTCCACATACACTGCTACTCTGTTAGAGACAGAGGAGGAGGAGGAGGAGGATATGGTTGTTTCTTTGTTATTGTGCCAGACAGAATCCGGACCACGATCAGAGCAGTACAGATTCCAGGACTGATCATTCAGTCCAAGCCAACAGTCATCACCGTCTCCTTTCCTTCTGATTCCTCTGTAACTCACCGATATCTCAACTTCTCCTCTCCACTCAACCTCCCAGTAACAGCGATCAGTCAAACTATTGCTACACAGCAGCTGAGGACGAACATCAAATCTGTCTGGATGATCAGGATATGACTGAACCTCCTCCACATGTGTCACCTTCCTGTTGTTGTCAGACAGTTGGAGCTTTGTGTTCACTGTGTTTGTGTCGATTGTGAGTTGACAGGAATCTGATGGAGAGAACAAACACAATCCAGCTGCAGTTATTGATCCATCATCTGTTCATTGATTGACACTTTGATGATGACTCCTGACATGATGAAGATGGTTGAATGTGTGCTGCTTTGTTTTCATGAATCCCATTAAAAACACACTTACACTTCCTCAGACCTGGTCTCAACCATCGGACTCCAGCAGGCTCCACCCTGAAAGGAGGAGGGGGGTCAGAGCAGCACAGTCAGCATGCACACATGGACATTACATGGCTCTCACACACACTGTTACACACTGATAAAGAAGCAGTCCAACATCTTTACAAATACACTTCAATCGATAAATGGATCAAACTGCTGATGATTTTGATCTGTAGTTTTCATATTTTATATGTGGACAGTATATCCTTGGTTTTAACATATAAGTCAATGTTACAGCCAGGGGCAGCACAAAACACTGATACACTGATTTTTTTAGTTTTAGGCCCCTTGCATTCCACTGAGTTACTTATTCTGTCACTAATGTGCTAACATAAACGAATGTAAGTCTATTGGCCACCACAACCAACTATCCCAGTGATTCAACGTTATGTACTTGCAAAAGATCCCATGTTCTCAAAACATAACTTTAAGCACATATTTCTCCAATCCACTTTCACAGACAGAGTTACAAATACAGTATGTCAGTTTTTGAGAGCATGATTTAAATTAGCCTTCATGTGTGTAGTGTTTTGTGTCCAGTTTAAGATCAGCAGTTTTTTCCAAAGGAGAGGCCATAGGAGGATTGACGAGCCTGAAGATTTTGCGGTAAGACCTAAATCCTCAGACTGAATCTTAACTAAAGCTAAGCACTTTAGGAACTATCTGAAATCTACACAAATCATGTGATGATACGACATTCTGAACCTTCACTTACGGGGCTCTGGGATTAACAAAAACACAAATACAAATATTTGAATGTGTTACAGGAAGCAGGTTTAGGAACACTTGAATTTATCAATGTAAGTGAATAATAAGAAATATGAGCAGGATTATCTAAGGGCTGCCAAACAAGTTTAATATTGTCACATGTAACTAAGTCTATCATTGATCTAACTGGGCAAACATTCGTAATGGTCTTTAAAGTTCATAAAAGTGAACTTTTATGAACTTCTTATGGCAACTGACTTTACTTTCCATTCATATTCTCCTCGATCTGACTGCTGCTTTCGACACTATTTCTCATTCCCTTCTGATCACACTCAGTTTATTCGACTCAAATCTTTTACTTCTCAGTCCTTTCCTCTGGTCACTGGCGTGCCCCAGGGATCTGTCCTGGGGCCCCTCTTTTCATTATCTAACTTCTTCTGCTTGGACACATTTTTCGTAAATATAATATACAGTTTCACTGTTATGCTGGTGACACGCAGCTGTATCTGTCCACTAAACCTGATTCTGCTCTCCCCCCATCCTCCCTTACCCTCTACTTAGCCGAACTAAATTCATGGTTCTCTTCCAATTTTCTCAAACTCAATAGTAACAAATCCGAGCTCCTCTTGGTAGGCACTAAATCAACATTATCCAGAGCCAACAGTTTCTCTATTACTATCAATAACTTGCCGGTCTCCGTTTCTTCCGCTGTAAAAAGTTTGGGCGTCATCTTCGACAGTACTCTATCTTTTAATTCCCGCATTAATAATGTCTCTCGGTCTGCATATTTTCAATTGTGCAACATTAATCATCTCTGTCCTTTTCTCACCCCACATACCATGCCATCTTTGTTCACAGCCTTGTTACTTCCCGACTCCATTACTTTAATTCATTACTCAAAAATCCATCCACAACCCGTCCAGAACTCTGCTGCCCGTACTATCACCAGGACCCCTTCTATCCATCACATCACTCCTGTCCTGCAGCAGCTTCATTGGCTCCCTGTCAAATATCTTATCAATTTCAAAATACTCTTCTACACATTTAAGGCTATTCATCTTCTCTCTCCTCCATATCTCTCTGATCTGGCTCAGATCACTGCCCCATCTCAGTGTCTTAGATCTTCTTCTTCTCTTTCTCTCTCCGTCCCCTCCCCCAGTCTTGCCACCATGGGGAGCAGGGCTTTCAGCTGCTCTGCTCCCCGACTCTGGAATTCCCGACCTTCTGATTCAAGAAATATCATTTCCTTCTCTCTCTTTATAACTCAAATCTCACTTGTTCAAAATAGCTTATCCCACATAACCTCTCCACTCTGCTATTTTAAATTTGTTTTATGTCTTATCCTTTTATGATTATGTAAACTGCTTGCTTTTATGTTGCTTTTATTATTCTGCTGTGTACAGTGTCCTTGAGTGTTCTGAAAGGCACTTTCGAATAAAATGTATTATTATTATTATTATTATTATTATTATTATTATTATTATTATAACAAGAAGAAGAAACAAGGATTACTGAATAATAGATTATTCAACTGAGTGATAGACACAGAACATGTTTCCTCTTTTATCAGACATTCTCTCCATACCTGAGAGTGTCCAGTCTCCAGTGCGAATCCTTCTGTCCAGCCAACAGCAGCTTCATTCCTGAGTCTCCTGGATGATTGTAGCTTAGGTCCAGCTCTCTCAGATGGGAGGGGTTGGAGTTCAGAGCTGCAGCCAGAGAAGTACAGCCTTCCTCTGTGATTAGACAGCCTGACAGACTACAAAAGAAAATCCATCTGTTAACACTTTACTGAAGGTCTGTTTTAATATGATGATTTCTTCTTCTTCTTTTTTTTCCAAAGACTATGCCATATTTCCATTCAGTTAATCTGCATTTATATTTATAAAGTGGCAATTATCAACAGGTGACACCACTCAACTCAAGTTAGTTAAGATAAGACATTGCAATATTACAGAAAATCCCCTATGAGCAAGAAAGAAAGAAAAGCAGTTTTAACAGGAAGAGACCTCTAAAAAGACAAAGGTCAGGAAGGGTTAGCAATCTACTGCAATTGGTTTAGGGCGATGAGTGAGGGAAAAGGAGACAAGGAGAAAAACTAACCACAAGAGAAAGTAAGCAAAAGTTAATGACATGCAGTAGTGGTATTTAAATAAAAAAATTTTAAAAATTGAGTGACAAGAAAGAAATTTTCAGTGCAGACTCACAGCAGTCCAGGTGCTTTCTTTCCAAGCTCCTAAAGCTCTGCCTCCTATTCTACTTTTAAATAAGAACAATAAGCATGAGCACAGAATTCTCCATGCTGTTGCCTTCTTGTTAAGATTGGATGAATCCAGAATAACATTTTTTTTTTTTGCACTGTGTTTTTGAGGACGAGTAGACAAACAGTTTTGGTCTGTATATACTTTACATAGCAAATTTGCACCTAAACACTTTGTGAATTCATGATTTTTTTCCCCAATAGCCTTAAGCAAGCAGTCTGAGAATGAAATGCTCTGTTAGGATAATATGGTACAATGATATAAAGAGGTCTTTATGATGGACCTGATAAATTTATATGTGACATTACGAATTTAGTTTAGTTTAATTCTGGATTTAACAGGGAGCCAGTGAAGTGAATATTAGGGAAATATGGTCCCTCTCTCTGGTCCCTGTTAATACTTTCACAGCGGCATTTTGGATTATCTGAAGACATCTCGCTAAGGCTATAATAAAGAAGGAATGCCTGAACTCTCTTTTTTAGCATCAATCCTAGAGTAGATGGATTTCAAATCATAAATGATTCAAATAAAAACTATATGTGTATTTTCTAATACTACTAGCTAATGGAGGAATGGTGCATCGAGAAAGTATTCCCAGTACTCACTTGTTCCAGTTTTGTCTTGTTATAGCCTTATTCCAAAATTTATACAATTCATTTTTCACCTCAAAAAAGCCCAAAATGTGGAACAAATGAAGTCCTGAAAATGCTGTTGGGATGCATTTGATTTATTGGTTCCAGTGCCAAACCCTGTAGAACTCAATTCAATTCAATTTTATCTATGAGCAAGCACTTTAGCGGGAAGGAAAAACTCCCTTTTAACAGGAAGAAACCTCTGGCAGTACCAGGCTCAGGGAGCTCAGGGAGCTCAGAGAGGTGGCCATCTGCCGCGACCGGCTGGGATGAGAGAAGAAAAACAGGATGAAAGACATGCTGTGGAATAGAGTCAGAGATTATTAACAAGTATGATTCAGTGCAGAGATTGAGTGTAGAAGAAACACCCAGTGCATCATGGGAATCCCCCAGTGGTCACCTATTCCAGTATAACTAAGGGAGGATTCAGGGTCACCTGATCCAGCCCTAACTATATGCTTTAGCAAAAAGGAAACTTTTAAGCCTCATCTTAAAAATAGGATAAGTGTTTGTCTCCCAAATCCAAACTGGAAGCTGGTTCCACAGAAGAGGGGCCTGAAAACTGAAGGCTCTGCCTCCCATTCTACTTTTAAATACTCTAGGAACAACAAGTAGGCCTGCAGAGCGAGAGCGAAGTGCTCTAATGGGGTGATATGGTACTACAAGGTCATTAAGATAAGATGGGGCCTGATTATTTAAGACCTTGTATGTGAGGAGCAGGATTTTGAATTCAACAATAGTTTGTTGTCATTTGGAAAGACACAACAACAGCTGCAGTCAGTGAACACACCTCAGAGTCTCCAGTCGACAGTTTGGACTCTCCAGTACAGCACACAGAAGCTTCACTCCCGAATCCTGCAGATCATTGTAACTCATGTCCAGCTCTTTCAGATGGGAGGACTTGGACTTCAGTGCTGAGACCACAACTTCACAGTGAGTTTCTGACAGACGACAATCAGCCAGTCTGTGATTGGAGAAAATATAAAATGTGTCCTTACTTTAACCAGGTTCAAAACTCAATTTGTTAAAAATGTAATGATGTAATGTTAGAAGTCACTTCATATAAAATTAAATTTAGAAAAGTTCAAATCCATATTAAAATGTATCTTCAGTGTTTTGCTTTTTTGTGCCCTCATGGTCAAGGAATGGGTAGTGACTGTGGTTTGCCCTGTATGCGTCACATGACAGGACAGCATACAGGGCAGAGGTGAGAGCCCTGACATCATGGTCCCGCGACAACAACCTGCTGCTTAATGGCAGCAAAACCAAGGAGCTCATTGTGGATTACAGGAGACTGCAGAGAGGAGACCACACCCCCATCCAAATCAACGGAGCAGAGGTGGAGAGAGTCAGATGGTTCAGCTTCCTGGGCATCAACATCAGTCAGGATCTGAGTTGGTCACACCATGTTGGTGTGATCACAAAAGCAGCAAGACAGGTGCTCTTCTTTCTGCACCTGAGAAGATTCGGCATGAATCCCAGAACACTTACAAACTTCTATCGATGCACCATTGAAACTTTTCTGACTGGCTGCTTCACCACCTGGTATGGCAGCTGTAATGTTCCGGGCCACATAGCTCTGCAGAGGGTGGTGAGAGCACAGTGCATCACCAGGACTGAATTGCCAGCTATGCAGGATCTCTGTAGACACCGCTGCATGAGCAAGACGCAGCAGATCCTCTCTGATCCCAGCCACAGACGTTTCATGCTCCTGCCATCCGGCAGGCAGATTAGGAACATTCAGACCTGCACTAGCAGACACAGAGACAGTTTCTACCCACAAGCTATCAGGCTTTTGAACTGTTGACATTTTACACACACCATTACACACTCACTACAAATACTGGATTCTAAACACTGTCACTTTAAACCACAGACACAGATGAACAGAACCATAGGTCAAAACATGAGTGGAGCACAGAAAGGAATTGGGAAGAATACCAGAGGCGCAAAACACCAGCTACTAGTAGATCGAACAGTCAGCTGAGACTGCAAGACCAGGTTGATCAACCCGTGCACTGCCTGAATTGATCACAAGAAGGCCTATGACTCAATGTCCCATGCCTGGGTCCTGGAATGCCTTCACCAGGAGCAAGTCCCCATCAATTGTGGGATGTATCAAGGAGATGCTCTGTCAGGACAAGGCGCATGCACACGCATCGACCAGCAGTGAGTGAGAGCTTGGTATCCTAAGTTTTTAAGTTCTTATCATTTCTTTTCGTTTCTATCAATGGCATGTGTTTTGGTTGAAGGAAGTGACAGTTTTCTTACAAAGTGACACAGGCTCCACAACAGTAAGAACGTCGTGGATTCTTTTTTCTTCATTGTGGTTGGATTTCTACTGTGCTGGCTTGTTTCCGATGATGTGGGCGAGGCCGTGAGTCATCTGAGGATTGTTTACTCCCGCAACGAACTGTTCCAACTTAACTTACTGTATGATGGTAAGGTCAGTCGGTTTCCCCTGCGGTCTGTTATCCTTGGAAATGTTCAGTCTCTTAGGAACAAGCTGGATGAACTCCAGGGAAAGGTCAGGTTCCAGAAAGACTTCAGGGACAGCTGTGCAATGGCTTTTTCCGAGACATGGCTGACAGAGCTGGATCAGGATGCCGATTTTTCAATTGACGGTTTTTGAGCTCCCTTTCGCCGAGATCGGGATGCACGGGTAACAGGGAAATCTCAAGGAGGGGGAGTATGCTTGTATGTGAACAAATGTTACTGTAGCGCTGTGACTGTTAGAGAATGTATTTGTACACCAGATGTTGAACTTCTATCTGTGTCACTGTGCCCTTTTTATCTCCCTCGTGAGTTTCCACAACTTTTTGTTACCGTAGTTTACATTCACCTGAGTGCTCACCCCGCCTCCACTTGCAGCATCATTTCAGACATAGTGCAGAAGCTGCAGGCGCTCTCTCCTGATGCCCCAAACTTCATAATGGGGGACTTTAACCATGTCTCCCTTAAATCAACTTTGGGCAATCTGTATCAATATGTATCCTGTCCTACCAGACGGGATAAAATGTTGGACCTTTGTTACGGATCGGTGAAGAATGCTTATAAATCGCTCCCGCTTCCTCCTCTGGGATCTTCTGACCATAACTGTGTGCATCTTCTGCCCATCTATAAAACTGTCTTAAAACGAGAGAAGACAAAGACTAAGGATGTTGACATATGGTCAGAAGAATCTGTGCTTACCTTGCAGGAATGTTTTAAGTGTACAGATTGGGAAGTTTTTATTCAGTCTTGTGGAGATGATCTCGACACTTTGGTGGATGTTACTAGCTCTTATGCAGTATTTTGTAAAGACATGATTACACCCCGTAAGCGCGTTAAAGATTACGCTAACAATAAGCCGTGGGTCACTAAAAGTGCCAAATCCTGTTTAAGGAAAAAGAGACAGGCCTTTAAAGAGGGGGCTGTTACCGATTTTCAGACAGCCACCAAGGAACTGAAAATCAAGATCTTGAAAGCAAAACAGAGCTACAAAAACCTTCTTGAAAGAAAATTTTCTGCAAAAAGTTTTGGGTCTGCCTGGACTTGTATGAAAACAGTAGCAGGGTTTCAAAATCCCCAGAGCAGCAGTCAGATCATTTTAGATGGTTTTAATTCAGACAGAGATTTAAATGCTTTAAATGTGTTTTATGCTCGTTTTAGTTCTTCTGATTTTAGCGAGGATATTTCTGAACTGAAACAGAAACTGAGAGATACTCAGCACTTTATCATTGAACTCAGTGATGTCAAAAAGGCCTTTCATACAGTCAATGTGAACAAGAGCCAGGGTCCTGATAATATTAGTGGCCGCCTAATTAAATCTTGTGCTGATGAACTCAGTCCTATATTTCAGGTTATTTTTAATAAATCCTTGCAAACACAACATGTGCCCTCTCTTTGCAAAGAAGCAGTCGTGGTTCCTGTCCCTAAATCTAGTCGTCCAAAAATTCTAAACGACTTCAGGCCTGTTGCCCTCACCTCAGTTGTAATGAAAGTGTCTGAAAAAAATCATCAGAAATGTGATTATGAAAGAGGCTGAACATCAGCTCGATCCAATGCAGTTTATATACAGGCCCAATAGAGGAGTGGAGGACGCATTTTTGACTTTACTAAATCTGATTCTTAAACATGTAGAGAGTAAAGAGAGTTTTGCAAGACTTCTTTTCATTGATTTTTCTTCGGCTTTTAATACAATACAGCCCCATATTTTAATTAAAAGACTTTTAGAACAGTTTGAAATTAGGAAAAACCTGCTGGGCTGGATTTGAGATTTTTTAACTGACAGGTCACAAAAAGAATAAATCGCCCTTATTATTCACTCTCTATACAAACATGCGTCAGGGCAGACATGAAAACAGGGCCATTATTAAATATGCAGATGACTCTGTTATTGTCAGCTTTCTGAAAGAGGGTGAAACTAACCACGGTCCAGTCATTGATGACTTTGTTCAGTGGTGGGAGGAGTCTTATCTCCAGCTGAACATATCTAAAACAAAAGATATGGTTGTTGACTTTAGGAAACAACAAAATGGGCACGGAGTCACTTTAATTAAAGGTCCGAAAATAGAGCAAGTACAATCATATAAATATCTTGGGACCATAATCAATGAAAAACTGAACTTTGATCAAAATTGCAAATCAGTTTGTAAAAAGGGTCACCAGCACCTTTATTGTCTTAGGAAACTTGCTCATTTCCACATTGACCAAAAAATGTTAACTTTGTTTTATCGTTCTTTTGTTGAGTCTGTTTTATCCTTTTGTTTGGTGGCATGGTTCGGTCAGACCTCTGTCACAGAGAAAAACTCTAAATCAGATAGTGAGATGGTCCAGTTGTCTAATAGGTGAGCTACAGTCTTGTTTAGCCTCCCTGTGCTCCAAGCAGGTACAGAGGATGGCTTTATCAATCCTTAAAAATGGTTCCCATCCTCTAAGGGATGAATTTCAGCGTCTTTCCTCAGGACGGAGGTTTCTATTTCCAAGATGCAGGACAAAGCGTTATAAAAATAGCTTTGTCCCTGTTGCTGTCACTGAATTAAATAAGAACTGTTTTTTTGATTTGAAATATTAAATTACTATATATGTGCCACAGTGAGGTTTATATCTTTAGGTATGTGTGTTTTTGAAGGGATGCCAAATGCTGTCATTTTTCTGTAAAGCGAATTTACCTTGCCTTTAGGTATAAATAAAGTTACCTTGACCTTGTCCCCACTGCTGTTCTGCATAGGCATGAACCACTTGAGTGAGCTCACCAACAAGACTGGCTACAAATACCGACTACGTAAGGGAGCACTTGTCAGCAACCTCCTGTACATGGATGACATCAAGCTGTATGCCAAGAGTGAATGAGACATCGATTCACTGATCCACACCACCAGGATATCCAGCAATGACATCAGAATGTCATTCAGACTGGAGAAATTTAGTCGGATGATAAGAAAAAGAAGGAAGGTAGTTAGAACTGAGGGGATTGAATTACCAAAAGCAACATTGCAGACGTAGAGGACAGCTACAAATGCCTGGAAATCCCACTGGCAAATGGGAACAATGAAGAGGCTGCTAGGAAGGTCTATTACAACAGGTAAGACCCCAGGTGCAGGCTGTGTAAAGATGCCCCTGAGACAATCCAGCACATAACAGCAAGGTGCAAGATGCTTTAAGGCAGGGCATACATGGAGCACCATAACCAAGTGGCCGGCATAGTGTACAGAAACATTTGTGCCGAATACAGCCTGGAAGTCCCGAGGTCAAAAGGGGAAGACGCCCCCAAGGGTGGTGTAGAATGACAGGGCCATGATCCTGTGAGACTTACAAATACAGACGGACAAAATGGTGGTGGCTAACCAACCGGACATCGTGGTGGTAGACAAACAGAAGAAGACGGATGTAGAGATAGGTGTAGCGGTTTCGACTGACAGCAACATCAGGAAGAAGACCCGCCCAAACAGAAGCACTGTGAGCAGAAATGAGTGAAAAACAATGAATGAATGAATGAATGAATATTCTTTATTGTCATTGTCACAGGTACAATGAAATTGAAAGATGTCTCTGGTCAGTGCAACATCACAAAAGATAAATACTTAAAAACTATAATTAAATACTTAAAAACTATAATGATAGGATATAAAAGATAGAAATACATATAAAATACAGTATTCTCATACCGTAGATACACCCAAGCAATCCAGGCCTAAGGCCCCATACAGACACTCAACATACGACCTAGTTGATATATCACTCAAACAATCAATCACTCAATCAATTTGTTAGCGCATCCAACAAAACATGTCTGAAAGCATTCCAACATCAAGGGCACAAATGACAACAGGGGCAATGAAAGTCATCTACTTTTAGTAGCATTGAGACATGATATTGCAATTGGGTAGAAACTGTGTTTGAGTCTGTTAGTCCTTGTGTATGTTGTTCTATACCGTTTACCTGAAGGCAGCAGTTCGAACATGGAGTGTCCAGGGTGTGAGGTGTCCTTTATGATGTTATGGGCTCTTTTGAGGCAGCGGGAACTGTGTAGGTCTTTCAGTTTGAGGAGAGGGCAGCCGATTGTCCTTTGGGCAGCGTTGATTACTCCCTGGAGTGCTTTCCTCTGAGCCACTGTGCAGCTAGCGTACCATATGCCTATGCAGTACGTTAGTATGCTTTCGATGGAGGCTCTGTAGAAAGACACCAGCAGTCTCTGTGTGATGTTGTTCTTCCTAAGCACTCTCAGAAAGTACAGTCTCTGTTGTGTCTTTTTCAGTAGCTCAGAGGTATTCACACTCCAGGATAGGTTTCCCTCTATGCTGACTCCCAAGAAGCGGAAGTCTGCCACCCTCTCCACACAGTCGCCGCTGATGATTAGTGGTTGGATTTCTGTCTTGTGTCTTCTGTAGTCAATTATGAGTTCTTTGGTCTTTTTCGTGTTTAGGAGAAGGTTGTTATCCTTGCACCATGAAGACAGCCGCTCCACCTCATCTCTGTAGGCAGACTCATCTCCCCCAGATATGAGCCCCACCACAGTAGTGTCATCTGCGAACTTTACAATGGCGTTGCTCTGGTGGGCGGGGGTGCAGTCGTGTGTATAAAGCGAGTAGAGCAGTGGACTAAGCACGCAGCCCTGTGGCGACCCAGTGCTTAGATTTAGGGCTGGAGATGTGTAACATCCCACTCTCACTCTCTGTCTGCGGTCGGTGAGGAAGCTATTGATCCACTTACAGGTGCTGTGAGGAAGCCCTAGGTCTTTTAGCTTGGCGTCCAGTTTGTATGGAAGAATGGTGTTAAATGCCGAGCTATAATCCACAAAGAGCATACGCACATAGCTTCCTTGCCTCTCCAGATGTGTTAATGCTACATTGAGTGCTGTTGCTATGGCGTCCTCTGTCGATCGGTTTGCTCTGTAGGCAAACTGGTGTGGGTCAAGGCTGCTGGGTAGGGCTGCTGTAATGTGGTAACGCACAAGTTTCTCAAAGCACTTCATCACCACCGGGGTTAGTGCCACTGGTCTATAGTCATTTAGGCTAGAGATATGAGATTTCTTGGGCAAGGGTATTATGGTGGAGGTCTTGAGGCAGGGTGGGACATTTGACTGTTCAAGGGATTGGTTAAAAATCCTGGTGAAAATATAGGCAAGCTGGTCTGCGCAGTCTCTCAGCACACGTCCTGGTACGCCATCTGGGCCGGCTGCCTTCCTCGGGTTAACAGCCCGCAGGGTGCGCCTCACTTCATGCTCCTCCAGAGTGATGATGGTACTGCTGCTGTGGGCTGTATGGTGTAGCTGTTCCTCTGAGGCATAGGGTGCAGTGACCTCAAAGCGTGTGAAGAAGATGTTCAGCTCCTCTGCCAATGCTGGGTCACCTTCAGCCATACCTGATTTGGACTTGTAGTTTGTCAGCTGCTGGACACCCTGCCACACCAGCCGGCTGTTCTTACTCTCCAGGTGGTTCTCGATCTTCTTCCTATAGTCCGCCTTGGCCTTCTTAATGCCTTTTTTCAGGTTGGCTCTAGCCCTGCTGTAGCTCTCCCTGCTTCCGGACCTGAAGGCGCTGTTCCTCTCGTTTAACAGCTGCTGGACTTCCCGGGTCATCCATGGCTTTTGGTTGGTGTAAACCCGGATCTGCTTGTCTACTGTGACAGTGTCTATACAGTGTTTGATGTAACAGAGGACACTGTTTGTGAACATTTCCAGGTCTTGATGTTGGAAGATATTCCAGTTGGTTCTGTCAAAGCAGTCCTGTAGCTGTTGAGAAGCGCCCTCTGGCCATGTTGTTATAGTTTTAGTGATGGTCGACGCAGTTTTCCTGATTGGGGCATATGCAGGAATTAGGAGCAGGGATAAATGGTCAGATTGGCCCAGATGTGGTAAGGGTCTTGCCCTGTAGCCCTTCTTGATGTTGGAATAGACTTTATCTAAGGTGTTAGCCCCTCTCGTGGCACACTTCACATGCTGGTGGAAATTAGGGATAGCTGTTTTTAAATCCACCTGATTAAAATCACCCGCTATAATGTGCACTGCGTCAGGATATTTATTGAGTTTATTGTTGATGTTCGTGTGCAAAAGCGCTAGTGCCACGTTAGTATTTGCATCTGGCGGTATGTAAACAGTTGTTATTACCACAACAGTGAACTCCCGTGGAAGATAGATGGGCCTGCATTTGACAGTCAGATATTCTATGTCCGGAGAACAGTGACGGTCTATGATCACTGTGTTTGTACACCAGCTGTTATTCACGTATATGCAGATTCCCCCTCCTTTTCTCTTACCGGAATTGATTGTTCTATCCTGGCGCTGTGCGGTGTAGCCTGCTAGCTCAATAGCAGAGTCCGGGATGGACTGATGCAGCCAGGACTCAGTGATCAGAAGAATACATGAGTTTTTGATGTGATTGTCCGTTGTTATTTGTAACCTTAGTTCGTCCATCTTGTTCGCCAAGGATCTGACATTCGAGAGATATAAACTCGGGAGCGGTGGTTTGAAAGGCTTCCTCCTTAGCCTGGTTAGCACGCCAGCCCGGCAGCCTCGCTTCCTCCTTCTCTCTCGTCGCCGTCTGCGTCTCCCTCCCGCCGGAATAGTAATCCAAGGAGCGCCCGGTCTCCTCGCTACTTCCTCTGGTATTTTGTGTGAGTGGATAAATTCCATGGTCACGCTCACACGGTAACTCACTCCGATCTTAAGAAGATCATGTCTGCTGAAGATGTTATTCGCTTGACTGATCGCGCACAAAACAAAACACAAAACGTACAAAGATAACCAAACACCACACTGACCAGTGGTACATCGAGCTGCTGCAACTGTGTGCGCCGCCATCTAGCCCACATCCAAGTGACAAACTTCTTAATGTAAAAGGAAGGTCTTTAGAACCTAGGGGATCAAAAGGGTAAAAAACACCTAAACAAGGACTAGCTTGAGCACCTATGATGACGTGATTTGCTTTGTCTAAGACAATTTAGTTGCAGTGGTAGGAAGCGTTTAGGGAAACAGTTGCATGCATGTCCTGGAGGTATTGTAATTATCTGGCATGGATTTATTTTATTTTTGTTTGTTTGTTTTTCATTCCTGCAAGATCTTTTGACTGGAAGTTTGTGTGAGTAGGATCAAGGCCTCTGTTTATTTTGTATTTTTGGTCACTACATAAACAGCAAACACAGCTCCTATCTGGAGAAAAAGTTCTTCTGCTTTATCTCTGGCTCGTTTCTTTATCCTCCATCTCTCTTTTGTTTAGGAGCCACTAAAAGCCATTAATGTGCAGTCATTCCTGTTACAAACTTTTTGTGTTTCACAGACTGCTGTTTGAGTATTGAACTTCAAACGAGAGTCAGATATGAATTTTAAATTTTTGAATGGTACACAGTTAATCAGGGTATCCTTTTGCTGAATTAGAAAAGGTAAGCCGGAAGGCACGCTGTGAAGGGGCACATGTGGGAAATGGTTAAGTATCACTGTTTGAAGGTTTGAATGTGAACATTGTTCTGCTACAGTCAAACCAGAGAAGAAGAAAACAGACTTTACCATGAACATCCTCAGTGTGGATCAGTATAATATCAGCCTGATGTCTGCAGTTTAGTGTCAGCACAACTTTCACATCATATTCATCTCAGCACAACTAAAACATGCTGACTGACCTCAGAGTTTCAAGTCCACATCCTGGACTCTCCAGGAAACCACACAGATGCTTCACTCCTGGATCCTGCAGGTTGTTATTGGAGCTCAAGTCGAATTGTTTCAAATGGGAGGGGTTGGACTTCAATGCTAACCCCAGAAAGCTGATATCTGACAAACCACAGCGCTTCAATCTGTATGAAGAATGAAAGATGTAAGTTTATTAGACAAAGTGCTTGAAATCATTCAGTGTTTCATCATCTGTTCAGAGCTGAAGAAGGTTCAGAATGTAGAAGTTTAGAAAATGGAAACTCTCATAAAAACAGGACAAAGACTTGAAGAAGTCGTGTTTTTCCTTCCAGGAACCACATGGCTTCACTTTTAAAGGTGAAGTGTGACAGAAACGGACATATTTGAAGTCCAACACCTTTTTCCAGTCACATTATTAAAGCAGACAAACTACAAGCTCATTTTCATTCCAACAAGTCATCTTCTGACCTGGACTAACAACACTGGTCTCTATGTGCAGCTGGCTGTGAGACCAGTGCTCAGGGAGCGTCTACAAAGGGCAACACTGAAAGAACATCACACACTCGTTTGCTTCCAGCACTTTCACACAAACATCTACCGTCATTATTGTCACCAAACTCTGTGGATCCTTTATTGCAAATTCAAATGGTCAGAAAAAAGAGGGTTATGAGGAAATATGATGGAATGTTATGTATTAGCAGCAAGTTATTGAAGCATTTTCCATTTTCAATTCAATTCAATTCAATTTTATTTATATAGCGCCAAATCACAACAAAAGTCGCCTCAAGGCGCTTCATAGATACAGAGAAAAACCCAACAATCATATGACCCCCTATGAGCAAGCACTTTGGCGACAGTGGGAAGGAAAAACTCCCTTTTAACAGGAAGAAACCTCCAGCAGAACCAGGCTCAGGGAGGGGCGGGGCCATCTGCTGCGACCGGTTGGGGTGAGAGAAGGAAGACAGGATGAAAGACATGCTGTGGAAGAGAGACAGAGGTTAATAACAGATATGATTCAATGCAGAGAGGTCTGTTAATACATAGTGAGTGAGAAAGGTGACTGGAAAGGAAAAACTCAATGCATCATGGGAATCCCCCGGCAGCCTACATCTATTGCAGCATAACTAAGGGAGGATTCAGGGTCACCTGGTCCAGCCCTAACTATATGCTTTAGCAAAAAGGAAAGTTTGAAGCCTAATCTTAAAAGTAGAGATAGTGTCTGTCTCCTGAATCCAAACTGGAAGCTGGTTCCACAGAAGAGGGGCCTGAAAACTGAAGGCTCTGCCTCCCATTCTACTTTTAAATACTCTAGGAACAACAAGTAGGCCTGCAGAGCGAGAGCGAAGTGCTCTAATAGGGTGATATGGTACTACAAGGTCATTAAGATAAGATGGGGCCTGATTATTTAAGACCTTGTATGTGAGGAGCAGGATTTTGAATTCTGGATTTAACAGGAAGCCAGTGAAGGGAAGCCAATATAGGAGAAATCTGCTCTCTTTCTAGTCCCTGTCAGGACTCTTGCTGCAGCATTTTGGATCAGCTGAAGGCTTTTCAGCGAGTTTTTTAGGACATCCTGATAATAATGAATTACAGTCGTCCAGCCTGGAAGTAATAAATGCATGAACTAGTTTTTCAGCGTCACTCTGAGACAGGATATTTCTAATTTTAGAGATGTTGCGCAAATGGAAGAAAGCAGTCTTACATATTTGTTTAATATGAGCGTTGAAGGACATGTCCTGGTCAAAAATGACTCCAAGGTTCCTCACAGCGTTACTGGAGGCCAAGGTAATGCCATCCAGAGTAAGAATCTGGTTAGATACCATATTTCTACGATTTTCAGGGTCGAGTACAATAACCTCAGTTTGATCTGAATTAAGAAGCAGAAAGTTAGCGGCCATCCAGGTCTTTATGTCTTTAAGACATTCCTGCAGTTTAACTAATTGGTGTGTGTTATCTGGCTTCATGGACAGATAGAGCTGGGTGTCATCTGCATAGCAGTGAAAATGTATGCTATGTCTTCTAATGATGCTGCCTAAGGGAAGCATGTATAATGTAAACAGAATTGGTCCTAGCACTGAACCCTGTGGAACTCCATAATTAACCTCAGTGTGTGAAGAGGACTCTCCATTTACATGCACAAATTGGAGTCTATTAGATAGATATGATACAAACCACTGCAGCGCAGTACCTGTAATACCTACAGCATGTTCTAATCGCTCTAATAGGATATTATGGTCAACAGTATCGAACGCTGCACTGAGGTCTAGCAGGACAAGCACAGAGATGAGTCCACTGTCAGAGGCCATAAGAAGATCATTTGTAACCTTCACTAAAGCTGTTTCTGTGCTGTGCTGAGCTCTGAAACCTGACTGAAACTCTTCAAATAAACCTCTGCAGATGATCTGTTAGCTGTTTGACAACTACTCTTTCAAGGATTTTTGATATGAAAGGTTGGAGATTGGCCTATACTTAGCTAAGACTGCTGGGTCTAGAGATGGCTTTTTGAGTAAAGGTTTAACTACAGCCAGCTTGAAGGCCTGCGGTACATAGCCGATTATTAGAGATAGGTTGATCATATTTAAGATCGAAGAATTAATTAATGGCAGGACTTCTTTGAGCAGTTTTGTAGGAATGGGGTCTAAAAGACACGTTGATAGTTTGGAGGATTTAATTTTTACAAATTAAATACCATTGCATACCGACGACATTGAAAAAAGGCACATAAAATTGTACACATTTTAGATCTGAACTTGTTGTGTGCTGTGTGTACATACACAACAAACATATTTTCTTTTTTCAGAAAATTCCTTCTCAAAATAACCCACTTGAAAAAAATCAACACCAAGAGACAATGACTTAGTCCTGATGTTTCTAAACAAGAAAGGAAAAAATAGTGACTGTGGGTTCATCCAAATCTCACAGAAAGCAAAAGCAGGGAGAATTTCATGGTTTAATCCAGGAGTTGAAACTGTAACTTCTTTGTTGCAGAAACCTACAGTAGGATGATTGTTTTTGTTTAAATCAACCAAACTGCCTGAGTTAGTTAAGGATATACTTCATCCACTGACAGCCTCAACACAGCATTTAATCTGTTATTAGACTCAATTGGTTTCTCTCAAAGGGTAACCCTATCCTAGGCCTGGTCTTCTGAATCGCTTTTTTTCTGGTCCCTCACCCAGGACCAATTTGCCATGGGAGACCCTACCAACATAGCCCCTGGGATCCCTTGGACACACAAACCCCTCCACCATGATAAGACAGTGATTTGCGGATAATGTTGCGTGGAGATCAGGGGCCAGTACCCCTGGACTGGCAGACCGGGGTGGTGGTCCCCATCTTTAAGAAAGGGGACCAGAGGGTGTGTTCCAACTACAGGGGAATCACACTCCTCAGTCTCCCTGGGAAAGTCTATGCCAGGGTGCTGGAGAGGAGAGTTTGTCCGTTAGTCGAACCTCTGATACAGGAGGAACAATGTGGTTTTTGTCCTGGTCATGGAACCCTGGACGAGCTCTTTATCCTCTCAAGGACACTCAAGGGCGCATGGGAGTTTGCCAAACCAGTCTACATGTGTTTTGTGGACTTGGAGAAGGCATTTGAATGTGTCCCTCGGGGGGTCCTTTGGGGGGTGCTCCGAGAGTATGGGGTGTCTGGCCCATTGCTAAGAGCCACTCAGTCATTATACGTTGCAAGAGCTTGGTCCGCATTGCCGGCAATAAGACGGACTCGTTCTTGGTGCGTGATGGATTCCGCCAGGACTGCCCTTTGCCACCGATTCTGTTCAGAATTCCGCCACTTGGCTACGATAGGCGTAGCCAAGTGGCGGAAGGCTTTCACTCCAGTGGTCTCAGGATCTCATCTCTACTTTTTTCAGATGATGTGGTTCTGTTGGCTTCATCAGGTGATAGCCTCCAGCTCGCCTTGGAAAGGTTCGCAGCCGAGTGTGAAGCGGTGGAAATGAGAATCATCACCTCCAAATCTGAGGCCATGGTCCTCAGCCGGAAAAGGGTGGAGTGCCCACTCTGGGTCAGGGACGAGACCCTGATCCGAATGGAGTTTAGTATCTCGGGGTCTTGTTCACGAGTGATGGGAGAAGGGAGTGGGAGATCGACAGATGGATTGGTGCAGCGGCTGCAGTGATGCGGACGCTGTACTGGTCTGTTGTGGTGAAGAGAGAGCTGAGTGTAAAAGCGAAGCTCTCAATTTACAATTTGATGCAGGTACTGTCAGACTGAATGAGAGTGTTAGCCAACAAAGTCAGGTTAGCCAAAACATTGTGGTTAACAGTCCTGCCAGGGTTCCACAGAGAGCGACGAGAGGTGGACCAGAAGGATTGGATTGGCTTAGAATTATCCTGATGAAAATTCTGGCGGGAGAGCTGATAAATGTACTTTTGGCGAGGGAGGAAAACGATATCCGTGTGGAGATGAAGAACAGCCGTCGGTGGAGCAGCCAGGGAAAATCAGAGTAGGAGGAGCTCATTGGCTGTGTATTGAAGTCCATTACCAGGTCGACAGATCGATGACACAAGGATAAAGACTCACACAGACTGTGTGTAGATCCTGGGAGGCCACATCGCGGACAGGAGCAGACACTGGTGGGCCGTACAGACAGGAAGAGGGGAGGATGGGGATGGAAGAAGCCGGGACGCCGGTAGAGGATATCAGTGAGTAGCAATAACATCAGCAGGAGCAAGGGGTATCAAGAGCAAGGGGGCAAGTAGGAAATAACAAGAAGCAAGTAGCATGGGTAGAAAGCAGGAATAGCGAAGAAAAGTAGCGAGAGGGTTAGCGGTGAGTAGAGGCAGCAAGTCGCGCCAGCGTTCACCAGCCTTATTCACATCCCTCATACACTCTACAGCCTCATCAGTACTGACTTCATCTTCACTGACTCATGGAGCACAATATGAACCTGTGAAGGCTGAAAAACTGTCCTCCCAAATCTCCCCATCCCCACTACACTTCTGTCAGCCTTCAAGTGAACCCTGCTCAAGTCTGTCACTTTTATTTGGAGCCAAAAGGGAAGACTGTTGTTCAGTCATTCATAAAGACACCACATTTCTGAAAGCACTCAAACTTCTTCACATTTGTCTTTAGAGACATTCTGAACAATTAGGAACTAAAGACAGTTTCAAACATTAATCAAAGATTTGAAATATAGAAAAACAACAGCTGCAGTCAGTGAACTCACCTCAGAGTCTCCAGTCGACAGTTTGGACTCTCCAGTCCAGCACACAGAAGATTCGCTCCTGAATCCTGCAGGTCGTTGTAACTCATATCCAGCTCTGTCAGATGGGAGGGGTTGGACTTCAGAGCTGAGGCCACAACTTTACAGTGAGTCGCTGAGAGTCGACAATTGGTCAGTCTGTGATTATAGAAAATATAATGTGCGTTATTATAAAGCCTGCTGCTGTCAGATACGACTCTTCATGTCGACATGCAGGAAAAATCTGCTGACTGTTACCAAATGGAGCAGTAATCTCATCACTGGACAATAATGATGGATGAACTCAGAAGTGCTGATATCATATCTGATTTCAGACTAAAAAGGAACCAAAAGAAACAACCATCATGACTCAGAAACCTTGGTTCAGAACTGCAGCAGGATTTCCAGGCAACATGACATCTACTACAGCAACACGTTCTCACTCCCAAAGCGTAACATTCTATGCTAGGTGACAAATCGTCGGTATAATACGCTTCCAGGAAAACCCATCCCATTTTACGAGTCAGAGTCTGCACCAAAATAAGAAATGTTGATGGTGAGGCAGAAGTTGAAGAAAAGTGAATCAGACAATGGCTGAAGCACTTGAAACATCACTCTTTTCTCTGCCAGTACCACCTTCCAAACAAAGACTCCACTGTAGCAGCATTGTAGGCGTAAACAAGCGTAAACATAAGAGCAGCTTACACTGCTTGATGTTGAGAATTGAAAGAATTAATTATTCTGATTCGGCATTCCTGACTGAGGGTTTCTGACTGAGGTTTATGTCTGTGAGGGTGAGGGTAGTAATCTTCTTATTAATGTGTGATGTTAAATGCAGGAAAGCATTAGCATTAAGTACATTTACTGCTTTCAGAATAAAGGAAAACATTTTCAGCCATAGCGCTATGAGTCACAGGTAAATATATTTACAACAATGTATGATTCAACCTGCTGAAATTAATTAGCAGACATAAGTCCCCAGGTTTCATCTAAACTTACATCAACTCTTTTTCACATTTTCAGGGTTTTAGCCCTGAGGAGGATCAACCCCCGCAAGGTAGCAGAACCAGATAACATCCTGGGACAAGCCCTTAAAACCCTCTACTACATGGCTTTTTAATTTTGGGGGAAAAAATATTTCTCCCTATTTTGGGGGAGCTTTAGGGTCCCTGATAATATATCAATCATAAAATTTGACTGTCACTCCCTGAAAGCTCACTGTCCTCACTTTCTGAGGACAGAAAGTGCACATTCCCTTGGTTTCTGTCATGGTCCGGGTGAGCACGGGGTTTTTCCACTCCGCTGGGTTCTACCTTCAGGCAGAGACTCCAATCAGCTTCCACACCTGGTTCCAATCAAGTCACCTGCATATAAGACCAGCATTCACAACAGACCTCTGCCAGATCTTCTGCTAACCCATGTCAGTGCTAGGCTGCGAACCCCTTGTGAGAACCCTCAACTACTGCTTTTTCCCTCACCGTGTTTTCTTTGTCATAGGACCCACCTGGCAGTCACGTTTCCCGAACTACTCTCATCTCCGCCTGGACGCTGGTTCTGTCATCTGGTTTCTTCCTCTCCACCATCGGACTACACCTGCCTGCCTCCCTGCCAAGTCCCTCACTCCACGCATATTCTGGATCCTCTCTGGACACTCCTCACCCGGAACCCCCTGGACACCCCTTCCTCGCATGACACTTTAAACCTGCAACGCTGACTGCGTACCTCCATCCAAGCCGCTGCCCCTTTTTTCCATCCGTGAAATCCAGCACCTAGCCATAGCACTCAGTTTCATGTTCACAGTTTGGCCTCACAGTTCACAGTTCATAGCATTTCATAATTCATAGCATTCATAGTCTCCTGTTGTGTAATTTCACTAGACACTTGTAAATAAAGCACTGTGTTCACGCCCGTTTGCCTCCCTCTGTGTCTGCATTTGAGTCCACACCCACAGCCGGGCCCTCTCGGCCGTAACAGTTTCCTTCCATAAAAGGTATTTACATCCATGTCCTGTAATTATGAGTAGATTGTAAAGTAAAAAACATTGACTATGATCATATAAATGCAAACAAACACATCTCTACACACATATGCAAATGCATTATATTGCCTGAAAAAAATTGATGATGACTGAGTCAGACTAATGTACACCAGCTTTCACTTTCAAACCATTTCCTAGTCTGCTTCTCTTCACTGTTAAAGGTTTTGTAACAAAAAAGTAATCCAACACCTTTAACCACCATTTTAAACCCATGACTCATTTAAAGTACACATACAGTAACAATTATTGTAAAAATCTGAAAAAAAGCCAGATATCACAATACTCTATCACGTAAGAATTATGTGCCATATATCTAGTAAAAATCACAAATAACAGGTAATGTAAAGATTAATGTTTCGTACACACACGCACACTGTTAACTATAGTCACTGATCTAAGGCCCTCTCTGAGACAGTAGACTGATTTTTCTTCAGTTGTTGTTTTTTTTTTTTAACCATGTCAAGTGTTTTATTTAGCTGTTTTAAATATAAGTAACAGTAGGCTATTTAGAATCAATCAAGGTCAGTTGACAATAAAAATAAAATTTCTGTATGTGATTAGCATGATACAGATCTCAACCAGACGGATAATATTCCATGCACCATCTGTCTTTCTTTTCTTAACCACTTATTCAATTAGGAGTTATGTCCTGAATCCTGCCTTGGCTGTAGACAAAGGCAGGTACATCTGAGCAGGTAATCAGTTCATCACACAGCGATACACAAGTATTCACTCTCACATCACTAACAAAAGAAATTCTACAATCACTAGTTATTCACACAAGCATGCCTTTTTAAAGTGGGGGAGAACACACAAATTTGCGTTTAGTATTATGTATATTTGAAGAACTCCTCAGTGAATTGCTACCTTATTGTGGTGGAGGGATTTGCATACCAGTGGGCTTTTGCCCTCTGGTAGGGTTTCTCATAGCAAGGTCTTGTGTGAGGGACCAGACAAAGCGTGATTTCATAACACCTACACTAATAAATGGTAAATGGCCTGTATTTGTATAGCGCCTTACTTAGTCCCTATGGACCCCAAAGCGCTTAACACTACATTCAGTCACCCACACACACATTCACACACTGGTGATGGCAAGCTACATTGTAGCCACAGCTGCCCTGGGGCGCACTGACAGAGGCAAGGCTGCCTCTGACCACCACCACCAGTAGAAGGCGAAGTGCAGGTGAAGTGTCTTGCCCAAGGACACAACGACCAAGACTGTGGGAGCCGGGCTCGAACCGGTAACCTTCTGATTACAAGACGAACTGCCAACTCTTGAGCCATGATTGCCCCTTAAAGTCAAAAGTGTGGACACACCTTCTCATTTAATGTTTTTCTTTATTTTTACTACTTTCAGCATTGTAGATACATACAGAAGGCATCAAATATATGAAGCAAGATATATGGAATTACTTAGCAAAAAAAAAAAGAAATTGATAAATAATGCTAAATATATTTTATATTTAAGATTTATTAGCCACCCTTTGCTTTGTTGACAGCACTTCTCTCAATGAGGTTCAATGAGGTTCATGATGTAGTCACCTGAAGATGGCCTGGCCTCTACAGTGACTTGACCTAAATCCAATGGAGATGGTTTAGGATGGGATGGACCCCAGAGTGAAGGCAAAATGACCAACAAGTGATCAGCATCTCTGGGAACTCCTTCAAGACTATTGGAAAACAATTTCAGGTGACTACCTCAAGAAGCAAATGTGGCCCGGTTGGTCACAGCCTGAAAAAGGGGCATTAGCCCAGCCCCTGTAAGCCCACCACCGACAGGAGTCGCTGTAGGGGTCAAGTGCAGTGTGTCTTGGGTAGTGGTCAAGGGCAGAGACCCTGGAAGACAATCCCCAGCTACCAAGTCTGGTGATTGAACCTTGAAAATCACCTCTGGTGTGGAGGGAGCCTGAGCTAGTGTGTGAGACTGAGAGGTACTGGCTAGATACAGTTGGCTACCTCAATGCAGAGCATGGGCTCTGGAATCAGTCTCCTGGAGAGTGGCTGAACTGTAGCAGAAGAATTCTGCTATTGACAGATGATGTGGTTCTGTTGTCTTCCTTAGGTGGTGGCTATCAGGGATAGGTCTGTGACCTAGTGTTTTGAGTTTATTTTGTGATTTTGAGTTTCTCATGTTAAGTTTGTGATAATAAGTTCTTGTATTAGTTAGGATTTAATTGTGGATTATTCTAGATTTTGTTTCATCTTTGCTTCCTTAGTTTAGGTGTCATGTTTCCTGTCCAGACATGTGTTTCATGTCTTTGTTGTCATTCAGCGGCTGTGTGAAGGCAAGAGAGGACCCAAATGCCGCCTTAAAGTCTGTGCTATCTGTGCTGTTGTGTTGGTATGTGTCGGGCTGTGAGCTGAAAAGCTACAGCTGGCTGTATGTGTACAGCAACCGTGTGTGAAAAGTGGCCTATAAAGAAACATCATCATGGAAACATCATTGGATCTGCCGTGATATGTTTACAATGGGACTTTTGCTCCTGAACCTCTGCGCACAGCGTCTGCAAATCGGGGCTGTACGAAGTCACTTGCATCTTTACGCAGGACTGTAAGCTGTCGTCTGTGAGGCATGAGCGGTGTTTGTTTTTAACATAGTTCACGGTGGAGAACAGCTGCTGACATAATGTGGATCCGAAGATCCATAATTGGCCTACCTGGGGTTGAAAGTCTCGATAAATGCATGGCATTTCGGCGGGTACACGGGCTTCCGCGAGTGTGATACTTATTTTGAGCGATGAAAAAATAATAGAATATAATTTTATTTTATATTTCAATATCACACTAATCTTCCAATTTAGAACTACAAGTTAAAAAAGAACTAATATAAATAAAATACACTTCAGCTAAATACTTCTAATTTATTTTCCCAAACCACGCGGAGCCGCAGGCTGCCGACCCCTGCCCTAGAGGGATGACGCAACATGGAACAAAGGGATATTCTGATTTTGTGATTTTGTTTTTCGAGTCCGAAAACAAAATAACCACAAAAACTGGAGCACAGGCAGCAAATCAAAATCAGTTCGGGAGGCCGACCCGGAGGATGGCATCACAATAGTGTGAAACAGTTCAGTTCAGGAGGCCGACCGTGTGGACGGCAACGGCGGCGACATGAAAACAGTTCAGGGGGCCAACCGTGCGGACGCCAACGGCGGCGACGTGAAAACAGTTCAGGGGGCCAACCGTGCGGACGCCAACGGCGGTGGCGGGGAAACAGCTGACGACAGAGCTGAAGGTCGGCCGTGGGGAAGGCAGCGGCGGCGACGCAGGAGAAGGAGACGACAGTGCTGATCCATAGGCCGCCCACGACAACGATGACATCCGGCTAGGGGCCCAGAAAGTGGCCAGCAACGCTGAGGTGCTGGATGTACCTTGCACGGCGGTGTAACAACCGCAGGACCAGGCGAGGCAGAAGCAGAGGCTGGACCACGGACCCTCCAGCGGAGACAGGTTGCTGGCCGGGCTCACCAGAACCCCCAGCGGAGACAAGGAAGTGTTGGCCAGGCTCTCCAGAACCCCCAGTGGAGTTGAGGAAGTGCTGGCCGGGCTCTCCAGAACCCCCAGCGGACAGGAGGAAGGGCTGGCCTGGCTCTCCAGAACGCCCAGCAGATGAGGAAGGTGGCGGCGTGGGAGCCGCAGAGTCCTGGATGGGCTCACCCGAGCTTCCAGCAGGAGCTGATGTAGGGCTAGAGGGTGTGGGGACCCCTGACTGAACATTAGGCTGACTAGGTGGGTGAGTGTGTAGCTGACCAGGGAACTGAAGTGCTACAGGGGACTGCACTAAAGTCTGAACTGGCACACGGGACTGAACTGATGGCTGTAGTAACGGTTGTGGTGACAGTGGAGTAGGTGGTGGAGTGGACGACTGAGTTAATGGTGACTGAGCTAATGGGTCAGCTAAAGAGTGCATTAATGGCAGGACTACAGGTTGAATGCCTGACTGAGCAGCAGCCTGAATGGCTGAGTGTAGTGATGGTTGTGGTGGAAGAGAAGCAGGTGGTAGTGTGGATGATGGAGCTAAGGGCAACTGAGTGACAGACCGAACCTATTCTGAGCCAAGGTGTGAAACTGGGTGTGGGTCCCAATCACAAACCCGAAACTCTGGCTGATTGGGGCCCACACCCAGTTTCACACCTTGGCTCAGGCGATTAGAGGATCATCAGGGGGTCCTTTTGTCCCTCTGTGGGGGGTTACTCCCACTAGGTTTATATCTGGGACTCTCCACCATTTGACCTTAGAACTGAAGAAGCTTCTCGGATGAGAGGTGAAACGTCTTCAAGTAACTTAAAGAAGTCCAGACGCTTTTCTTTGCAAGCTCCTTTGACTTTGTTTCCTGTTCTTATGCTGTCCTCCTGTAGCCCAGCATGAGTAGAGGTCTCTTTTTTTCCTCTTGTACTTTTCCCATTGTAGTGTACATTTCAGTGGTTTTTCTGTAATGCAACCGTTCTCTGACTTGTATCCCCATGTGATGTCTGTGTTGTGTGTGTAAGGTCGGGGGCGGGTTCATTCCACTGCAGGGCAACCTGCTTGTGGCGAATAAAATTTGAACTTGAACTTGAACTGATGACTGAAGTGATGGTGGAGGTGAAAATGGAGCTTGTGGTGGGGTAGATGACTGAGGTGCGGGGGACACAGGAGACGGAACTACAGATTGAACTGAGGGAGACTGGGTAGCAAACTGAACTAGTGGTAGTAATGGCGGTTGGGGAGAAGGCTGGACTGTGCACTGGGGAGAAGGCTGAATGACTGACTGAGGAGCATCCTGAGCAGCTGAGTGTAGTGATGGTTGTGGGACCGGATGTAGGACAGGTGGTGGTGTAGGTTCCTCTGAGCCTGCAATGCGGATGAAGGGTGCAGGCACCTGCTGGACACCAGTCGCTCCCACCTGAGGAGTAGGTACAGGTGCAGATATCGGCTGGGTCCTGGCAGGCCTCACCTCAGGGGTTGGCACAGGTTTCGGCAGGGACTGGGCGGCTGCTGTCCCCGCCCGAGGAGCTGATACGAGTGCAGGGACCAACAGAGCCTCAGCCGACCCGGAAACCGGAACAGGGACCAGCTGCGTGTCAGCCCTCCTCACCTGGGGAACTGAGGCAGGTGCAGGGGAGTGCTGGGCCGCAGCTATCCCTAGAGCACAAGGGGCCTGGGAGGCGGCCCTAGAAAGAACAGTCTGCAAGAGATTAATTCCCTGCCCTGAGTGAGCGGATGAGAAACAGTGCTCTGACCTCGCAGATTTAAGTGTGCTAAAGCTGTAGCTTACAGGCACTAGAGCACCACCTTCAGGGTTTACAAACTCTAGAGAAGTGTGATCAGCTGATGCACCAACAGTCTTTGAGCTTCTTTCTTTATAAATAAATATGCCTTGCCTTGCCTTCTTCGGAACTAACCATGCTTATACTGTCAGAGGAGGGGTTAATAGCCGATGTAAACATAGTCCCGTGCACTGGAAAGGCAGATGAAACAAAGTCTTTTGCCTCCGGATCGCTGGAAATAGTAAACCCAGGGAAAACAGTGGTGGGTATAGAGTCCCCTGACTTAAGAACATTCGAATTATAGACACGTCAGAATGGACTTTCCCCTGGGGTGATGGCTCAGAAGTAACAAGCTGGGGTCGAGCTATCACAGGAACATTTATAGTCTCTAACTTTACTGCTTTAACATCTAAGGAGGCAGGTTTTAAAGCCGCAGTTGTGAGCTTAACTGCAAAACAATCATCCTCAGCAGACACACAGGTAAAAGGCACAGAAAGAGGTATCTCTAACTCAGAAAATGCTGACTTCAAGTTTTCAGACTTAGGAAACACAAGCGAAGGATAATGTTTCTCAAATATGAGTCCAAACGTAGGAGAAACGGTCTCTGAGTTGACCCTCTGGGCAGTACAACAGTTCATAAGAAGTTCAGCTTCAGATTCAACATTTACAGATTGTGAGCCTTTAGGGCCTGAGGCAAGAGTCACAGAGTGAGAGGGAATGGAGAAGGGCTCCGCGGCAGCGGCGTCGAAAAACTCTCTCGTTGGAGCAGCTGCTGTTGCGCTACTGAAAGCCCCGTCTGCTGCTGCAATACTGTCGCGGCGAGCTTTGTTCGCTGCTGCTGCGGCGGCTGCCTGGCGGAGATCTCCGTCTGCTATCACTGTGGCGTGGAATCCCGGGAAAAGACGCGGTCTGCCAGCTCACGAGCTTGTGACGCCTCCTTGGCTCGGCTCAGTTCATCAATAAAGCCCTCATACCAGCTGAGCTGGCGAAGGAAAGGGTTTCCCCTCGACTATTGCCCTCATGGCATTAAGTCCGACAGAAATTGTCCATGAGTCCGAGGTGTGGGTTATTTGCCTAACCAGACTCTGTACACGGAGAATTTCTTCCTCACGGGTAGAGCCTGCTGGGTCCATTTCGTGGTTGCGTCGTTCTGTCATGCGGCGGCCTTGTGAAGGCAAGAGAGGACCCAAACGCACGGCTCAAGACATGCGGGGATAAACTCGAAAGGCAGGTCTTTATTAATAGGAACATAAGAAGTCATACAAAACTATACTGGGAGAAACTAAAGCTGAGGCTGGGGGAGGCTGGGAAGACACGAGGGAATGCACACAACCTAGAGGGACGACGAAACATGGAACAAAGGGATACTGTGACATAAATACACAGAAGGTAATGAGGGAAGTGGGAACACATGGGGAGCACAGCTGAGGACAATTACTCATGACAGAGCGGGGAGGACACGAAATTGAAAATACTGACACCAAGATGTGGACCTTAAACACAACACAGAGTACACAGAGAGGAGCACAGAGAGAGGCAGAGAGAGAGAAGCAGAGAACAAGAAGGAATACACGAGGGGATGAGGAGAACACAGAACACGGTAACAGAACAAACACCACAATATAAGCACGGACACAGGGGGAATCCAAATACCAAACCAAACAATCCTATGAACATAAAGAACAAAATACAAAACCACAGGAAAACTAAGAACACTGGGTCAAAATGACCCAGGACCATGACATTTGTTGTGTCCACATTGTCAAGCTTGTGTGTCAATTCTACATCTCTCCATTTTTTCTGTTTTATTTTGAAGAGTCTGGTGTTTCCATGTTCAGTGTGTTTTGTTTTACTTCCCCCGTGGCATCATGTTCATTTGTGTCAAGTGTGTCTCCCCATTAGCCTCCTGTGTATTTAAGTCCTCTGTCTCCTTCTGTTCTTTGTCGGGTCATCTGTTTATGTCATGCCAAGCCAGGTCAGGTCACAGAGTCTTGTTTTCTACTGTTCAAGTTCATGTTCATGTGCAGGTCAGGTTTAGTTTTCTTCACGTTCACGTTTCACATATTCCTGTTCAGTTTCATGTTCTAATTATCCTATTTGCTTAGCTGCTCCCAGTGTAGGTTTAGTTCAGTTTTTCCCTCATTTTGCTGTGTTTTCTGTTTATGTAATCAGCTACAATAAAGGCTTGCTTTTTGTTATACCTTAGTTCATTTATCCCGTGTCTGCTTTTGGATCTGCTCCATAAATACATGACAGGTGGACTCCAGCTTACACTGGAGCAGTTTGCAGCCGCGTGTCATGTGGTGGGAATGAGAATGAATACCTCCAAGTCTGAGGCCATGGTCCTCAGATGGAAAAAGGTGGAATGCCCACTTAGGACAGCAACTTGTCCCTGACCCTGTGTAGAGCGGTTTAATTATCTCAGGGTCATTTTCATGAGTGAGGAGAGAGGGGAGCACGAGACTCCCTTTTGTGTCTTCCTCCTCTCACCCCAACCAGTTGCAGCAAATGGCTGTCGCTCCTTGAGCTTGGTTTTACTGGGGATTGCTTCCTGTTAAAAGGGAGTTTTTCGTTCCCACTGTCATGACGGGTTGATGTTGCGGCTGGAGTGATGCAGATGCTGCACCGGTCCATCGTGGTGAAAAGAAACCTGAGCAAGATCATAGAAACAAGTGGCACAAATGAGCTTTCTCTAAAGGGTGGCTGGGCTCTCTCTTCGATATTAGTGGTGTGTAATACTGCTTATTTGGTATGATCCAATACCAAGTAAATACGGGCCAGTATGGCCAATACCAATACCTTTCAATAAATAAGGTGGATGCGTCATGATCTTAAGTGTTTTTTGTGATGTTTCATTTTTTATTATTAAATAGTTAAAACCCAGGACATAATTAGGACAAAGTTTATAATTAAATACAAAATGCTTTATGATTGTGGTGGGGTGTGGTCTGCGATGCTGCTTCAGGTGAGATGGACTCACCCGCACGGCATCTGCAATCACGCCTTGCTGGCTTGTGCTCTGCTTGTGTTGTTGTTGTTTTTGGTGGTGATGTGTACAGCTGGCAGCGGGAGAGCTGCAGCCGTTGAATGTAGTGTTACAGCAACTGTGAGATTATTAGAAAAATAAATGATGCTGCGAAGCATGAATATGTCTTTGGGTCTGCGGTGGTGATTTAGTTATCAAGTTGTTTTTTGTTTTTGTTATTTTAGAAAAATCTTAAAGTGCACGCAAACCAATGAACAAATTAAAACAAACAAGTACTGTTGAGAAACTATAACAAAAAAAATTACAATTAAAATTCTCAACAACAAAAACAACTGGTGAAAATATAATTAATATGTAAAGAATGTAACAACCCCCAAAGCATCTAAGTCAGGTCACATGACAGCGCAACACCTAAGCACAAGAGGGGGGAGGGGCAGTAAAATGTGTCTGCTCTGCACTGACACGGGAGCAGCGAGTCCAGCAACCTGGCCGTTTTGTCTTTGCCGAAAGCACAGTATTGCAAACAAGAGCCGAACTTAAAGTAAAGAATCTCTCTCACCAGGCTAGTATCGATCCGATACTGATGCCAAATTGGTATCGATACAATCTGCCTTGAGATAATGCCTTGGTGTTCCCCTAGACAAGCTAGAGGAGGTGCTTAGGGAGAAAGAGGTATGGGCTTCACTGCTGCTGGACTCGGATAATTGGAAGAGAATGAATGGCTGAATGAATGAATAGATGGATGGATATATCTGAAGAACAAAAGTAATAATTTACACAGATTATTGATGTTAATCTGCACTCACCGAGCCTTTCTGCAGTTCTTCACAGCTGGAATCAGTCTCAGTCTTCCCTGGTATGATGTGTTGTACTTCTGCAGGTCCAACTCATCCAGAACCAACTCGGACATCTGCAACATGTAGGCCAGAGCTGAGCAGTGGATCTCAGAGAGTTCCTTCTCTGATCTGTTCTCTGACTTCAGGAACTCTTGGATCTCCTGATGTACTGTGAGGTCGTTCATCTCCATCAGACAGTGGAAGATGTTGATGCTTCTTTCAGGAGAGATTTCATTATCGTTCTTCCACTTCAGGTTGTCAATAACACTTTGGAGGTTTTCTGGACTGTTCTCTGTCTGACCCAGCAGACCTCCTAAGAGTGTCTGGTTAGACTCCAGACAGAGGCCATGAAGGAAGCGGACAAACAGGTCCAGCTGACCACTACTACTTTGGAAGGATTTCTCCATGACTTTCCACAGGAAATCATCCAGAGATGAAGATCTCTGTGCAAGCGCCTGAGTAGAATAAGGCTTCTGAGACACCCACAAATCATTCAGAGATAATTTCCTCTGGAGAATCATTTCTGGATCATCAAACAGATCATAATCATAATCATTATGATGATCATCCTCCCAGGTTTCACCAAGAAAATACTTCAGCACATCTGTCTTCTTGTTGATGTGACAGTGGAACATGTAGACTGCAGCCAGAAACTCCTGAATGCTCAGATGAACAAAGCAGTAGACTGGTTTCTGGAAGATCACACACTCTCTTTTGAAGATCTCTGTACAAACTCCTGAGTACACCGAGGCCTCTGTCACATCCAGACCACACTGCTCCAGGTCTTCTTGGTAGAACATGATGTTTCCTTTCTCCAGATGTTCAAACGCCAGCCTCCCCAGCTTCAGAAGAACTTCCCTGTCAACCTCCGTCAGCTCCTGTGGACTCGTCTCACGTCCCTCGTGGTACTTGTTCTTCTTCCTCTTTGTCTGAACCAGCAGGAAGTGTGAGTACATGTCAGTCAGGGTCTTGGGCAGCTCTCCTCTCTTCTCTGTAGTCAACATGTGCTCCAGAACTGTAGCAGTGATCCAGCAGAAGACTGGGATTCTACACATGATGTGGAGGCTCCTGGATGTCTTCATGTGGGAGATGATTCTGCTGGACAGCTCTTCATCACTGAATCTCCTCCTGAAGTACTCCTCCTTCTGGGCGTCGGTGAAGCCTCGTACTTCTGTTAGCCTGTCAACACATGTAGGAGGGATCTGATTGGCTGCTGCGGGTCGGGAAGTTATCCAGACGAGAGCCGAGGGAAGCAGATTCCCCTGGATGAGGTTTGTCAGCAGCTGGCTGACTGATGACTTCTGTGTGACATCAGACAGCAGCTTCCTGTTGGTGAAATCCAATGAAAGTCTGCTTTCATCCAGGCCGTCAAAGATGAACAGAAGCTGAGAGACAGCCAGCTTCTCTGCTGAGACCTTCTGTAATGTTGGATGGAAAACATGGAGCAGCTCCAGAAGACTGTACTGCTCATCTCTGATCAGGTTCAGCTCCCTGAATGAAAGCAGAACCACCACACTGACATGTTGGTTCTCCAAGCCCTCTGCCCAGTCCAGAGTGAACTTCTGCACTGAGAAGGTTTTTCCAACACCAGCCACGCCGTTGGTCAGAACCACTCTGATGGGTCTCTGTTGGTCAGGTAAGGCTTTAAAGATGTCCTGGCACCTGATTGGAGCGTCATGGAGGGCGTCCATCTTGGAAGCAGTCTCCAGCTGCCTCACCTCATGTTGGGTATGAACCTCTTCACTCTGTCCCTCTGTGATGTAGAGCTCAGTGTAGATGGTGTTGAGGAGAGTTCTACTTCCTGTTTCATCACTTCCTTCAGTCACACGTTCACATCTCCTCCTCAGACTGATCTTATGTTCATCTAAAACCTCCTGCAGACCAACATCTGCTGAAAGAAAAACAGAAAGAAAACTCTTCAATGTCTGAACAACAACCAGAAGTCCAGTTTTCAGAAATGAGTCCATCAGCAGACAGATGTTCAGTCTTACTTTGTACACAGCTGCTCTGACTGGCTGTCTGCAGTCCAGCTCTGCTTCTGGATCTTTTTCCACACTGGGGACAGGACGAGTCTCCCGATGAAGCAGACTGGTCCCAGTATGAGGAGATGCACTGTCTGCAGAACCAGTGTCCACAGCTGGTAGAGACTGGATCCTTCAGGACGTCCTGACACAAAGCACAGCAGGACAGCTGCTCCTCCACACGAACACCGCTCCTCTTCCTCCCTCTGTGAACACATTTCTTTATCACTAAAATCATTTGAAAACTGTTGGTAAAAAAAGATCCAGATTTCATGACATTGGAGAATCGTTAAAGGTCACAGAACAAAGTAAACGTCTAGCTACTTATCTGTTTAAATTCTGGAATCAAAAAAATAATTCCTTTCATTTCATTAACACCATGAACTTTTTTCTTGTCTGCTTGTCTTATTAAACTGCAACTGATCTGTCTGCAGTTTGCTATGAGAGAAAATAGAACATTTCCTGTAGAGACATCACAGTTAAAAACCTTTTATCTGATTTTGGTTTAAAGCTCATGTTTTACACCATATTCATCCAAAATCATTGAAATTGCAGAGTAGTCACAAACTATCCCAAACCACAATAAATGAGTTAATAGCAGTTCTCTTACGAGGCCAGTTCAGGTCCATAATTGAAGAGCATTGCTGGTCCAGGCCCAAGACTGAATTGTGGAGGTCTGTCTTTCGACCAGTCACTGCTCACAGATAGACAGCTGGATAATGTAGACTGCAACTTCTGACTTCTGCTAACACAAACATATTTGTGATCGTAGGCTATCAGTCTCTTTTCTGATGAATGTCTAGCTCTAAACACACAAACTGCAGCTACTGCAGAAAATGTTTTGTTGTCAGTAACAGTGCTCTTAGATTATATTACAGCTTTTCTAGGTATCAGACAACTGCAGAGATGATCAGAGGAAAACGGGGCAAATAAATGTGTCATAAAAAGATTTTCAATGCCAGGAAATAAATTGTAGTTAAAATTCTGATACACAAAACTGATTTTCACAAATTAAAATTTGACAGAATTATTTACAGTTTATATTCAATACATTCACTTTTTCTTACGTTGTTGGTCCAGGTTCATTACTGAATTGTGGAGGTCTGTCTTTGGACCAGTCACTCCTCATAGACAGACAGCCTAATACTGGAGACTGTGACCTCTGACCTCTGCAAACACAAACATATCGCATCAGTCTGATAAATTCTCTGATGAAATTCTTTTAAGCAGCACACATGCTTGCAGGTGCTGCAGATCATGTGATAGTTTCCCATCAATAATAGTCCTCTTAGATACTTGGGCAGCTAATTTCTAAACAAAAATAATCTATATCTAAAGGATATAGATATCTGATAATGATATCTATATCCTGCAGGACACTGGCCCTCGAGGCCTGGAGTTGCCCACCCCGGGTTTAGGCGATGCTAGTAAAAGCACGTGAGAAGTGAAAGGATGCCTTGAGAAATTATGCACATGGCAGAGTTTGGATGTTTTAAAAAGAGCGATAAAGGACAGAACCTGGCACTGGAAGGATAGTAGGGTGATAACTGGCAACTTGGTGCAGATGCAAAAAGGCTTTCTGCTGCATTTGCAAATAAGGGATAGAGCCAGAAACCCTGATGTCTCACTGCCGTAAAGAATGGCTGCAGCTTAGGATATGGAGATTAGATGGGGAGAAACTGGCATCCCAGTGGTAAAAGAACTTGCTTCTGCATTAGCAAATGAGAACCGGGCATCCTTGTATCAGGAAATTTGCTGCTGCATTTGCGAATGACAGATAGAGAAGAACCTGGCATCCCAGTGCAAACTTACTTGTGCACTTTGTGAAAGGAGGAATAGAAAACATCAGATGGCAGAGCAACTGATTTCCAGCTTCGCATTAAATGGTTTTAGGAGGCAGGTGCACAGAACCAAGCTTTGTCAGGTTTATATGGTTGATTGTCATTTATGCTTAGAAATATTTACTCATATATGCTTAGAGTTTATAATCAATGTCATATTGATAGAGGTCTGATCCTTAGTAGTCTGCAAAGACTGTGTGTGCATTCCAGAGTGTTCTGGCATTCACACAGCTTAAGGTCATGAGAGAGGTTATATCTTCTCTTGCTGATACATGGAATGGCAAACACACGTATATCTGTATTAGTATAAGTGCCTTCTGTTTAGATGGACTGCTGGACTTCCAGACCAGCAGGATTAGGGAAGTCGTTTATGGGGTCACATCTTGAAACCCCCCCCCCACACACACACACAGACGGTACTCTTTGTTCACATGTGTACCTATGTTAATGAACCTATGCATATTCATGTAACCTCAATAAAAGAGCAGTGTTACGAGGGAGCGGACGAGAGTCTGACGGAGGTCAAGTGGGCTGAACGACACTCGGCTCCGGTCGGGTCTCCCTCATGCATAAAGAACTTTGACTACTTGGTGTTCAAAGCTTTTTGCTGTTGTATTTGAATTCTCTCGTTCCAGCGGCGGGTTTGTGTTAGGCAGACCCATCAAGCTTGTCCCTGCTACCAGGCACTGACGGGTGGGTGGAGCTACTTCTATACAAGCTACTGCAAGCAGTAGCTTCTGCCTTTGCAGCTGCAATGTTGCTTCTGCACAGAAGAAGACTTTGGATTCACATTTAGATGTGCGAGGTTAAGATGCAGTTGAAACTGGGCTACAGCCGTGTTTCATGGAAACAGATGTACTGTCATGAACAAACACTCTATTTACAAACTGGATTCATGCCAAGAAGATGGTGTGCTTGGAGTTGGGGTCGGCTGAGTAAGGCATCTCTGTCAGAAGAAGGTAAACACATATTGTCTAAGAACCAGAACGTTGAAACCCACATCCTCAGGGACATTCACTAACAACTGTGCAATAGTAGAAGTTATGCAAAAAAAGAAGCAATTATTCCAATTTTAAGAGCAATGACTGTTTACAAATAATTTATGTCAGTTATAGAATACCTTATTCATAAACAACATTTAAACACTGACACTGAGTTTTCTTACATTGTTGGTCCAGGTTCATTACTGAATTGTGGAGGTCTGTCTTTGGACCAGTCACTCTTCATAGATATACAGCTGGATGTTGGAGACTGTGACCTCTGACCTCTGCAAACACAAATACATTTCTGATCATATCCCATCAGTCTCTCATAAATTCTCTGATGAAATTCTTTTAAGCAGTTCTCAACACACTCATTGCAGCTGCTACAGATAACGTGATAGTTTCCTAGTTCTCTTAGATTAGATTACAGATTTTCTAGGTGACTGATCAAAGGCCAACCCATTCTCGTAAAATTCTACACTAAGTGACAAGTTGTCAGTATATTACGCTTCCAGGCGCCCAACACGTCCCTATATTACGAGATCAGAAAAATGAGGAAACATGAGAACCGTGTGGAATGAACCTACACATGCACGTTCGTTTCACTAAAATCGCTTTGGAAAACACTATCTAACGTCATTAAAGTGCTGGTCAAAATTAGGGATAAGGTTATGGTTAGGGCTGGAATACATGGCTGGAATGTGTATTGCCGCGGGAGCATCATTCTGCTGGATTTCATCCATAACCCAGCATGAAGCATCACGTTCGGGTCTTGACAAATCATCACTATATTATGCCTCAGGAGTGAGAACGGCCTGCAGCTGCAGACGCATTCAGAGTGAAGTAGGGCAAATGAATAACGTTTGTCACTTTAAAAAGATCTATACATTGTAGCCTAAATTCTAACACATAAAACAGATTCGCACAAATTCTAATGTAACTGGGAAATAATTTACAGTTTTAAAGTTCAGTTTTCTTACATTGTCCGTGCAGGTTCATTATGAAATTGTGGAGGTCTGTCTTTGGACCAGTCACTCCTCACAGACACACAGCTGGATGCCGGAGACTGTGACCTCTGACCTCTGCAAACACAAACATCAATAACTGATCAGTTCTCTCTGACAGCCATATGATCAGCTGATCCCTCTGTGATATTGTGGCTGCTTCATAAGGCTGACAGGTCAGCCAATCATCAGCCAGTCTTTCTGTCTCTGAATGAACTCAGTTTGTTCTCAGCTCTTCTCTCTGATTCTGCTGCACTGACTTCACTTAAACTTACAGAGTTCAGATCTCAGCAAGAAAACAAGTCAATAAAAATCAAACTCAGATCAGTTTGAACCAATCACAGATCAATGATTCTGCCATGGTTGTGTTGAAATGACTAATAAAGTTAGGAGTGTTCTTACATTGTTGCTGCAGGTCCATGACTGTAAGGTGGAGGTGTTTGTGTAACCCCGTCACTCCTCACAGACACACAGCTGGATGCTGCAGATGCTGCTCCGTCCTCTTCCTCCATCTTCTTGATGTCAGGGTGGAGTTAGTCTGAGAGGTAAACACACACACTCAGAGGTGCTGTTGTACTGGAAGCATCACACTGACGGCTTTCTAATGTTGGAGCTTTGGCCCTAAAGTCCAAACCAGTTAGTTTAGAGGCTCAAAGTCTTTAAAAACACCAAAACCATCACATTATGTAATAAGTACATGATGATGAAGGAACTCAGTGTGTTTGGATCATCATCATGGTGAGGAGCCCACATGTTACGGCTCCTTTGGAGAGAAGCTGAGGATCACTGCAGGAAGTGAGCTCATGAAACCAAAGTGCTGTTTGTGAGCAGGATGACTCTGTTATTGGACCTGCTCTGTGTTCTACATGTGATCAATACTTCAAATATCTGTAAACATGTCATCTTATATTTGTTGCACTTGGTCACATCTGTCTTTAAAATAGATTTTAATGTCACTGAGTTCTTTTCTACCTTTATTGATTTATTTTGGAATAAATTAAATATAAATGTGCCAAAAACTGCCTGCAGCTTCTGCTCTGTGACAGGAAACTACTGTCAGGCTCAAAATGACTTCAGATTATTCATCACAGGGTGTTTATAGATCACAGGACACGTTACAGTTTTACTGTCTATGTGTTAGTTTAAAAGAATGACGTGATAAGGTCTTACTGTGAATCTAAGCGCTCATTGGCTAATACCCTGAGACTGACAGGTGGTTATCCAATCAGCGTGCGGCCTCACACGGACATAAAACGCTTAAAGTTTGTTTCAGATCAGACCCTGATGTTTCTGCTACAGCCTGTTTACCGATATAATCAATATCAGACATCAGAGCAACAGAAACCTCGGTGATCAGGACGCCGGGACTGAGAACAGGAAGTGGCTCAAACGTCGCACTTTCATAAAATCAGCCTGAACTCCTCTGACGGAGTTTCTGTCGCCATTTTAGTTTTTAAAAATGCCGTCATAGGGGCGGGTCTTACTGTGAACCTGCGCGCTCATTGGCTAATAACTTGAGATTGAAAAGTCGTTATCCAATGAGCGCGCGGCCTCTTCCGACATAAAGTTGTTTCCTTTGAAAAACCAAAGTCTGATTATTTTTGCCTCCACTGACGGAGCCTGTTGTTCCCGCCACAGAGACACAGTAATGTCAGAGCGGTGTTTACACTCAGCTGCCTCAGCACAGCTCTCACTCTCCTCCTGCTCTCTCAGCTAAACTCACTTCCTCTCTACTTACAGGAAACCAGCGCTCAGAGGAGCCGACCGGCCTCACGTTTCACCCACAGACACGAACAGCGTGGAATTATTTTATGTCATAAGAAGAAACATATTCACGTTGACACTCGCCTGCCTCAGCTCCACCTTCCTCCTCCTGCTGCTCTGAACGGAGGATCAACACTTTCACTTTCACTGCTGCTCCCTAAACACAGAGGATGCTGGGACTTGTAGTTTTTACCTTGTGTGATATTTATGGATGTGACACTAAATCACAGCACGAAGACTACCTGCAAACATGTCACAGGCGATAAAAGTTTCACATTAAAGGTGAAGTTATTTTTCTGTCTCGTGTTCAATAAACAGTGAGCTGGGAAAACTGAAGAACAGACTTCAGACGTTCCCTGCAGAGTTTCTGCTGCTCGGTCGTCTGCATGTTGCTGACACTGAGCTGATGATGAAGCTGTGATGGGTTTATGGCACGTTTGGTTCTGGAGAAGAGTTTTGCTGTCGGTGCAGGTGAAATGATCAGAGGTTACAGCCTCTGGTTAAAGTGGAGGCAGCGATCAGGACAGCTGAGCAGCAGAGGTCTCGAGGGTCCTAAAGTGTAAAAGCATCAGTGTTAGTAACACAAAGATCACAGAATGGGATCATCCACACAACACTAACATCTAAATCCACGGCAGGAACTCTTCCAGTGTCCTGAAAAATCTGCGATGCTGAGATTAAAATCTGTCTGCTCATCTTAATGCAACATTTACTAAAGTCTGGTAGAAGTTTTACTGATTTCCAGTCACTTAGCAGACGTGTGGATAGGTGGTGGGTTGTAGAGCAGACTGAAAGCTTTAAGTTCATCCTCTGATTGAAAACAGATACAGGAAGTATAATGCTGGTGTAAGACAGGAAACAGCAACACGGCAGCCATCTTTTTCCTCCCATGATGACCAGTGTCCCAGCAGAAGCTGGGGTTTGTTAGATCCTGTTGGATCCAGAGGAAACAGGCTGAAAGAGTCGATCGGGGGGATCCTGGTTTTATTATGTGCTCGTTATGATTGAAGCTCTGGTTGTGTGTTAGAGACCTGCAGATTCCTCCACTCTGCCTCCTCCTCTGCAGGAATCAGCCTCTTGGCTGGTTTTATTCACCAACGTGAAGAAAAGCATCAAACTAATCCAAGTTCATTGTGAAAAGCCTGAAAATGGAGGAATAAATCTGTCAGTTACCGTATAAAGTTTGAGTTTGTCAGTGTTTTACACGGAGACGCTCGTCAGATGTTGAATGTTTAGCATGAATGTTCCACATCTGGAGAAACCTTCAAGATTAAAGCCAGTGAAAAGTGAAGAGTTTCTGCAGCAGCCGCACTTCCTGCAAATCTGTTCTTTCAAAATAAAGTGAAGAGTCTAAAATCATATTCACGACAGGTTTAAAGGTGGTCACATGGTTTTAGCGGAATGCCTACGTGGGCGCGTCCGAGTGATTTTGACTCGTGCAGCGTGGAGCAGTAAACACTTGTTTTTGTTCATCTGGACTCATGAAGGATTCCAGTTAGCACATTTCCAGCCAATGAAACGTAACTGAAGGAAATTGCCGTCCCGGGTTTCCTCCGTGGCGTGAGCGATAAGCAGAGTTTTTCCCTTTCCTTATAAGATTCCTAATTATTCAAAGTAACACTCAAGTATGCCGTTCAGCGGGTTAGTTACAGCGCCGGGAGCAGTTAGGAGAACAAAGTGACACATAGACTGTTCAGATTGCTCTCCCACAATCAACTCAAAGGTTTATTCAGTACAAAACAGCTTATATAGAGGAAAAAAGGTTCGTGTGTCAGCAGGTTCTCAGTTCAAACCGGTACAGACCAAATAAGGAAGCGTCTTCCTGCCTTCTGAGCAAAGAAGTATCCTTTGTGTAGTTTATCAGCTCAGCTACAATTTATGGTCATCCCAGCAAAATACACTCCTAGACATAGAATACAGAGTTCTTTCATTAGTGAATTCTGAAACAAACCACCTGGCTTTTAACAAGCTCTTTTCTAAAAGATAAGGAAGGGAGGATGGGAGTAAAGAAGTGGTCTCGTCTCTGTGGTATTTTCGACCTTGGGGTACCAGCCTGTGATTCTTACACATCAATACATGGGTCAGAGAGAAAGAGAAAAACAACTAGTAAATGGGCCTTATTGAGTAACAGTTTTCAAATCATTAAATCACTACAAAACAATATCCTGTAAATGCTACCATGGTATCAAAATATCACAACAGTTCTCTCCTTTTATCATAAAATGATAACATAGTATAAAGACAGAATGTAATAACATAATCTAAAGACAAATCATAAACGTAAAACAGATCATGAATCTGGTCCTTTGAGCAAGCTTAATATCAAAAATTCTGAGAGCGTATACATGGTATCACACAACAGACAATAATCATTGAAAACATACTGCAACGGTTACAAAGGCTACAATTAGTTCCCTCCATTTTCCAAACGTGTCCTGTAGCCACCTATCTAGCCACTGACCGTGGCCTGTATTGGCAATTAGTTCTATCTTCAATGCTTCAAGTCTATTCATAGCTTGTGTGAATGAACCGTTAGGGGCGGTGTTATTGGGAATGAAAGTACAGCAAACATCAACGGTTACTAGACCACAGGTACCGGTCCAATTAACAGGTAAAGCTAATCTAAGGGTATTATTGCACAACCAATAAGCATGTGGGATTGGTCTGGTCAGGCGCGTGACCATGTGTGATTTAACTAACTCCCCCCAGTCAGTGTCATTTAATACACCTTCTGGGGGAACAATGATCGATTCTCCGCTCGAACTTGAACTGTGTGTGTGTTCCTCCAGATATGATACAACTTCAGCCACAGAGACAGCTAGCCATGTCTCATTACAGCGTGCACCTGGGGAGTCAGAGAAAAATGTGTAGTTATCCTTTGTATAATCTATGTGTGTGTCTGGGCCAGTTAACTTTAGTCTGCGCAGACATATCATACTAGTATTAAAATGGAAAGGGATCTGTCCTAGGGGTAGTGAGGGCTTTAACCTATTCTTGGGGCGTTTCATTGGGGCGCAGGTCCCTGCGGTGTCATTAGATAACTTCAATAATTCGCCTAATGGAGTCTCAGGGTTAGTTGGTGTGTGTGTGTGTGTGTCTAAGTAGGCAGTCGAGGGGGCTCAGAGTCAACTGTAAAGTGTCTTTAAAGAGAGCATTATCTCCGCCGATTTTCTCTAGTCCCTCAGTGAGGGGGAAACCGGATATGGGGTATCCTACTATTACCTGTTCTGGATTAGCCTTTGAACAGACATAACAGTTACTGTTTCCTAAATCACGAGCGGCTGTTCTGGCATTTTCATACCAGGAGTTGACTCCTGCTCTAGGGGGTGCATAAAATGGTTTATTAGTGGCGTCTATGTTGTCATTTACTGATTTTAGGGAACGTGAGGAGTGCATTAAGTAGGTGTCTTGTAAAATAGAGCATGAGGTATCGTCAGCAAAATATGACCTGCAGAAATGTGAACATGGTTGGAGTCTACAATACAAAATAGCAAAGAAAAATCCTAAAGTTAATGCGATAGATATGATAAATAACCTAAATATATAAGAAAATATATAAGAAAAACAGTTCTTCAGTCGTCTCCTGGCCTGGTCCCAGGTTCGAGAGACATTGAATAAGGGTCGTATGATGACAATGGGCATTTCATTTTCTCCATTATCAGGATGGAATGAGTCTGGCTTTATCAGATTAGACATCATGTGGTACTCTCAGCTTTCTGTTCCTGCTGAATGTTGAGTACCTTGTTCTTGTTCACGTGAAGGATCAAAGAGCTCTGAGCCTTGGCTCTTTCAGGTGTTGTGTGTTAATCAGTAGTTGCGTGTGTGTAGGTGAATTGGATCCGGGCGCTGGCTCGCCTGAGATGTCATCTACCCGTGTGTGTTTATTTGTTCTTGTTCCTGGCGCTGGCCCGCCTGAGATGTCGTCTGCTTGATCCGACGCCTGAGATGGTCCGATTGGGCTGGTCTTAACCCTGCTGGCATGAATCCACTGAGGTTGTCCGTCCGTAAGGATGCTGGTTCTTCGTCACTGCCAGTAAAGCCTGGGGGCTGGAAAACGCGGCCTCCCAGAGTGTCCTTGGTTTTAGCGACTTCACCAACACGCATCTCCTGGTCTCCACTGGTGGAACTGTGGAGGGGAGAGCCTGAGAGAGACAAACTTTCTGATAGTTATTATTCAGTGTTTCTACCAAATTGTAGACATAGTCGGACAATGCAATATCTACATCACCTTCTAATAGCGGTGCCCCTCTGGAAGCTGACCATGGTGTTGGAAATAATCTTATTTCAAATGGAAATAATTTGGTTACTGCAGATGGAGTCATTCTAATCTCACAGAGGACTTGAGGAAGTAATTTGACCCAGGTCATTAAAGTTTTAGCACACTTTTGAATTACTTCTAATGTGAATGAAGATCCTCTATCACTGTTAATCTGGTGAGGTATTCCGAATCTGGGTATTATTTCATTGCTCAACTTTTGACAGACTACTTCTGCAGTTTCTTTTGAGGTTGGATAAGCTTCTACTCATTTACTAAATTGATCCTGGTAGTACTTGATGCTTCCTTGTACTGGCATGTGTGTAAAATCAATTTGTAATGTATGAAATGGAAAATCTGGTTGTGGTAAATGCTGATGTTTTGCTTTTGATTTTCCTACATTAGTTCGTGCACATGTTAAACAAGTTGCTAATATGCTTTTTACTGCATGTGATGTTTTCTCAATTACAAATCTTGATTTTATTGCCCCTATTACCCCTCTCTTTGTCCGACATGACTCACACGTGAAAATGTCGGACAAGGACTGGCAGTAGGGAACATGGGAGGGCAATCAAACCCTCAACATTTTTGTATAGGCCATCCCTGTCATCTAAGGTACAGTCATTATTCTATGCAGAGGCTTGCTCTTGTATGAATTTTAAATCAACATTTGTTCCTAAATAGTCTGGGAGTTTAACAAGTGACAGCTGTAGGGGCACAGATAATACTTCCTGTGGAGGTGCTGTGGCTGTGATGCAGCTGTAGCCTTGGCTGTCACGTCTGCTAGGGCATTACCTGCTGCTTCGTCTGTGTCAGCTGTACTGTGTCCTTTCGTTTTTTACAACTGCAACGGCCGATGGTAACTGTATAGCCTGCAAAAGTCTTTGCACAAGATCAGAATTAGCAATCGGTTTTCCATCAGCAGATCTAAATCCTCCTTGTCTCCACAATGTGCCAAAGTCATTTACAACGCCAAACGCATAGCGGCTGTCTCCACCTGTAACTCACAAGCGCGTATTAAAGCCATGAGCTCTGCTTTTTGTGCTGAGTGAAATGGTAATGAGTGAGCCTCTAGTATGATGTCAGGCAATGTCACCACTGAATAGCTGTGGATTCCTGTATACGTGTCATGCAGTCATGATCGTCAAGCCTGTCTGAGCCATCCTGTCGGTCAGAAGAACACAGCATAGGATCAATAAATGTGCTGGCGAATTGGGTGTGCTGCTCGCTTTTATAGTGAGATTTGCATATGTTGTGTAGTTATGTTTGCTAGAATGGTCATGACCTGGTGATTGGTGTGTAGAATAGTGTCATGTGAGAGTGTGAGCTTCTCGCAGTCCCTTATCATGATAGAGCAAGCTGCTACTGCCCTCAGGCAGGTCGGCATTCCTGAACAACCACGGACAGCACCTTGAATAGAAGGCTACTGGACGGTAGCCACTGCCATGCTCTTGGGCCAGTACACCTGTGCAGGTTCACAACAGTCATGCAGAATGTGGTCATGAAAAGAACAGTCTGGTATCCATTGTCTGCAATAGTTCACCATGCCTAGGAAGGACAACATTTCCTTCTGTGTAGTGGGCCGAGGGAAGGAGGTCACAGCTTTGACCCTGTCTGGAGTCATGGAACGTTTTCCGTGAGACAGTGTGAATCCCAAATATTGAACAGAAGTCTGACAGTACTGCATTTTCTTTGCCGATGCTTTGTGGCCAGTCTGTTGGAGGTGCTGGAGAAGCATGTGTGTAGCAGTTTGACATAGTTCCTCACTGAAGCACAGAGGAGGAGGTCATCCACGTGTGGATCAGGGTACAGTCCTGGAGGAGTGAAGCTGTCCAGGGTAGCACGGACCACCATTGAGAAAGCAGCAGAGCTGTCTACCATGCCTTGGGGCAAACGAGTCCAAGTGTACTGCTTATTTCTATGTGTAAATGCAAATAACGGCTGTGTGTCTTCATGCACAGGCACTAAGAAAAGGCAGAGCATAAATCCACCACAGTAAAATGTGTGGCTGTTGACGGAATAAATGTCAATATGCTGCGAACGTCTGGAACAAAAGGTGACAGAGGCATAATGACTGCATTAATTTGCCTTAAGTCTTGTGTAAAACGCCATACGCCAGGTTTGTTAGGCTTTGGCACAGGATTGACAGGAGTGTGGGCTTTGTTACTCCTGTAGTCAATAAATCTCCTATGATGACATCTAGAGCTGAGGTTTTTTTCGGTGGAAATGGGATATTGCTTGACATATACTGGCTTGTTGCATATAAGGCATAAAGTCAATATAAGGTATAAGGTAGATCTATGTGTCGACATGGTGTAGTTATGTCATAACCTATGTCTGAGTTATGTGACAAAATCACTGTTTGACCTTCACTTGTGTGAGCAGTTATCATGTTGTTGAACAGTGTGAGAGAAACAAAAGTGTGGCTTGTTGTATTTGTACACGTTTGTTTGTTTTTTTGGCACAGTGTGTGACGTGGAATACCAGAAAAAAGGTGTTGAGTTCATTCTCTGCTGAGGCGTCCAGCTGACACAGAGGCTGTTCCTTCTCCATGATGCATAGGGCAGAGAAAACATAGCTGTTATCAGTGTCAGCAAACATTTCACACTTTGTGTTAAATTAAATACACAAATTCATTTTTGCTCTGGGTGTCTGCGGCTGCTGGAAAACTGAGCTAAATTTGCACCTCTAGCTTGTCTACCTTGTGGATTGTAAGGCTGCTTAGATGTGGAGCCATTATTGCGTGCTCCCGTTGTTGCCAGTTACCTTGACTGGAAGAGCTCCGCTGACGCCTAGTGGCCGGAACTTGTACTGCGTTCTGTGGTCGAGGCGGGCGTGCTTTGTCGGAGACTGCAAATCGATACTCACGAAACCAGTGTCCTATTTTTCCACAATAAAAACACACATCTCTACTCTTATCTTTCCTTCCTCTGAAATCTCCTTGCTGTGCTGGAGCGGGTCCTGCATACATCATTTTTCACTTTCCTCTGAGCCTTCAACATCAAAATTCAACATTATCTTAACACTTTTAGCTTTCGTGGTAGTATCTGCACTGGCCTTCGGTTTTACTGACCTGTTTTCTGGCGATAATCGTTCGGGATAGGGCTCCGGAAATAAATTAGAATGCATTGAACTTACAGTTTTTAAGTTGTAAACAAAGTCAGTCACGTAAGTACTTCTGCATGTTCTGGTTACGTAATCATGGAAGTCTTCACCGATTCGCGGACACGTTGCACGTGACCGGAAGTGGGAGGCGTACTGAGCCGTTATTTGAAACTTTATATTTTTTATTTTATTATTTTTTGGTTTTACAGATAATTTCGATTTTTTTATCGGACCTGTCTGTGGTCTTTGAATTATTCTGCACCATGTTCAGTGATTTCCAGAGGGGTTTACACGCTTTGAAGGATTTATGTTAGTATTTTGCTGTGGCACAGCTGAGGTTACTTTAAATTTATTGCTAGCAATTTTTGTTTGGGTGAGCAACTTCTCACTTAACGAGCAACTTCTCGCAATACAACAGGCAACTTCCTGTGTCTTTCTGCTTTTAATTTACCTTATTCGGGGACTAAAGAAGTCGTCAGTGTATCTCTCTGGATCACTAAGTGAAACTTGCATCAGCATATCCCGTTTTTTTTATGGATCACTGAGAAAGGCATAACACAGTCTTATAAAATAAAAGACGAGTGCCTACCTTCGTCAGCATCCCACTTCTGACACCAAATTGAAGGAAATTGCCGTCCCGGGTTTCCTCCGTGGCGTGAGCGATAAGCAGAGTTTTTCCCTTTCCTTATAAGATCCCTAATTATTCAAAGTAACACTCAAGTATGCTGTTCAGCGGGTTAGTTACAGCGCCGGGAGCAGTTAGGAGAACAAAGTGACACATAGACTGTTCAGATTGCTCTCCCACAATCAACTCAAAGGTTTATTCAGTACAAAACAGCTTATATAGAGGAAAAAAGGTTCGTGTGTCAGCAGGTTCTCAGTTCAAACCGGTACAGACCAAATAAGGAAGCGTCTTCCTGCCTTCTGAGCAAAGAAGTATCCTTTGTGTAGTTTATCAGCTCAGCTACAATTTATGGTCATCCCAGCAAAATACACTCCTAGACATAGAATACAGAGTTCTTTCATTAGTGAATTCTGAAACAAACCACCTGGCTTTTTAACAAGCTCTTTTCTAAAAGATAAGGAAGGGAGGATGGGAGTAAGGAAGTGGTCTCGTCTCTGTGGTATTTTCGACCTTGGGGTACCAGCCTGTGATTCTTACACATCAATACATGGGTCAGAGAGAAAGAGAAAAACAACTAGTAAATGGGCCTTATTGAGTAACAGTTTTCAAATCATTAAATCACTACAAAACAATATCCTGTAAATGCTACCATGGTATCAAAATATCACAACAGTAACTACAGATGAAGACAAACACATTTAAGCTGCCTGACTCTCGAGTGCGGCTGCATGCTCCCATTTTCAGTCTGTTTTAGTTCTCAGTTTAGAGGAACGCTGCAAACTCACACAAACTTCTTTCTTGTGAGGTTTTGTTGGCAGACTGATGAAAGCAGCAGCAGCTGGTGTTTGATGAGCAGACGTGTGTTTCCTGTTCTGTAATAATCAGCTTGTTACCATCACATAGTGAACTCAGCCGTGACCAGTGAGGCCGTCCTCGTGCGGTTCTCTGGCGCTGATTCTGACTGTGACCTTCACCTCTGCAGGGTCGCCTCTGCTCGTGGCTGAGCTCGTCAAAATAAAAGCTTCTTCATTTCTGTGGCTGAAGAAGAGTCTGCTCTTCTTCACCAACAGGAAGTGATTGGTGATTCACTGATTCTGAAATCTTCACTTGTCTCACAAATTCACAGTAACACACACACACGGTTGTGTTTTCATATCCTTGTGGGGACATCTATTTGACATCATGCTCTCCTCAGCCTTTTACTCTAACCATTAAGACTGAATGCCTAACCCTGACCCGACTGTCCCTGACACTAAAACCACATCCTGAGTCCCAAAAATGTCTTCAAACTTGTGGGGACGGGCATTTTGGTCCCCACAAAGACATGTAAACGTGTACACCCACACACACATAGACATTAGTGACCTCACAGGTTTATGTTTGGGGCTTTTAGCATCTTTGTGTGTCGGTCAGATTTAATTCACTCTTGTTTTGAGGTTTTGTGCCTTTTCGTTTCATTCTTTGTGCGTTTATTTTCTCTTTAAGCCTTTCAGGACTCGTGCTGTCGGCTTTTTCCTGCTGTGTTATTAGTATTTTTAATTTCTAAACTTCTTCTAAAAGAAGGACCGATGGAACATTTATGTGAAAATAAAAATGATCATTTAATGTTTTTGTCAATCATTAAAAAATAAATCCTGGTCTTTCATTTTGCTGCTGCGTTGTTCACAGAAACACATATTTTCCTGTTTCTTTCTGTTTGTGCGTTTTGCCTGTTTAGCGCTGCTGAGCAGGAAAACCCAGACGAACAAAAACCTCTTTTAAGTAAATGTTTGAGTCACTTTGGCTCTGAACTGTAAAAAACTGCAGACTGAACCAGATTTGAAGGCATCACAGGAACAGCCTCACATTCAAAACATGAAAGACAGGACTTTTATTTTGAAACACTCAGGAAATGACAGATGGAAAGTTTTTTAATTAAAAAAATTATTATTTTATGCACTAAGTTCGACAACCACCAAAACTGTGATGATCCTCACATCAGCTTTACTGTGTGAGGTCACATACAAAATCATTAATGTTACTATTATTATTATTATTATCATTATTATTATTATTATTATTATTATTATTATTATTATTATTATTATTATTAGAGACTTGCAGAGAGAAGAGGTGGAAACATTTTGATTTTCATAAATTTAACAGACTGAAAACCTACAAACATGTTTGGTGCTGAAGAAAAATGGAAACTATCAGAACATCAGAATAAAAAAGCTCAAACTGAAACTGTGGGGAGGTCTGAGTGAGACGCAGCAGAGCCCCACGGTCAGTGTCTGTCCGTGTCTGTGGAACAACAACGTTTGGATCACTTGCAGTCGCAGAGCAGCGCGGCGCCTCGCAGCGTCCAGTGCTCGGGCGGCTGCAGGCTCCTCAGCTGCAGGGAGAAGATGAAGTTCAGGTCGGTGCGTCGAGGCTTCTTGTAGACGGGACACGAGTACAGGCTGACCGCCCCCCCGCCGCCAGGGGGACGCTTACTGTCGGCCATGTTGGCTGAGCTGACGGCGAAGACGTGGACCACAGGGAGGGGGGTGAAGAGGACCTGAGGGGCAGAGACAAACTTATTATTACTGAGCAAAAACAAAAATACTTTGATTTCATTTAGTTCCTAAATTTTAGTTTAGATTTAGTTTCTGAATCATTTAATAATTCATAATTTTTCATTAGATGAATCTTTAAAAACTCTTAAAATGTTTTTATGTTAATTTACAAAAAAATACAGAAACAGTAAAACGTTGGACTTTTGAACGCTGAAGTTTTTTAAAGCTTCAGTTTATTATTTTAATTTAAGTAAAAAAACACTGATTTTAAAAAGACAAACTTTGGGCGGAGCCTCAACGAGTTTGGCGCCACGTCTGTCCCATCCCGCTCCATCCAGAAAGAGGCCATAGATATAGACTCCACCCACATCTTCAGGGGGCGGAGCTGAGACGTCCTCCCTCATCATCTTGGTGACATCGTTGCTAAGGGTGACCGTGTCCAAGGCCCAGCCCCTGGACAGGTTGGAGCGTGTCGTCTCCTGGCGCATGGCGGTCAGGAAACCCTAAAGAAACAAAAAACATTCGGAAAGAAAACTGAAGAATTCCAAAACTCCAGATTTCCGGAACAACGAACCAACCTGCGGGTTGAAGAAGCCGGTGAGCCAGAACTGGTTGGGCCGGCCGGCGCTGATCCACGCGCTGAGCTGCTGGTTCCTCTCCAGCAGCTCGCTGAACCAGAAGCCGAGCGTGGCCGACGGCCAGCTGAGCCTCAGCCACAGGCGCGGGATCCGAGCATCGAACATGCTGTCGAGGGCGTCGCGCAGGTCTTCAGACATGATGATGGTCCCTGCAACGGCGGAAGCACGAGTCACATCGAGCGTCAGTGAACGTGTGTGTGTGTGTGTGTGTGTGTGTGCGTGTGACTGACCATCGATGGCCAGTCTGAGGTCAGTGAGCGTGCTCCGTACGCTGCTGATGACACGCTGCATTCGGTCCAACTCCTGTCGGAGGAAGATGTTCATTGGCTGAAGAGGACCCATCTTCTGGAGTTGACCTTTGACCTTCAAAACACACAGAGACGTCATGTTTCTCCAGAGGACTCATGAACGTGTTCGTGTTTGATGGTTCAGAGATGCCAGATTCTGCTGATGATTTAAAGTCTGAATTCATCTAAAAGAATCAGACGCTGACAAATCTGCTGTCTGAAATCTATTCACTCGTTTCCATCATTCACTGGGCGACGGTCGGGGTTAGCAGCCGGGCTCTAGAGTACAACCACACTGTGCTTTGTCATATTTATCTCTGCATTCTTTTTCACTTCCTGTCAAAGTTCAATAATATTAGCTTAGCATAAACATTAGAAACAGGAAACAGCTACCCTGGCTCGGTCCAAACGTACACAAAGCTGCTCACCTGCATCTCTGACACTCGTGTATTAGTACACTGTTTGTTTGAGCTGCACAGAGCTGCGTGTGTTTCTTGAGCCTAACAAAGCTGCTTTGAACATGAGCACATTTTTGTTTTTAACTTGGCAGCTTGTTGCTTACACAGCAGCTCAGCTGTTTCCAGTATTCATGCTAAGCTAAGCTAGCTGGTGGGATTGTGTTCTTCGTCGAGTTTTGGGTCGGCCGTTCGGTGCTAAACAAGCACCTCATGTGGGATGTAGTCGGGTGGCAGTTTCTCCAGCATCTCATTGGCTAGTCTCTGCACGCTGGCCTCCCTGGTCTCCCCGGCCCCGCCTCCGGTGTCCTTCGGTTGGATGTTGATTATGGTGCTCAGCGTGTCATTCGCCAGGTTGGTCTGGTAGGTGATGTCAGCGTTGGGGTGGAGTCCAAACACCTGTAAACAGGAGAAATGTGACATGTGACTGGGCTAGTACTGCCTCAGTGTGGACGCGTCCCGTCTCTGAGCGTGCTCGGACCTCCGGTGAGTCGACCAGCGGCAGCCCCTCGATGTGCTGCAGGACCTCCTGGATGCTCTTGACCTTGGCAGGGATGCTGTAGCCCTTAAAGAAGCAGAAAGCTTCACTGAAGGTGCTCTCACTGAACCAGACACTCGTGAACGTGTTGAGGAGCCGTTTGTCCAAGTCATCCGTCACCCGACCGCCATACTGGACTTCACCTGGAGAGCAGACGTGAAGAAAGAGTCAGGAAGATTTCTGGATACCTGGAGGGTTTGAGGTTTCTCTCATAATCTGATGGATGAAACGTTACAGTGGAAAGAACAGAGCAGGTTTAAAGAGACTGACCGAGCATGTAGCGCAGACAGCTCCAGTTCACGCCTCTCTTCACGTCCAGGTTGTCCAGGTGGTTCTGCACAAACTGGATGCTGGAGGTAAAATCTGCCTGGTTGAACTCGTAGGGGATGTTCCAGCCGAGCGGGCCGAACTTACGACGCTCCTGATGGGATAAAGAAGAAGAAGGAGAAATGATAACATCAGAATGATCTTACAGGAGCTGTTTTCCACAAAGAAATGGTGGATTTATGAATCTGATCGTGTGGGTGTTGGCAGATACCTGCACGGTGGTGTGGAGGAAGGCCACAGCGTACAGCAGAGGCTTCCACTGAGGCAGGTTGCTGATCTCTAGCTGGTCCTGAGTGACACCATTAAAAGTCCTCTTCAGACCGGCTTTCATGCCTGATGCCGACAGATAAAATAAAATAAGTGGGAAAGTGAAAGACAGCGAAGGATCAATAAAAATTCACGAGTTCATCAGGATCATGTCTCCTACCAAGAGGAGGTTCATTGGTGAACTTGATGGAGGACTGAAGGAAGGTGATGGGGAACCTGCTCACAAACACAAACACAGTCAAGCAGCTCTGCAGACACAGCTGCTGGTTTAAGCTGAGACTAAATGTGCCGTAAAGTGAACCTGCAGAGGGGCCGCCAGGACTTAAAGCAGGACCTCAGACCTCGTCATTGTTACCTGGGGTGCACGTCGGTCGTCAGCCACACTCGGAAATCTTTGTGCACGCTCTCCGGCACCGCTGATGTGACCGTCTCCAGCAGCTCATCCAGGAAGTCCAGTCCCAGGTGGCAGTTCTGGAGGAGGAGCCAGCCGCCATCCAGCATGCTGTTGGCCAATAGCCTGCGAGCGTGAACCTCTTGGCCCTGACCCATGGAGATGGGACGGCACGGCGCCCCCTGCAGCAAAAAAAATCAAATCTAGGCTTTAACAAAATAAATCAGTGTTTTTCCTTAATTTGCTTTTGCTCCTGTACTTTCAGCTATTTTTCTATAAATACACAAAAATTATTTCTGTATTTTCTTGTGTACCCCGGTCATCTGCACTCTTTAGGTTTAAAGTAAATATCCGATCGTTTGCTTCAATAGGATTTATGACTATATTATTCGTACTTATGTATTAATTATTTCGGTAGTTTCCGATGTTTTTCCTTTTTATTACATCATCGTTCACCTCCGCCCTTTCACTACTCGCCCTCACCTTATTCTTGGCTAATCTCTCGATGTTCTCAGTCGGGTCGGAGCCCATCGACAGCAGACACACCATCGGCGTTCGGTTGTTGCTCTCTGCCAACATGGTGTCCAAGTCCAGGACCGTGCCTTCGGCGTACTGTTGGCCCAGAGAATCTGAGATGTAGCGCCGCGCCTGCAACCATCAGCTGTTAGCCTCCACATTAACCAGTCTGCTCTGTCAGATCAAATCAGCAGTCAGACCTGAGCGATGGTCCGGTCGGGGCACCAGCTCCGGATGAGCAGAAGCTTCCGGAAGGTGTCGAGCTTCTCCTCGTAGCCATCGGGCAGCGGGGCGTCTTCTGGCGCCGGATGGTCGAACCACGCTTTCCAGGTGCGCTCGTTCTGGTTCACCTGGTTCAGAATCTGGAAGAACGCAGGCAGGCTGGACAGCTGCACCAGGTTCAGCCAGGTCTGGTCCAGGATCCAGCGCCGTGGCTTCGATTCTACAGAGTTCAGGTCCAGAGAGGCTCCGCCTACACCGAGAGAGAAACAACTTTCACTCTCAAAGGACTCTGGAGGATGCAGGAGAAGAAAGGAGGAGGAGAAGGTAACCTTTGATGAAGGTGAGCACCTCCACGTGCGAGATGATTCGGGCCTGCAGGTCAATCTTTAGAGCCAACAGCAGAGTGAAGAGCAGCTTGTGTTCCTCGTACAGACCTCTGGCTGTGTAACGGTACACCTGAGGGATAGACAAACATCCTGAACCTCCACTCGAGTGCACGTTACAGGAAAGAAAGGACAGCCCTGAGGTGTGCGCTGATGAGGAGCACCTGGTAAGTGAGGAAGCTGATGATGTTGCTAATGCGTTTGGAGGTGACCTGCGACCTGGCCGAGTTCTGCATGGACGAATCAAAAAGCCCGAGGAACTGCCACAGCGACGTCTGGTACATGACGTTCACCAGCGACATCTCCACAATCAGGAAGTAGAGGATGCTCCCCCTGGTGGCCACTGGCCGGTACTCCTCCCTGGCCTGGTTAATCTTCACCTCTGTCTCCGCGGCAACCGTCAGCTTCTCACTTACCTGGAAGATAAAAGGACTCAGACAGGACCTACAGCTGTGGGATACTTTTTGTCTGTGATTTGAACCGGGGGAACAAATCGTGGCAGGATCAGCCTGATGTTATTTGTATCTCACTGTAACTTTACTGTATAAAGAGCAAACATCTCCAACATGTCAGGAGTAGTTAGTCATTACAACAAGTGTTTGTGAACTAAAAATCAAGAATGTGGGATACTGTTCGTCCGTGATTTGAAGAGCCCAGCGCTGCTCCCACTTTTTTTTAATTCATTTATTTTATTTATAAAATTTATTTAATTTTATTCATACTGTGCCCCCCCCCCCCCCCCCGCAAGGGCTCTGCGCCTCCCCTAGGGGGCGCCCCCCCCCCCATTTTGTGACCCTTACAGCGGATTTATTCTTCACATTCCAGCTGCAGACTTTTATCCTTGGACGTTAATAGAGTGCAGCTGATGATTTTTAAATGTTTTCCTCGATGAACATTACAAACATGCATCAGACAATAACTTTTATCCCGTCTTCCTTCTCTCACCCCAACCGGTCGCAGCAGATGGCCCCGCCCCTCCCTGAGCCTGGTTCTGCTGGAGGTTTCTTCCTGTTAAAAGGGAGTTTTTCCTTCCCACTGTCGCCAAAGTGCTGCTCATAAGGGGTCATATGATTGTTGGGTTTTTCTCTGTATCTATGAAGTGCCTTGAGGTGACTTTTGTTGTGATTTGGCGCTATATAAATAAAATTGAATTGAATTGAATTGAATTGAATTGAATTAAGGAGACGCAGTGAAGGAGCAGCTGGTACCTCCTGAGCGGTGATCTTGGTGACGCTCAGCACCTCGATCAGAGACTGGTCCTCCACCAGCGAGCCCTGTGTGCTGGTGAGCCTGAACAGCAGGCTGTCCTCCAGCTCCTGCATCTTCCTCTTGTTGGACGTCACCTCCTCCAGGAGCTTCACTCGCTCTGCCTCCATCTCCTTCATCAGAACACGGGAATCATTTCAAAATGAGGGCAGGCATATTTAATCCACCTTCAGTTCAGTGCACAGAAACGTTATCTTTGTTCGTGGCCTGTTTGGCCTCCGCTGAGATGTTGGACGGACACGTGGGTTCAGACGTTCCCACCAACATAAAGCAGACAGCATGAGTGTGTGGTGTAAAACATCTTAATGTGGACGTGCCGAGTGCTACAATGGCCTTCAAACATACCGTAGGAAATGTAACTAGCTAACTCATTAACTACGTCACTGATTGGATAACTGGCGGGTGGAGTGACCTGCTTCTCCAGCAGGATGACCCGTCCCAGCAGCTGGTCCTCCAGGCCTCTCTGAGTGACGGTGAAGTCCACCACGGCCGTCCTGGCGCTGACCTCAGGGCTGTATGCTGGGTTGGCCATCTTGGTGGTGATGTAGAGCGTGAAGCCCTTCATTACATCCACCTCCTTGTCTCCAACCTTCACCTGCAGGAGGAGGAGAAACATCCGTTACTGTGTCTTCTTCCTCGTTTAGCCTCCGGTCCAGATCAGCTGTTTTACCTTGTAAGTGGAGCCAGACTTGATGTAGTTTTTGTCCAGTATGTTGTCCAGGACAGGGTCCAGTTCCTCACCAACGTCCTCCAGCAGCAGGGGGCGCCCAAGAGACAGGCTGTCCTCCAGGTGGGAACGGAAGTATTTGTGGTTCAAAGACGTCACCTGAGCCACAGAAGAAGAAAATCACGAACAGTCAGCGAAGCGCTCGGACTTTGAGTCACGTGCTGACGCTCTCACCTGCAGCTGCTGGTCTCGCTCTCTGTTCTGGATCCAGGTCTTGCCCTGGCCCTGGGGGTCTATCAGCAGCGGGTAGCGGGACGCCTTCGTCACCACGATGCCGTTCTGGATGGACAGGTCGTCGCTGGGTAAACCCTGCAGGTTCCACTCGCTCACTGTGGCGTTGTCCACCAGCAGACCAATCACGTTCAGCTCCTGCAGGAGAAACGGAGTTACATCATCAGCAGGTCAGAACGAGCTCGTTCAGCAGGGTTTGGTTCCTCATGTTTAAGAACCAACAGAAACAAGGCGGCTGTGATGTGTTTCATCATCTGACCAATAATATGGCTGCTTTGTCTGAGCTGCAGGTATCTGTGTCTCTGGGACACACCCCTACTGTCTGTGGATTCTCTGTATAAACGTTCAGCCGTGACATCTTACGGGACTGAAGGGGAGGAGCTTCTCCTCCATCT
>NC_140626.1:34942441-34952441 GCF_057382275.1 Copadichromis virginalis
CACCTGTCTGCATGCGCTCGGCCAGCGTGCCGACGTGAGCGATCTTCTCCGTGTAGACCAGCTTGTAGCTGTCGATGAAGGACAGGTAGGACTTTGGCGTCACAAACGTCTGGCGGCGGAAACGCTCGAAATACTCGCCACACTTCTCTGCCACCAGGTCCTGTGAACATCTCGGTCATGTGATCAGTCCGCTCAATACGCTGGCAATTATAAGCTACCAGATTATTGTGGGAGCGCTACCTGGAAGGTTCCCATGGTAACCACAATGCTTTGCTTGACGTCCTCTGAGCAGCGGAGGTCCTGGTACTGAGACAGGAAGTGATGCGATACAGCGATGAGGGCGTCCTGAGGCCAACGCTGGAACCAGTCCACTGTGCAGCCGGAAATCAGACCTGGGAACTGTTCAGGGCAGAGGTCAAAGGTCACTGATGAGAAACAGTAATTCTTAGGAGGACGGAGCCTTTGGCTCCACCAGCTTACAGCATCATCAGGGTCATGTGACCAGTGAACCTGAGTCCTCGCCGCACCTTTAAGGCACGAGAGCGGAACTTCTCCCCGACAGGCGAGAAACAGAGGACCACGTGGAGGTTGCTCCGCACGCGGGACAGGAAAAAGTCGTAGAGGTTCTCGGGCGTCGGCGGGCGGCGAGGATGCTGGCGCTTCATCACGGGAATCAGGTCCTGAGTGATGTCATCCAGCTCGTCTCGAGCAAACAGGTTGGAAACTTCACCGCTCGCCAGGACGTTGTTCATGTATTCTGCAGGAGAGGAGACAGGAGTCAGAAAACAAGACGGGCCCTGACCCCATGACCTCCTGACCTCTGACCTTTGCTTCCATCAGCAGGACAAACAAACAGTGTAAAAAAATCAGTTTTCCTCCTTTTACATTCAGACTTCCTGATATTTCACATGATGATTCACATGAACAGATAAAGTTTGAGCTGATGTTTGTTCTGCTGTGGTGCAAACTAAAGACGTGAGCGAGTTTCATCATCTGTGAATCATCAAAGCTGTCAGCTGATCGTTGGCACCCAGGAAGGCTTCTTCTTTGATGTCATTGTCGCTGAACAGGAAGGTGACGCCTTTCCCGCGCTGACCGGCGATCCGATACAGAGACTTCAGATCCTCCAGCAGGTTACTGCTGCCGTACGACCTGCAGCACACACACACACACACACACACACACACACGCACACACACACACACACGCACGCACGCACGCACGCACGCACGCGCGCACACACACACGCACGCACGCACACACACACACACACACACACTTATACTGTAAGTAACACAGAGAAACCCCAACACTCAGACGATCCCCTCTGAAGGAAAAACTCCCTTTCAGCAGGAAGAAAATTCCTTTTTATTGTGTTAAATATTTGTTGGGGGCAGAATGTTCGAAAAGTAAATGAATGTCTTCCTCCGTCACCCCCAACAGGTGGTGGCAGATGGCCCCGCCCCTCCCTGAGCCTGGTTCTGCTTCTGTTCTTCCTGTTAAAAGGGAGTTTTTCCTTCCCACTGTCACCAAGTGCTTGTTCACAGGGGGTCGTCTGATTGGTGGTGTTATTGTAGGGTCTTTATCTTACAGTATAAACACAGTGAGGCGGCTGTTGTTTAATTTGCTGCTATATAAATAAAATAGTTTATCACAGAACTTCATTTACAGACTTTCTTCTGCGGGTTTGTGAGGAGTTCTACCTGAAAGGGAGGAGTGTGAATATCTTGTGGATGAGGGACACTGGATTATGATTGGACGAGTGGTGATTGGACGAGTGGTGATTGGACGAGTGGTGATTGGACGAGTGGTGGGTCACTGAGACTGTGTCCCACCACCTGTTTAGACTTCTGCCCAGTGAGTTTGTTTATTTTCCGTTGGTCACGATGAATCGCAGGAAGCACTCACCTGCTCAGTGTGATCTGGAAGGTTTGGTATCCTGCGATGAATGACGCGAGCCTCGTCAGGCTCTGCTTCCCCGACCCGCCCACCCCGACCAGCAGGGCGTTTCCTTGTGGCGTCCTCAGGATGCGTGAGATCCTCATCAGGTGGATCATCGCGTCCTGTCGTTGGACCACACACAGAGGGTCACCATCAGCTGATATGAACAAAGGTCATGGTGAAGAGTGTGACAGGAGTCATCATCACCTTGAAGAAGACCAGATCCATGGCTCCGCCTCTCACCGCCTCGTTGTACTGCTGCTGAAAAGCCGACAGCCGCTCTGCCAGAAGGTCCAGCGATGGGATTGGCTCGTACACCTGTCAATCATATCAGTGTCCACACTTAGAAACCATCAGAAAACTATCCAACACTGAGGGACCTGAAGACTTTAGCTGTGTCCCAAAACGTCGGCTCCATCCTTCGGAGGACCCGGCCTTCACGGTCTACGTGGATTAATTAGAGTAATATTAAAACTCAGCGGCCGCCATTGTTGGAAACTGGAATTGGCTGGGCCGCGCTATGAATTCTGGGATATGGTGGGCCACGAAGGACACACCCGACCCATCCTTTAGTGAAGGCCGCATTTGAAGGAGTCGACGAATTGGGACAGCCTTCGCTGCCTGGCGGTGACGTAGTCGGCCTTCGAACGCAGCCTCCGGAGGATGCAGCCGACGTTTTGGGACACAGCTTTAGTCTCTTTTCATTTTTGCTGGACTTTATTTAACTTACGACTAAATAAAAAATTCACTTTAATAAAAATATTAAAATAAATCAGATTCTGAGACCTTCGGAGCCTCCAGCTCAGCGTCTTCAGGTTCATCTCCCGTCGCCTCCGGGGCTTCACGCAGGAAGTCCACAAAGCAGCTGTTCCACTGAGCATGCTCAGTCAGAGCTCTCCCATGATCCTCCACTGTGACCTGAGGGAGAGGAGCGTTAGATACAGTCCAGAAGATTTACTCACTGCTGTTTGTGCCGCACTTTAAATAAAAAGTTGTTGTTGTCTCATGAGATAAGTTCCTGTATCATCTTTAATCTGTCGGCTCTGATTCCAGAGACGTTTATTGGACAACAATGTTTTTATTTTGCACTGAAAATTCAGTTTTACACAGAAAACGTGAATCAAACCAAAAAAACAGAAGCAGGAAGTAAAACACATGACTGAACACAGAGTCAGGTGGAAACAATCAGGGCGGGAAAAACACAACGACAGGAAGTAAAAGCAGACACACAAAAAGAGACAAACACAGAACACAAAGGGTGACAAAGACGCAACACGAGAGCCGGCAGAAGCCGACCAAAGATGTAACGATGACGTTCATATAGCTGCTGATTTCATTCCTGAACAAAAGCCTGATATCAGAGAAATAAAGATTATTCTGAACTGTGACTCATGCAAAGCTCCTCTGGTAGCAAATCATCTGTAAAAGAACAAAATATTTGAGATTGGGATCATTTATTGTCGCGTCCAGGGTTAATGAAGCTGCCAGTTTGGAATCTTTTATTTGACGAGCAAATTTCCTAAAAATGGATCAACTATATCTCCCAGAAATCCCCTTCTCTTAGTTTTCAGTATTATTAACATTTATTGAGTTATTTAGTGTAAAAAGGAAACTCAGTCTTTGCCAAAACAAGCAGCAGGTCATGTTCTTTCTGTTCCGTAAGCTGTGACTGAGGGCCACAGTGCTGATGTCAGAGCGCACACACCGCCTCCACGATGCTGCCGAACGCTCGTCTGTCGCCGCTGTCGACGAATCGATCGGCGATCGCTCTGCAGCACTCGTGATGGAAGAGAGCGGAGAGGAGCTCAGAGCTCTGACACACCTCTGACTTCACCGTGAGGATCCCCTGAAACACACAGGGACTCGTTCACGTCGCCGGGTCAGAGAGTTGCTTCAGGATAAATGTACGAGTGAGAAAGTCTCAGGAAAAAGGACAAAACGTTTATTCAGGATTAAAAGAAGAAGAAATAAAACCACGTGTGATTTTTTCTACCTGCCAGATTCTGCTGAGGTCACGCAGGTTGAAGATGTAGTGAAACTTTGCAGGAGACGGTAACATCTGAGGAGAGAGAAGATCACATGTGAGAAACATCCACAGACTGAATGCAAACAAAATCAAGTCAAGCAAAGTTACAATTCTCACAACTCATCAACATGTCAAATTTGTTCGGGTGCCTGGGTCGTCGAGCCAGAGTTTGCAGTGTGACATTATTATTGATCATTTCTGGTCTTTTGCTTTCTTTGTTAGAGTTCTCTGTCTATGGTTTCTGTGTCCATAGCTGCTCTGTCTCCCCTCGTCGAGGCTGCGTCTGTGTTGTTTCCTGAGAAGTTCTGCTTTGTGTTCTTTTTCTCTCCCTCTGTCGCCTGGGCGGAGCTCATTGTGGGCTCCGCCTTTGGCCTACATACCTGGGAGATGATCAACACCCGCGTCTCATTAACTGGCCTCTACTAAAGGGAAGAAGCCAGGCTGCTCTTCGCTGGATCGTTGCTTGACCTGTGTCGGTGAAATCCCGGCTTGGACACTACAGTCTAGTTCCCGCGTCTCAGCTTCTTGTGTTAACGCTTTTGTTTCCTGTGTACAGACCCCCTGGACCTGCTCTCGTTCCCTACGGAGTTTCTGCTGCGAGAGAGAAGTGAATGACTGGTGAAGAGGAGTGAGAGTGTTGCCCTGCTTTTCCCCGTGGATTCCCTGGAGCCCTGATCCCCGCACGCTTGTATATAGCACTGAGTCCCTGTCACACATTTCACCTGGTGTTTGTGAGGAAAAGCCTTCTGTTCTTCCTCTGAGCAAGGAGTCCTGCATTGAGTCCCCCAGTGACCGGAACATTTCCTCTTTTACTTTAACACGAGACTCTTTCAACGTGTCTGCTTCTGCCTCCTCGTGTCGTCAGCCCTGATTTGTCCAGCTGTGTTTCCCTCCTGTCTCCCTGATTGCTCCCTATGTGGATTTAAGCCTGTGTTTCCTCCCTCATCTCACACTGTGTTATGTCTCCTATCTTGCCTTCACGTGACAAAATTGGCATCAGGTGTTTGAAAATCTGAATCTGTGCAGTAAATGTGACCTTCAAATGAAAAGCAGAGACATTTAATCTCCATCATCATTAAATGAAGCGGTGAACTAATCACGAGCATAGATCTGATACATCCTGGATGAAGTTTGATGATGACTTTGATTATCAAGTATTGATTATCCTGATTAGAACAAAGTCCCTCCTCATGTCCTCCTAATATATGAGAATTAACCTGAGAAAAGCTCAGAGGGGATCTTTCAGTGATCATCAGCTGCTTAAATATAATTTTTTAATGACTGTTTATAAAGAATTAAATACATTTTAGCCTTCTTTTATTCTGAAGGTCCGATTTGATCTTATTTAAAAAACAAACCTTCGCCTTCACGGCCTGCCACACCCGCCTGGTGGTGGGGACGAGGGCGGCGGCGAGCTGGCACACCGGGCCGGGGAAGCCTCTCTCTGGGCAGAAGTAGCCCTGAGCCACAGTGCCAAAGATCTTATCGATGGAGGAGTTGGAGGGCAGCGTGCAGTTAAAGATGGAGAACTGGCGCTTCAGACGCTGAGGGATGTCGTTCCGACCGCCGCCGGGGTGAATCATGGCTGCCACCAGCTGGTAAACATCATTACACACATCAGTCAGTCACAGAGCAGATGATCTAACATCATCATCATCTCTCTGTTTATGATTTAAAACTTTTGAAGGAATCCCTCAAACCAACAGGTTTGTGTTCACTTCCTATATTTCCCTCCACTTCATTAGGTACAGCTGTAATACTCCAGTATATCTGTAGCGTCCTCCTGCCTTTGCTCACAGCAACCTTCATCAGTCTGTCATCATGGAAACATCCAGAATGTGCCACAGCGCTCCAACCACAGCCAAACTTCACCTGAACATCCACCACAGTGATGAACTCTCCTGGACGATCCAGGCTGTAGAAACCTCCCTGCTCCATCAGCTGACGCACAATCTCATTGGTTATCTGAGTGAGATGTGGGGGCGTGTCAGAGATACAATAATCTGATTGGTTACATGCATATTAAAGAGAACAGGGTGGGGGAAAAACTGAGCTGATTGGTTATTTGTGATGTGAGGTGGAGGTTATTCTGTGAGAAACAAAGAGGTAAGCTAGCAAAGGTTTGACCAATCACAGAGAGCCTGAAGCCCACCTGGTCGCCCCATTCGTTGATTACGGGCATGTTGATGTCGTCTATGAAGACGGTCATCCTGCGTCCGGCCGGCGGCCCGTAGGTGGTGCCCATGCGTTTGTCGATGTAGCTCTCGAGCGTCCTCTGGAACATGCCGGGCAGCGTGGCCGAAGAGAAGTTCACCGTCTTACTGAGGTGGAGCTCTGGGTCGAGCTTTCCAGTGTAGCCCTACAGGGGGAGCCAGAGAGCAAGCTGCATGCTGTAGCCTGTGCTAGCCTGTGCTGGTGAACGGTTGAGCGCACTCTTACTTTAATCATGACGGTCTTGGCTGTTCCTTGCTCTCCGATCAGCAGCACGGCCTTCCTCTGCTTCATGATGGTCTGCATCAGGAAGTCCGTCCTCACGTTGTCTACGTTGGGAACCAGGATGGACGAGTAGTCAGGGACGTGGTCTTTGGGGTAGACATACTCTGGGACCTGATCAGAACCATAAACACAGAACATGCATGCAGCATGCTGACTTCATTCTCTGCGATTAACACTCAGGAGAAACATAGAGTCCTCTCACCTTGTTGGACCAGTGCTCCCAGTCTCCCTGCTCACTGACGGTGAACTCAAAGATGGTCTGGTTGTCCTGAGTGGGTGGCAGGTCCAGAGATGAGCTGTGGGCCTTTGAGACAAAAACAAAAACACCTTTCAACTCAAATGGAATATTTATAAACATTTCCAACCAGATATATCCTTTAAAAACCTTTTTTTAAAGTCCCATGTGACTCGTTTGCTCCAGCCGTGGAGGCCGTGGTGTTCAGGATTGTGATAACAGAGCTGGACTGACTCATTTCCAGATGAGTGACCCTTTGTTAGACGTCTTTTCCCGTTTTGCTTGGAACCAGTCAAAGTTTGATTGGTTTGGTATCTAAACTTAATAAAGTGGGTGCTGATCATCAGTCTGTGAACTGGGGATCATTTTCTTTCTAATGTGACAGGCTCTTCAAATGGCACTGGTGTCACTGGGTCCAAGGTTGTACTGCAAACTTTTTTTCTTTTAGCATAAAATGGTGAAACTGTTCTAGATTAGGAGCAGACGTCAGTGTGTTGGAAAAGTGGTACGAGAATCTGACCAGGACCGTGGGTAGGTCATAGCCTTAATCCTAGCCCTCTACTTAAGGGTGGGGGCGGGTAAAGGTGAGTAATCCCGCCTCTGTAGACGGTAAATATTCACACTACGGGTTCATTTGATTTGAAAACGAGGTTTGTTATGGAGTCAAAGAAAACTTTCACACACCTTCAGGAAGGCCTCCATCTTGGCTCTGTCATCCAGCTCCAGCAGTGCACCCAGAGACCACATGACCGCAAAGACAAACATGCGTCCCACATGATCATGGCCACCCTGTTTGTCCTGCGCTGCGGGGAGCAAACCCTGAAAGCACAAATATGAAAAATAACCAAACAAAAGGGCAACAAGAACTTGGAAGACTCAGATTCTAGTTTTTCTGGTGTTTTACTGCTGTGTCCTACCTGCAGCAGGTCAATAGTCTGTTTGATGTACATACACTCCAGCACCTGCATCTTAGCGGACACAGCAGTGAAGACAAAGTCCAACAAGTCCTGAAACAGAAGAATACAAAACTAACCTTTAGCTTTCCTGCTGTCTGATGATTTCTTTACCTTCAAGGTTGATGCATTTCTAATCTCTGCTTACAACGTCATCAGTAACTGATGTTTGGCTACATGGGTGCTGGAAACAAGCGATAAACACCAAACTGAACAGACTTTAATGGTCACGTGCTAAAAACTGCAGTTCCTCTAACAGCCACCAGAGGTGGATGGGGTAACAGGGTAACATGTCCAACGTCACAGCAGAAATAAACGTGTTTACAGCGGGTAAGAAAACCTGTTTGTTGTCTATAGCAGTGTTCATGTCAAGTTCACTATGATTAATTATGGAGCTCATCAGGGTGCTGTGCTGGGACCAGTTTGAGTCACAGTGCACTTGCTTCTCCTCGTTTCTCCTTCTTTTGTGTAATATTGGAGAGTCTGTGGCCGACAACACAAAGTGCTTGGAGGTGATAGTTGTTGTGAATTGGTGCTACATAAATAAAACTGAAGAGAATTGAATAAAGAAGCTTTGATCCTTGTTTGCTGAGTTCAGATGAGGTTATTTTATGGTTCACTGCTTTGCCGCTCCTTTGTTGTGTATGTTTGACCAGGTGGTAACATCTTATCAATATTAAAGTGATAAATAAGTCTAATTGTGTCCCGGCGGCTCTCACCTGGTAGCAGCAGTCGAAGCAGTGTTTCAGAGCGCTGGCCTGCTGCTCTGCTAGTTTCTGTAACCAGGCCTGCAGGACGGGCCTCCAGCTGAGCACTGACGAGCTCATGAACACCATCCCGTTCCTGGACACGGTGGCTGGGGAGGCGTTGTCGATGTTGTGGGGCTCAAAGACAATCTGAGGGAAGAATATAAAATATATGGGCTGACTTGACCTCGATGCATCTCCGGTTTCTGATCATGATGTTTGTGGATTATGTCAAACTGCACCACAGTGACTGTCTGGCTGAAGTGAGGTGAGCTTTGTTTGTTTTGCTTTGACCTTGCAGCAGGGAGCCATGGGGATTCGATCGCCATTCGCCAGCGTCAGAGTTTTGTTGTCGTCTAAAACAGAGTTCAGATTCTCGATCCAGATGGCATCAACCGGACCATCCAGCACAATCCAGATGTATTCCCCCTGACACACACACACACACACACGTACATATACATCTGCACTGGAGCATCATGAATGTAGGGAACATGTTGAGCTTCCATCAACCTTTTTGCCTTTCAGAGTTTTCCTCCACAGTGTGGAGAAAATGCCGTCCGTCCAGTCGTTGGTGGTCACGTCCAGCATGCCGAACATCTGCGAGGCTGTGATGGCTTTCGGGTTCATCCTCATCTCTCGGTGGGGCGAGCCGCACTCAGACATGGCCTTCATCAGCGTGTGGACGCACGCCGTCTTCCCAGCACCGCTCGGACCCAGCGTCATCATACCTGCACGAGCACAGGACAGCTCGACTCCCATGTGTGCTGAAGACTCTTTAGCATTGCCATCAGTGTGTCTGTGACCTCAGCATTACTGAACACTGGTTGTATATAAAATAAAGATTTGTGCACCAGAAGCTTTTTAAACTTTTATATACCAAATTATATTATATAACATTTACGTTTTTAATAAGCTGTTGGTTTCTAAGTGTGTAATATCCTGTTACTATATCCACAGTAAGTGTGGGTTATGTTGTTGTGACAGCAGCCAAAGACAGATTGTGTTAGTGTTGTGTTTAACAGCGTTAATGGAGCTATAATGTTGTGAAACTCTGTGTACATGTAGAATAATAACCTGCACTCAAAACTGTTTAAACCTCATGTTGAGGAGAAAGTTAGCAAACCTTTGCAGCACTTTGTAATCACATTAGACTGATGAGTCTAAACGTGCAGTTTATGTGTTTAATGACCATAGAAACTCATGTTGAGCCTGCTTTCCACTAATTTACACTGGAACTGTAAATGAAGCTGAGTGGCGAGACGAGAAAGACTAATTAATGTGTCACTGCCTCCAGATAATTGTGATCTTCACCATGTCGGACTCTCTGCGTCTCATAGAGCTGGACCAGTTTGAGGATCCAGGGCGGGTGAGGGATCAGACCGGCCTGCTGAGCCTGATTAAAGATGGCCAACTCCAAGTCTGGATAACCGGCTTTATCCAGAACTGCAGAGGGGGATGAAGGAAAAGCACACAGTATGAGAGCCGTCGTGTACTCATGGAGCCTCTGCTAGTGTGTTTCAGTGTTATGTGAAAGAAACGTACCAATGCCAGGAAACAGGTCATTGATCAGACTCATAAACAGAGGCTCGTCCTCGTCCAC
>NC_140626.1:34957441-34959941 GCF_057382275.1 Copadichromis virginalis
GTGTGTCACCTGTATAGTGTGTCACCTGTATAACATGTCACCTCTAAAGTGTGTCACCTGTAAAGTGTGTCACCTGTACAATGTGTCACCTGTAAAGTGTGTCACCTGTATAAGGTGTCACCTGTAAAGTGCCTCACCTGTAAAGTGCCTCACCTGTACAATGTGTCACCTGTATAGTGTGTCACCTGTAAAGTGTGTCACCTGTATAATGTCTCACCTGTATAGTGTGTCACCTGTATAGTGTGTCACCTGTATAAGGTGTAACCTGTAAAGTGCCTCACCTGTAAAGTGCCTCACCTGTACAATGTGTCACCTGTAAAGTGTGTCACCTGTATAGTGTGTCACCGGTATAACATGTCACCTGTAAAGTGTGTCACCTGTATAAGGTGTCACCTGTAAAGTGCCTCACCTGTAAAGTGTGTCACCTGTACAATGTGTCACCTGTATAGTGTGTCACCTGTAAAGTGTGTCACCGGTATAGTGTGTCACCTGTAAAGTGTGTCACCTGTATAGTTTGTCACCTGTATAATGTGTCACCTGTATAGTGTGTCACCTGTATAGTGTGTCACCTGTAAAGTGTGTCACCGGTATAGTGTGTCACCTGTAAAGTGTGTCACCTGTATAGTTTGTCACCTGTATAATGTGTCACCTGTATAGTGTGTCACCTGTAAAGTGTGTCACCGGTATAGTGTGTCACCTGTAAAGTGTGTCACCTGTAAAGTGTGTCACCTGTATAGTGTGTCACCTGTACAATGTGTCACCTGTATGATGTGTCACCTGTAAAGTGTGTCACCTGTATAGTGTGTCACCTGTATAACATGTCACCTCTAAAGTGTGTCACCTGTAAAGTGTGTCACCTGTACAATGTGTCACCTGTAAAGTGTGTCAGTTGTATAAGGTGTCACCTGTAAAGTGCCTCACCTGTAAAGTGCCTCACCTGTACAATGTGTCACCTGTATAGTGTGTCACCTGTATAGTGTGTCACCTGTAAAGTGTGTCACCTGTACAATGTGTCACCTGTAAAGTGTGTCACCTGTATAAGGTGTCACCTGTAAAGTGCCTCACCTGTAAAGTGCCTCACCTGTACAATGTGTCACCTGTAAAGTGTGTCACCTGTAAAGTGTGTCACCTGTATAGTGTGTCACCGGTATAACATGTCACCTGTAAAGTGTGTCACCTGTATAAGGTGTCACCTGTAAAGTGCCTCACCTGTAAAGTGTGTCACCTGTACAATGTGTCACCTGTATAGTGTGTCACCTGTAAAGTGTGTCACCGGTATAGTGTGTCACCTGTAAAGTGTGTCACCTGTATAGTTTGTCACCTGTATAATGTGTCACCTGTATAGTGTGTCACCTGTATAGTGTGTCACCTGTAAAGTGTGTCACCGGTATAGTGTGTCACCTGTATAATGTGTCACCTGTATAGTGTGTCACCTGTAAAGTGTGTCACCGGTATAGTGTGTCACCTGTAAAGTGTGTCACCTGTATAGTTTGTCACCTGTATAATGTGTCACCTGTATAGTGTGTCACCTGTAAAGTGTGTCACCGGTATAGTGTGTCACCTGTAAAGTGTGTCACCTGTATAGTTTGTCACCTGTATAATGTGTCACCTGTATAGTGTGTCACCTGTAAAGTGCCTCACCTGTAAAGTGTGTCACCTGTATAGTTTGTCACCTGTATAGTTTGTCACCTGTATAATGTCTCACCTGTATAGTGTGTCACCGGTATAGTGTGTCACCTGTATAACATGTCACCTGTAAAGTGTGTCACCTGTAAAGTGTGTCACCTGTACAATGTGTCACCTGTACAATGTGTCACCTGTATAGTGTGTCACCTGTATAGGGTGTCACCTGTATAGGGTGTCACCTGTATAACATGTCACCTGTAAAGTGTGTCACCTGTATAGTTTGTCACCTGTATAATGTCTCACCTGTATAGTGTGTCACCGGTATAGTGTGTCACCTGTATAATGTCTCACCTGTATAGTGTGTCACCGGTATAGTGTGTCACCTGTATAGTGTGTCACCTGTATAGTGTGTCACCTGTACAATGTCTCACCGGTATAGTGGGTCACCTGTAAAGTGCCTCACCTGTAAAGTGTGTCACCTGTATAGTTTGTCACCTGTATAATGTCTCACCTGTATAGTGTGTCACCGGTATAGTGTGTCACCTGTAAAGTGTGTCACCTGTATAACATGTCACCTGTAAAGTTTGTCACCTGTAAAGTGTGTCACCTGTACAATGTGTCACCTGTATGATGTGTCACCTGTATAGTGTGTCACCTGTAAAGTGCCTCACCTGTAAAGTGTGTCACCTGTATAGTGTGTCACCTGTAAAGTGCCTCACCTGTAAAGTGTGTCACCTGTATAGTGTGTCACCTGTATAGGGTGTCACCTGTAAAGTGCCTCACCTGTAAAGTGTGTCACCTGTATAGTTTGTCACCTGTATAATGTCTCACCTGTATAGTGTGTCACCGGTATAGTGTGTCACCTGTAAAGTGT
>NC_140626.1:34964941-34969941 GCF_057382275.1 Copadichromis virginalis
AAGTAACTTCAATCAGAGGTTCAGGCAGGTGATGAAATCACAGCTGATTTCCTTTCACACATCCATCCTGCCCACAGCTGCTCCTCTTATCAGCGCACCACCCTGAAACTGGACTCCACCCCAGGTCCTCCTCTCACGCCTGTGTGCTGCTGTGTAAATGCCTGCAGATGGACGTTGCTGGTATATGTGCTTCACAGTGAAATGTTTCTGGCACCTTGTTGGCCATCATGTAGAGCAGAGGACACATCTCTGTGAAGTCATCGATGGTTTTCTTCAGATCTCTGAAGGCCTGCCACTCCTTCAGGGCCTTTGGGAGCTTCCTGATCCTGAAACAAAGACTTCAAAACTTCATCTCTGTGTGTGAACGACATATTTAACAATCAATGCCAATAAACAAGATTCATTTGTTTCCTAATCTCAGATTTTTTTCATCTATCCTGCTGCTTCTCAAACTGTGAGCCACTGAAGACACGAGCTGAACTGAAATGCTCACATATCCAGTTTGATGTGTTTCAGCTTTGGCATTAAGAACGTTAATGACAGATTTAACATCCAAACTGAAGCTGAGCGGCTGTGCTGTGAGGTCAGAGGTCAGGATGCTTTCATTGATCAGTAAAGTAACATGTGTCTGTTTGGGAACACGTGAGGTAGAGGCAAGAACGTCCTGCTGAAGCCTTAATGAGCTGCACCTGTTCTGGAAGTCCTGCAGCTCCACGCTGATCTTCTCGATGTTGAGGTCGGCCCACAGGATGTCGTAGTAGCCGGCGACGCTGTCGGTGACCGAGCTGTACAGACTGTAGAGTTTGGACAGCAGGGAGAGCTCCCTCCGGATCCTCTGCAGCTCCGGATACTCTGCGGGGAGGAGACGGCCGGTGAGGAAGGAGGCAGACAAACAGGAAGTGGGCGGGCGAGTCGCTCAGCCGTACCGTTCACAGGCAGCCCGAACAGCTCTTCTCCACCTGAGCAGGTGGTGTACTTCCTCCACAGCTGATCGAACTCGGCCTGAAAACTCTGCAGCCGCTCGCTGGCTTCAGCCGGGGCCACGCCCTCCACCCCCGGGCCCCTGCATTTATCATAATCAATGATATTATCAGTATGTCGCCCAGGTTCAGGGCGGGCTGGATGGATATTTGGTTGGCCCCGCCCACCTGGAGCAGGTGCCTCTCTGAGGTGTACCTTTGGTTGTAGTCGGTGCAGAAGCTCTGAGCCTGGCTCTGGAGGCTCTGCACTGCAGACAGCAGGTCTGTCTTCATGCTGGGCTGAATCTGCACCAGAGTGTTCTGGGTCTGCACCACCTGAAGCCACAACACACACACATAACACACACCTGCATCCCTGCACCTGTCACATGACGCCCCTCCCTCTGACTCACCAGGTCACTGAGGTTTTTCCAGGCGTACATCAGGCCGTCCACGCGCTCGCCGTTCCCGTCACCGTAGAGCAGCTCGTGTCTGTTGAGCAGGGAGAAGGATTCCTCCAGCGGCCCGATGGTGGCGTCGATGCGAAACTCCGCCTCCCGAACCTCCAACAGTGAGCAGGAGAGGAATGAGTGAGGGGAGGGGCTCATGAATGAATTCTACTCTGTGGGTCGTTACATGAGGACTGAGAGAAAAAACTGCTGAAGAAAGAAAACATGACTGAATGTGAAGAAAGTACGGAGGCCTGAAAGTGCCAAAATTAAAGAAAGACTGAAATTTTAATTTTATGAAATAATTGATGCATAAAATAGATTTTATAGTATTTTAGTGCAATTAAAGAAAGAGATATTTATTCAATTGGCTAATTTCATTTTTATATATTTATTTTGGCAGTGCCAGACATCAGCAGCTGTACGTTTATGAACAAATAAATTAATCAGAATCTAAAAGAAAAACTGGATCATTTTTCGATTATTGGGCTGAAAGAAGAATTGAAAGAAAAAGAGGAGGTGCAGACGTAACACACAGCCAATCAGATGCTGGCTCACCTCTCTGAGTGCAGCCATGGCTGCTCTGACATCATCCAGGTCTGAGATTGGACGCTGCAGACGCTTCGTGAGCGCGTCCACGAACGACAGGATGTCGTTCATGTCGGCGGATGCTCGGCGGTTCAGAGCGGCGCCGAAAGCTCGTTTCCAGGAGCGACACTCGTGAGTGAGCGAACGCTTCAGCTGGTCGGTGTCCAACAGGATCGAACCCGCTGTGTAAAACGCAGGGAGCTCCGAAATCTGCTCCTCCAGCCTCTGCAGGCACAGCAATTCAATTCAATTCAATTCAATTCAATTTTATTTATATAGCGCCAAATCACAACAAAAGTCGCCTCAAGGCGCTTCATAGATACAGAGAAAAACCCAACAATCATATGACCCCCTATGAGCAAGCACTTTGGCGACAGTGGGAAGGAAAAACTCCCTTTTAACAGGAAGAAACCTCCGGCAGAACCAGGCTCAGGCATCATGGGTAAATCCACTACACGTATGGTCAAAATCAGCTGCTCTAAAGGACGTGAGGGTCATTTTCTTTCAGCTCTGACACATTAGCAGTAGCGGTGGGTTTTGATGATCGATTTATCGATTAAAATCGATTCTGGCTTGGATAACGTGATTTCGATTCATTAAAATCCTGAATCGATTTTTTCATTTACATTTATTTTGCCCGAAACGCCAGAATCTCAGGTTAAACCTCACAAAACTTCAACAACCACCAAACAGCTAAAACAGTAAATGAGAGCAGGAACACGGCTTCTGCACAGAGACGTGAACACAAAGCTCGACCCGCCGACGCATCAGAATCAGTGAGATGTGACTTTCTCACCGACGGCACGGACACGGTCGGGGCTGAAAGCCGACAGCTCGCAATGATGATGATGCAAATGATGCAAAATTGCAAACGCTCAGCTGTGTCTCTAATCAAACCTCTGTAACTTTGCTCTGCTTCACTTCAGCAGCATCAGGTAACGTTCACGTGTTGATTCATGGTTTCTTTCATTTTTGATCTACTGCAGAATATTTTTATAAAATCCCAGAACAGGAAAATCTCCTTCATGCTTTTCTAGGTTTTATCCTCAGTTACTTTGACACAAAGGCCTCTGCTGTGATGCTCACACTTTGATAAAGTCTCGCAAGTGTCAGGTTTCTTTTTATAGATATAAAAATATGGAAATGTACTGATGCATGATCTGAATTATAATATTTCTGACTGTCTGAGGCTAAATTTCCCCAATTAAAATCGAATTGAATCGAATTGATTCTAGAAATCAGTGATGATACCCAGCCCTAATTAGCAATGATTGCTCTGTGGAAACTAAGCTAACCAGCGCCCCCTGCTGCACAACCACTGAACTGCAACTGCAGGACTGTCCAATGTTTATTGAGAATGAATTACACATAAATTACATTTTTCTTGGGAATAGAAACATTTGAAAAAGTGAAAACAATTTTATTTTGAACATTTATGACTTTAATTTCTGAATGTTTTTTCCTCCAGCTGCCCTTTAATGACCCCAGACTGCTGTACCAGTGATACAAATACATTTGTTATTATAAAAGTACTACTGCTGCACTGCAAACACTTTTCTTTTGTTTCCTTGTTTGATTTTGTGTGTTTACTAATAACTCAGCTAAAAACATAATAAGCTGTAAATGCACGGCGATGTTCAGTGGTGCGTCTGTAACAGGAAGTAGACTCACAGAGTAGAAGCAGATCTGAGCGCTGAACTCCGTCAGGGAGGGGTCGGACTGCAGGAAGGCCTGCACCTGCTCCTCTGGGTCCTAAACACAGCCAGCTGTTAGTGCAGCTCAACAACACTAAGACACACACACAAACACACACACACCTGGTTCCACAGGGTGGAGAAGTGGCCGAGGTCATTCAGGGTTTCAGCAGCCTGAGCTTTCAGGTGTGACACGATGGAGCTGAGCTGCATCACCAACCTGCTCCAAACATCATCATCATCAGAACATGCACTGATGGGCTGACTGTCATGTGATCACGTGATGAACATGTGAAACTGATCAGACAGCACTGAGGACACAGACACTCTAACACTGTCCAGGTTCAAGCCCAGGACCCTCCTACAGTGGTGCAGCAGCACTAACCGCTGAGCCTCTGTGCACCATCTGAATTTGTTGCAGGTCACTTTGAGATTTTGTGCAGGGACTGCAGAACTTTCCTCCACAGGACCCACTCTGTGTGTTTCAGTCAAAGGACGTCAGCTGCAGGTGTGATTGTGCATCTCTGCGTGTCCACAGCGTCTCAGCCAGACAAACATCCTGTCGTGTCTCTGCTGTTTTACTGACCTGCTGATGTCTTTGTGTTCAGCCAGCTGTTTGTCCAGCGCTCGCAGCACCGCTGGCTTCACTGCCACGTCCTCTCCTCCGCTACGACCCGCCGCCTGCTCCGCCTGAGAAACAGAAAGAGGGGCGGGATGAAGCTGGAGTGCGATTGGCTGCCTGCTACCAGGTGATTTTAAAGCAGGATGAGTCAGATGAGCGTACCTGCTGCTGTTTGTACTGCAGGTGAGAGTAAGTCCACAGAGGGACGTCTTTGGTCACAGACAGCACGACGCCCACCAGCTTATTCACCACAGACTGAGACGTGAGAAGGACACACAGGCTGGGTAACTGACAGCAGTGACGGGCAGGTGCATGAACATGACATTAACTACAAGGCCAGTCCTGTGTGGCGTCCTGCTGTGAAACCAGACGGTGGACCTGCCGACACATGAGAACTTCCAAAATGTTACTGAGGGTCAAATCTGCTCCTCTGGACACAAATACCTGAATGTCATCCAGACTGGGTCTGAGGACCATGTTGGGGATTGCAAGCTGGATGGAGGTTGTGAGGAGAGGTGGAGGAGGAGCTGGCTGGGCACCGCTGGAGGAAGACACCAAGGAGGAAAAGTGTGGCTGTTTTTTGGAGACATGAAGTCTCCTCCTCAGGGCCTCCAGGGAGGATCTAGTGGCTGAGAGGAAACAGTCCAAGCTCAGGCGGCTTGTAAGAGGATTTGTTGGTTGAAACAGA